>NC_081412.1:700173655-700483030 GCF_030272615.1 Cryptomeria japonica | reverse complement strand
AGGGAAAATTACCTTTGTATTTTTTGGATCCTTTATTTATTCTTCTCACAAAGTTCGCTTCAACATCATCCATATTATTGATTATTTCAAGTACATCTTTAATCTTCTTGGTAGCTTTGAATGCATCTTTCTTCTTGACAATGTTCTGATCCTCAAAATCTAATATCTTAAAGGAAGAGAGCAATCCATAGAGATGATCCAAGGTATATGTATCCATGTTATGGTTTCTTCAATATCATACAATTTAGTTTCATAAGATCTAGATGGTGTCCTTGTTACTTTTCTCACAACTTCATTTTTTGTCAATGTTCCACCAATACCTCTGATTGCACTTACTACCTCATTCACTCGATGCAAATAACCTTCAATATTCTCATCATCAAAAATCCTTAGAGTCTCAAATTTATACTTTATATTTTGTATCTTGACTTGCTTGATCTTTTGATCTCCTTCATTGATGGTGCTCAACTTATCCCAAATTTCCTTTGTAGATTTGCAGCCCATGACCTTCAAGATCTCTAAGTCACTTAGACTAGTGAAAATTGTAGTGCTTTCCTTGGCATTATTCTCATGATCCTTGATATCATATGGAGTAGAAAGACCACCAGTTAGAGTAGTATAACCAATTTTAACATCATCCCATATTCCAAGCAACAGAGAATTCAAATGATATTCCATCCATCCATTCCAAAAGGAATAATTTGTGCCATCAAAATTTGGTACTTTGTAACTATTCTCCTATGCTATCCCAAACTTTCCTCAAGCGATTAAGCTTATCCTAGAGGAACCTTGCTCTGATACCATTTATTGAACATGCCACAAGATTGAGAGGGTGGAGTGAATCAGTCTTGTCCAAATCCTTAAAATTATTTAATAATAAACACCTATCAATTATCATTAACCAACTAAACACTAGTGAAAGATGAAACTAAAAAACACCAAACACATGAAAACCAAAATTTTACATGGAAAACCCAATGTGGGGAAAACCACGATGAGAATCACACTCACAATATAAATAACTAAATACAATGTTTTAGGCTCAAGGTCAAGGAAGCTCACTACTCCTAATTTGTACATGTGGGCTAAGGAGCACAACCTTAGGGAAAGATACAATGGACTTACATTATTGATATGCATGATCCCAAGGAAAGATACCGATCTGCACAAGTTGCCAAAAGGACTCATTTTCTTCCAGTAGGCACAAAGAAAGATGAATTGAACTGAATAGGATCTCCTTATCATAAACACATCACAAACCAATACTTGCACTTCTTCCACACATATACTTTACATCACCATCAATCAATCCACACCACAATTCACACATCCATACATATATTTATATCAACTTTTCACCAAAATACTCAACTAGGTCAGCCACATATAGAATAAACATAAATTACATAAAGTCAAACACCATGAGAAACTGCACTAAATGTGGTCCACTCTAGGAGATCAAGGAGACCCAAATACATCACAACATGTCTTAGTTGATTCCAATGAACCACACACACTAACACATCCTCCAAATTTGACATCAAACATAAGTGTAGATAAACAATAAAACATGTTAACCAGCCGACCTAAAAATATTATACAATGTAAATAAATTAATGTGGATCTTCACACGCCATGGTAAGAACCTTAAAAACACCTTAACTCAACCTCCAATGCATATCTAAACCAAATGATTATGATCCAAAAAAGATAAACCAACTAAGTCGGCCAGAGACTAAAACAACAAATAACACTAAACAACAGATCAACATAACTTCACTTGTAGAGAAAACCAACACTCAAATTCTAAATTGGAACACTGCACAGACAATATGAACATGTCCTCCAAGCCACAACACTTGAAATAACACTGTAAATAATTATTTGGACTAGTCTAGACATATAGCTTCATTGTCAGCAAACTGCAACAACCAACTCAATATTTGAACAATTGAGAATCTGAAAAACATAATAGTGCAACATCCACATAACATAGACATTAAACCTATAACTGCAAGCCATCAACTACAAAAGAAAAGGAATGTGAAGCATTCTCTCATAAAGACTTTAAATACCCTTTCCTCCATATTTCAGCTTCCATTATTGTCACCTTCTGAAAAAACCACATACTCACTCAATATCACCACCAGACATCATAACAACATCTGAACATTCAATTTTGGACCATACATACCAAGCAATGATGACCACAACTACATTGAAAACACAATTGAACATCTACAACTTCCTCTTCACTTTTGTCATCAATAAACATAAGTGTGACATCAATGACAACACCAACAATCACCCATGACAACAAGTTTGACATCAATGACAATAGAAACTCATTTTTCCAAAAAAGGTTTGAAACTCAAATGTGGTAGTGACTTGCTTGATGAGATGCTTAGTTATCAAAAACCATAAAAGAAAAAAAGGTGACCTTGGTTTTCAAAAGGGAGAAAGCTATAAAACTAATGACATTAATGAGAAAGGTAAAAAAAAGGCTCAAGATGAATCCAAGAAGATAGGAGGCTCGATATGTACAATTTTACTCAAGTCTAGAACAAAAGGAAGAGTTACAAAAGGTTAGCTCAAAATCAAACTACACAAACCAAGTACTCTCAATATTTTAATGATAATTTATTATCATACATTAAGATTGGACATAAGGTTGTTGAATGTAGAGTAGAATGAACATGAATTCATTTAGGCCATCAAGGCCTCAACAATTTAATGTTTAGTGTTATACTTGCAAAAAATTTGGTCATAAAGATGATGAATGCAAAAGTAGAATGACGAAAAATGGTTAAATGAATATGAACAATGCTAGGAATGCTCAATCCTTCAATGGTTACTATTAAACATGCAAAAATTTTGGACATAAGGTTGTTGACTATAGATCTAATATGAGGAGTGGAAATGTTTAGTAGCATGGTGTGACATGTTATAACTATAATAAAAAGGGACATATTGCTAACTTTTGCAAAGGAAAGAATGTCAGATCTTTTGTACCTCATAAGAAGATTGATCCTATTCAAATGAAGAAGGAGATGAAAAATATATGAGTCAAGAAATTAGAAGAAAAGAAAGATAATGATGTGTAAAGGATGGATATGTACCTTAGGATGGTGCAGATTGTTCTTTCAAAAACTAAATGGAAAAGGTATTGGTTTAGGGGGAGTTATATTTGCAAAAATTCCAAACCCTCTATGAAGAATAGTTGCTAAAGTCTTCAACATATTGGTCAAAGATAATATGGACACAATGATCTAGTGATATTAAGTTGTTATCCCCAATTTTGACTTCATAGTAAAATTGGGGATACCCCACAAATTTTTGGCCTATTTGTGGTTTTCTATCTCTATGCATGACTTTTGAGACAATTCCATCATCTTGTGCATGATCGTTCTTAGTTTTTCTCTCTTTGCTTATCCAACTGAGTTCAAGGTGTCAATCAAGCCTATAAACCCGATTTACACCAATTTTGAACTCTAGGTGCAAATCGAGTTTATTGGCCCGATGTGCACCTCTATGTGTCCTTTTTGCACTAAGGTGCAAATTGGGTTTATAAACCCGAAATGCACTTGACAAGTGCAAATCAGGTTTACAAACCTGATTTGCATCTATTTATGGCACTTGAGATATTAATTAAAGTTCAATTAGGAGTCTTTCACCATTGTTTCTAAAGTATTTTGCTCTATATTTTTGTTTTGAATTTGCATTTTGAATTAAGCCTAGTTCGTGGGAGTGTGCTTCATCTTTATAATTCATGGATTTCTTTCCTCATACTGGGTAAGTCTTCATATTTTATTCTTGGTTTTGCCACAATTTTGCTTCTATGTTTTTCTCTTTGTTTATATAGGGTTTTCCAAAGCCTATTCCTTGATGGCTTTCAAATTAGTGACATTTGGGATTTTTTTTGCACTGCATTTCCCTATTCTTTGGTGTCGTCAATGGTGATGTTCGGGTTTAGAGGCAACACCACATTTGTGTTGCTACTCGGGTCGACAAACCTGAGCATCACAGTTTTAACATTTTGTTTTTTGTATTACTCTTGCCCTTGGTGGAGTTCGAGTTTGTGAACCTAAACTACACCAACCCTTAGTGGAGTTTGGCTTCACAAACCCGCGCTCCACCTTACTTTTCCATTGTTGTGTTGAGCAGTGTGTGGCAGGGCCATAGGCCCACCATGCACCGTAAGCCTTTGAGTGGTGCATGGCGGGTCTATGGACCTAACCCACACCTTGTATCCTTTTTAATAATGCATGCAATAATGTATGGCAGGTTTGTAAAGCTTCCTTACACCCAAAATCTTGCCATGGTGCATGGCGGGTTTATAAACTCGCCTTGTACCAAGTATTGAGATCTTTCCTTTTCAAGTGTATGGCGGGTTTATAAACTTTCCTTACACTTTGATCCACTTATTTTGGTGTATGGCGAACCTTTAGGTCAGCCTACACCTAGTGTTGTTTTGCACTTAATAAGTGTAGTTTGGACCTATAGGTCCGGACTACATTTATTCCTAGCTTTTTATTAAGTGTAGTTTGGGTTTATGAACCTGAACTACACCTATTTTTAGCTTTTCCTAAGGTATAGTTCAGGCTTATGAACTTGAACTAGACCTATGAACCACAATTTGCCAAAAGTGTAATTCGGGCCTATAGACTCTAATTACACTAATTGCACACATGTAAAAAGGGTTCATAGGCCCGATTTACCTTTGAATTACCATGATAAAAGGAGGGTTTTTGAAACCCTAATTATTGGATATTGGTTGATGTGTTGTCATTGATGTCAACATATTCTTCTGTGTATTCCAGTGTTGCAGTTTGGTTGGATGAGTTGGTTTAGCCCATGTGTTGTAGATGAGGTGATGTCGATTAAAGGGTTTCTAGTATGGTGTCTATAGATGGTTCATTCCCATTTTCAGAGGTCCACATGATGTTTTGACCGAGCTTTGTGATCCGGTATTGAGGATGTTATTCAGTTGTTCATGTTTTTCGGTATTCTAGTTTATGCTCCATATTGCTCTGGAATTGCTATATCCTTTTTTATGGATGGGTGGATGTGTTCCAGAAGTTTATGTGTGTCCTCAATTCAATTGGTTCATGGTCTGGATATCCATACGAAAATCATTTTAGGTTGACAGTCAGTTATGGTGATGTTCTTGAGCTTCGGTAGAGAGATGATGACGATTCTTGTAATCTAGTTGTTGCGGTGGTTGTGGTTCAATTCATGTTGCTTGTGAATGTCTATAGATCGTGTTCTATGTGTATTGGTGGTCCACATTGATTATTGTGTGCATTATTGAATATTTTCTTTGTCTGATGGCGTTCTTCATGTTATGTGACATTCTTGGTGGTTGTAGTGTGTTGCGGAAGCTCGAGGCATAATTGTTGGAGGTGTTGCATGTTTGCGGTATTGATTTGGGTCCAGACTATGTCTTAGCTAACATTATTTTGGTCCATATGTATTGTTGTAGTGTGTCAGGTTATTATTTTATAATTTGTATTGAGGGTTTAGCCGACCTTGAAATCGAGGTTGAGGATTGGTATAAATAAATGTAATAATCATGTATGATGTATGTTTGTGTTGTATCTGCAAGTGTGTGACTGAGTAAGTGTGCAAATAAGTGATTTGATCTTTCAGAAGTGTGAGAAGAAGTGTTGCAGAGAAGACTGTGTGCTTAACAAGAACTATACTTAGGCATATGGAGATGCTATTTTCACAGTTCATGTAATGCAAATTGTTGTCCAAATGCTTTTGTAAGTCAGTGAGACTTCCTGTAAGGCAGTGAGCCTTCCCTTAAGGTTGTAGCCTTTTTGGGTTTCTTATTTTGAGCAGTGAGTTCTAGGCAATGTGCCTGAATGCACGTGCATTCCCCATTGTAATATTTTCATTTACTCCTAATAGGGTATTATCTCATTGTGGGTAGGTTCCCACCGTGTTTTTTTTGTTAACCGGGTTTTCCACGTCAAAAATCTTGGTGTCATGTATTTAATTGATGTGGAGTTGTTTCATCTTTTAACTATTAATTATCATATTTGTTTTGTGGTTTAAGTTGCAGTGAATTTTTATGCAAATTGATTCACCCCCCTCTCAATTTGCTGCATTGTTGCCAACACTAATAACATCAAATGCATCTTGTTTAGGAGTTGTTCAATTCCAAGTAAGAAAAGTGATTGGTGTTTGCACTTCTCCAATACTGATGTTTTTTCCATGTTATAGCGTTGCTATTGTACAAATGATAGAGGCATCCCCAAGAAAGAAGGCCATGAAGTTCGAGAAGAAAGACCCACATCCGGTCTTCCCACCTTCGTCAGTTTCATCAAACATAGACCAGATAAGAGACACTAAGACAAGTCATGCTGACCTAGCTAAGTTTATAAAGAGAGTTGAGCAACCTCCTTCATATTGCAAAATGGAGTCCACCATGAATAGTGGTATCCATTTAGTTACAGTTTTCCCCATGTTTTCTCAAGATCCAGAATTTGTTATCGCAGCTACAAGTCACTTTGACCCTGTTAGCAAAAGTGTAAAGGAAACCACTGGTAATAAGTTGATCAGACTGGGTGAATATTTTTTTGACACTATTTTCAAGTGTCCTAATATTGAAAAGTACTCAAATATCACTATGTAATCAGCACAAGCCGACTATGATAGGAATTCTGATAAATGTAGGATGAATATGAATAACTGGTTGAAGACCCCAAGGCCTACAATTTCCAGATGGCTGAAGAAATTTCCCATAAGTGAACTCATTGAAGAGGTTAATGATTTGGTAACTCTCTTGAGTAGGGTAAAAGGGCTTCCTCCCTCTAACACCTAGTATGAGTGGACGTATCAATGCATCCATGTCATCAGACAAAATAAAGAGAAGATCTTTTGGGGTAAGCAAATCAGTGATGCAATATGTGAATAGCTTACTAAAGTACCCACTACTCTTAAGTTCTACTTCCTACTTAGAGTATGTTGCAGTTTCAATGAGGCATTTCCTAGGACTATCTACATCAAGATATAGGAGAAGGGTTGTTGTATATGATTACCACTCTCAATTGGTGTTGATGAACACTTTCAATTATTTTTGGAGAGTAAATGATGCTTTCTTTGGATACCCCATGTGCATGATGAACAAGGATTTGTACAATAGAAGGATATCATATCATGCTTGGGAGGTTGTAAATGAGTATGGATGCATGCTCTTATAGTTTCCCACTTTCACATATCTCAAAGTAGGGTGTTTCAATGGTGAACCCTTCATGATATTAAGATACCCATCAGACAAAAAAGTTTGATGGAATTATCTCACATCAAATGGTGGTGGTTCATGATGCACAATCAAGTTCCCACAAGATGGGTTTGAAATTCACATTGACCATTGATAGGTATTCCATTACTTAAATCTTCAAAGATAGGAAAGTGGAAGAAGAGATGAGAAGAGTAACCATGAGGTTCTTCAAGGCACAAAGATACTTTGAATACAGGGGAATGAGGAACAAGTTAAAAAAGGCCTATGGTCACGTTCATCATATAGTTTAGATGTTTGGGTTGATTGTAGTACTGAACATGATATCAAGAAGCTTGATTATTGTCAGCTCACCATTGATCAAATTTGGGAGGTTGATCTTGCTGATATCCCAAATGATCTAGAAGAAGATGGTAACATCCTAGACCTTACCTATGTTGATAAGAAAGTTTCATCTACTCCTTTACCCCTTATTCAATGGTCACAAAAGGAGTCAACTTCCATCCAAGACAAATTTCAAAATATTCTCATGAATACTAATGTGTGGCTTTCAAGGGAATTCAATTGAATCCCTTCTCCTCTGGCTTTGATGATGATACAAATGGACCTGTTGGGAGGAGATCAAAGATCAGAACAAAGAATAAATAGTGCCCCTCCACTCCCTCTAAGGCTCCTAAGTTGAAGTTCACAGTTGGCGCTTATAAAGGAAAGACTCAAGGAGAGCCATATACCTCAAATATTCATTAGACAATAGAGTTTGAGATACAAGATGAACATTTGGATGATGAGTCCTGATTCAGAGCCTATTGATGTTGATTAGATTGAAGGTGATCAGGAGGGTGATGAAGACAATGATGAATATGATGAAGAAGGATTACCACAATCAGATAAGTCCTAAGAATCCTTGCCCCAGGCACCACTTTCTTCTTCTATGGTGCATGCACCTTTTTCTACTGCTGAGTCAAAACCTTTTGTTGTCACATGTGTCTCTCCTAGCACAGTTGTTCACATTTCTTCCACTAGTTATAGTGAATCTACTTTGGATACATCATAGGATAATATTGAAAATGTTTTCTCCACTTTTCCAAGTTTTCTCAAAGTTTCTACCACTATGTTAGATGATTTTGACAAATTTATGACAGAGATGGTGTTAGCATTTGATGTTCCGGTGATGCTCCCGTGAAGATTGGTGTTTCATGTTGCTTATATGTTCTTAGGAGTTATCATTGATGGCAAATCGGCCTATTGATCTGATCCGCTATGGATTTTTGGCTAACTAGATGTCTTGGATAATGTATTTCTGGATTAAGATTGTTAGTGCAGTTCAATATATAGTTTTGTGATCATTCTCATTTCCGGTGAAGCAAGCTTTGGTTTCAGTGATCAATGATTAGTTGGTTGGGTATATGAAGTAGGCTATCATGACAATCCACCCTCCGGTGATGATTTATATGCTCGATTCAAGGTTTGGTATCCGGTAGAGCAGCAAAAAAGAGTATTTATCATATTTGGTGGTATAATGACTGACTGAATTCTTAGTGTTGATTTTGAAGATTAGTGATATGTTAGAGATGATTTATGAGACCTATAGGAAGCATGTGACGATGTATTTTGGGTATGGAATATGGTTCGGTAAAAGATCTAAGCCGACTTTCAACTACACGTTTCCTTTTTTTTTATATTTGGTGAAGCCGACTTGTGGAAGATCATTTTTTATTGGAGTGGATATATAAGATTGACCTGGTTAGTATTTATGTAAGTAGTAATAGTGTATGGTATGGTTTTAGGAGTGATTGAGCATAGTTTCACATGCGTGTCCTAATTTTTGATGATCTGGTGAGCAGTTGCAGAGCAGAATAGAGAATATCAGTACGTTAGTCACAACGAATCACTTTGAGCCTAATTGGAACTGATTTGTGGCATAGTTAGATGCTAATTTCTAGTTTATCACTTAGTGTAATCCTTTTGTAATAATTTTTAAGGTAGTGAGCCTTCCTCTAGGGTTGTAGCCCTATTTTTGTAATTGAGCAGTGAGCTCTAGGTAGTGTGCCTGAATGCAAGTGCATTCCCCTTCTATAATATTGTTTTTCTACTGGCCATAGTAGAATAATATTGTGGGTTAAAATCCCATCATGGTTTTCCCTTTTGTGTTTCCA
Organism: Cryptomeria japonica; assembly: GCF_030272615.1. NCBI lineage: Eukaryota > Viridiplantae > Streptophyta > Pinopsida > Cupressales > Cupressaceae > Cryptomeria > Cryptomeria japonica. The sequence goes on along the minus strand of NC_081412.1, from coordinate 700,473,628 downwards.
CGTAAAAATATTGGTGTTATGGTTGCATGGTTATTTGTTTTGTGTTGCTACACTTTACTTTACTTATTATGCAGCTAGTGGTTAAAGAATCTGAATAACAAGTTTGAAATTTGTAGAATACTGATTCTCCCCCACTCTCAGTGTTCATTGATTCCAACAAATGAGTTCTAGACCCAATGATTCATCCCTTGAAAATCCTTCCAGTGTTGTTACTATAACGTCACCCATTGTGACTACTACCCCTCAAGAGTTGATGAATCCCTCTTAAGCTTTAGCCATAGACGATGATGATGATTCCTCCTTGCCGCCATGGTTATTCTCTAATGCTCCCAAGAGGAAGAAACAAGTTGTTTCTCTTAATGATTTTGATTTCAGTCAGCTTGTCCCTACTAAGCCCAAGATCACCAAGAAAGCCAAAACCTTGTCAAGGGTAAAGGTAGACAAAGCAAGAAATAAGTTTGCAGAAATTTCCATTCCACCTCTTGATAAAGATATTGATTAGATTCAAGAATCGGATTAAATCATTCATAGGATTGAATTGGCCAAACATACTCATGATTCAACTTCACGGGATGTTCAATCAACTTTAGATGCTCTTGTTTCTAAGTAATGATGAAGAAAGGGTTAAAAAGGATAAGCTCAAAGCACAGTTTGAGGAGCTTACCACTATGCTAATAAAGGTGACCAACTCTTCAGAAGCCATTGAACCAATGACTTCATCACTGGATGAAAAAGTTATGAAAAGGGCCAAGCAAGCGACATCACAAAGTAGAGCAGTGGGAGAATGGATGGAGGAGATGCTAAGTCAAGGTACATGACTCCTAAGCTGGACCTTCACTATTGTTAGTAATCTTGATGCCGTAAATACAGAGGTGGACAACAAGATAGGAATATTCTCTCAAGAATTGGAAGCACAAGAGAAGGATTTTGAGGCATGGTTGAAGCTTGAAGAATTTGATTAAGGTGGTCTTGTGAAGAATGGTGGCATTCCTTCTTGACATATATATGTTGACCAAAGAGAGGCACTAGAGCACTAAATGAATATTCTAGAGCACCTTATCAAGGACGTGAGGAAAGCCCAAAAGGAATGTGCAAATAAAAAGAACAAGATCATTGATAAATTCTCTGAGATCCAATGTACTTTCCTCATTGAAATTCAAAAGGTTCTTGATGTGGATGAGGTCATTAAGGAATTTAGTTTGTTGATGACCACTAAAATTGATAGAGAGGACTTCTCTTTGTCCTTTAATGATAAATTGGTTGATTTACAATTCATCCTAACTTTTCTAGATTTTCTTCTGAAGAAACACAAAAAATGTCATGTTGATTTAGAAGACTCTATCACATGGGTAAAAATTATCACCAACCATACCTATGAATGCGACAGAGCTCATATGAAGAATGCTTTGTAGAAATTTGAAGAATTTCAGAAACGTGAATCAGCATGAAGAAAATGATAGTCATTTTTATGATTTTCCAGTGTCATTTTGTAATGTCAATCAACACCTTAACTATCATTTTCTATATGTAATAGTACACATGTAGGACTGCATGTGTTCTAAGTCAAATAGGTCTCTACTTTTGACTTGGTCACAAATTAGTTGTAACTTTCCTAGTTTCATGTTGCACCTCTCCTCTCTATATATGAGGATTTTCATTGTAATAAGGATCTTTTTTCCATCATTAATCTATGCAACAAAATTTTTCCAAAGTGAAGAGAAAAGTGAGACTTGGTGTTCATATTGTGAATTTGCAAACTTAATCAAAGAGAAGACAAGTTTGGCTTTCAAAATTTGTATTGGAATCAATCTTGTGTATGATATAGATGTTCTTTTGTCATTTATGTTATATTTTCTTGAAATATCTAAGTTGACCATTGTTGTTGATGCAACATTTTGAAGAGAAATTTGAGTTTATACAAGTAGAGTTTGTGTTACTTTAAGAATTCAAGAGTTGGAAATTGGTAGGGATAATTGTTTAAAGTCTTTGAGCTTCTACAAATTATCTTTAAAGTTTATATTAAGTGGATAAGAAGGTAAATTATTTGTGCTATACTGAGTTATCTTGTTAGAGTAGAAAATCTTACGGTATATTTTAAAGTCTTTGAACTAGAAACATATAGGAATTTTGGGTTACAATGGTTTATATGACTTAGGTGTTTGAAACAAACTTTGAGTTATTTGTATACACAAGCCCCGTCCCTAAGTCATTTTCAGAAAAGCAAGTAACGAGAGACTTTGTTCTTTCACGCACACTTTACTTCCTAATTAGCATAATTTTAATATTATTGCAAGTTTCAGTTGTTTCAATTGAAAGAAGAAACATGTTCTAAATAGATAATTAGATAGAACTTGTTCTGAAAAAAGAGAACAAAGTTGATGTATCATCCTAGATTAGTGTAAAGTTAGTAGGCAGATTTAGAATAGATAGTAATTACAATAGAAAGAGGGAGCCTTCCCTTATAATTAGGAGAGATTATACCTTGCCTTCTGAGAGGTATCATCTCATGTACTTTCATGAAACTCACATTTTGTAGACCTTCACCAACTTACAAAATTTTCACCCAATAAAAGTCATTTAGTTAGATTTCTAGAGCAAATGATTTCCTTGCAGAGGATTGTAGAGTATAAGATAAATCCATTTAATGACATAAAGGTTTAAAGGTGTTAAAAATTAATGAACATTTAATGTGGTAAATAGGAGAGGTGTTTATGAAATACTTGGTCATTTTCTATCTCACTTTTTGTATTCAGAGTATTGAAGAGATAAGGAGAAAAGGATATTTATATAGAGTGCTATCGTGCAAACCCTAATGATTGAAATTCTAGGTATTTTTCAGTATTTTCTACAAAACCTAAGTTCAAAAGTTGAAAATGGCTACTCCTAGGGTTATAGACATGGTGGAAAAACCAAGACCTCCATTTAAGAAGAAACCATACAAATCTTTTTCAAATGACACCGTCAATGCATTCTCTTGTGTGCCTATCAATGTTATCCATATTGAAGATGTTTGCATTTACATTCATTCTCATTTAAATGAGTACAATCATACAAAAATGGAAAATTTTAGAGAGGAACATTTGTTGGATGATCAATTCATGCTAAAAATAGAGAATGCAAACATGGGAGACAAGGAATTGGATATATGGAGTTGTTTCTTGATGTTTTATGGAGAAGAGATGATACAAATTGTATTAATTTGTATACATGAATAATTCATTTGGTTAGACCAGCCCTAAATGATAACAAAGGAGGCTATAAGGGAAGTAACATATTTGCATTTTATCGTAGAAGTCCCTACATTGAAATTCGTGAAGAATTTTGGTTACAAGGTTAACCATAGCAAAGTTTGACAACAAGGAACTTACAATGGTTGACATTGATGATTTTGGAGTTTGGTATGCCTCTATGGTCATTTCCTATAAAATTTGCTTTACTAGTAGAGAGGGTTTTGCATCTACAACTACCATACATACCACATATTAGACGGTGAAAAAGAGAAATGATTTTGATCAAAGCTAAAAAGTATGCCATTAAAGAAAGTCATGATATGAAAAAATACACTTTGGACCAACTATATGACTCACTCTCTACCTTTGAGATTGCTAGTTTAGATTACTTACAAAAAAAGAAAAAAGAAGAAGCATTCAAAGCTACTAGAAGATTGAAGATGAACCTGAAGCAAGCAATGACATGGATGAGATAGAAGAAAACTTTGTGAGAAGATTGAAAAAAGGATCCAAAAAATACAAAGGTAAGTTACACTTCAAGTGTTCCAATTGTAGAAGAACTGGTCATTATGCTTCTAGATGTACTTATAGAAAATATTGTGGTAGAAGACTCGATGATGATAACAAGGGAAAAGACAATTACAAATGAAATAATAGAAAGAAGATAATAGAAGACAAAGATAGGCCTAAGAAGAATTTTTTCTCAATGGAGACTTATTCATCTAAAGAAGAAGATGGTAATGATTCAAATGAAGAATTTTTTTTTTTATTTGTAGAGAAGAAGAATATTGAAAGGTATGGCAATACAGAAGGTGTGGAGAATAGTGAAAAATAAATGAGTGTGAAGATTTCACTACATGCAAAAGTAAAGCCTAAAGTGTGGATAATTGATTCTTGATGTTCTAATCATATGACAGGTGATAAAGGAAAGTTCATTAACTTTGAGAAATATGATGGTTGATCTGTAAAATTTGCAGGAGGAAGTTACACCTATTTGTGGAAAATATACTATTTGGATTGATGGTAACCATAAAATTGACAATGTTTATTATGTTAATGGTTTGAGACATAATCTTTTGAGTGTGAGTCAAATGTGTAGTAAGGGTTATAAGCTCATATTTCATGGGACTGAATGTGAAATCAAAAAAGGAATTTTTAAAAGATTGGTTGCAGAAGGTGTAAGAATTAATGGAAATTTCTACTATGTGAAGGATAACAGTGGAAGTAGTTGTATGTTGGTGCAGAGAAGTGAATGTTGTTTGTGGCATGAAAGGATGGGACATATCGATTTTGACAATACGATGAAGATCGGTTCTACTCATGTTGTAAGAGATTTACCAAAGATTATCAAACCTACTGATATTATGTATAGGGAATGTTAGTCAGGAAAGAAAACAAGGAGAAGATTCAAGAACAAAGAATACTCTACTTAAAAACCCTAGGATTTGATTCATATAGATCTATATGAACCTACAAGGACAAGAGAACTAAATGGTGAAAGGTATTTTATGTTTCTTATTGATGATTATTCTAGAATGTCACAAGTTACTTTCTTGAGAGAAAAATCTAAAGTATTAGAGAAGTTTAAAAGTATTCAAGTCTATGGTTGAAAATAAAGTAGATGTTAAGATCAAATGTTTAAAGTCTGATACAAGAGGAGAGTTTACTTCAAATGAATTTGATAGATTCTATGAACAACATGGTATTAGAAGATATTTTTATGCTCCTAGGACTCCTCAACAAAATGGAGTTGTTGAAAGAAAGAATAGGACTATTTTTATATGGATAGAACTATGTTGAAGGGTTATAACCTACCTAATGCGTATTAGAAAGAAGTTGTGTAAACTGCTATTTACATTCTTAATAGGATACAAATAAGAGTGAATCACACAAAGACACCTTATGAGCTATGGAATGGAAGACCTCCTAAAGTCAAATATTTTAGAATCATTGGAAGCATGTGCTACATAAGGAGAGATGAGGAAATATTGGGTTTTGTCATTGATGAAGGAGAATGTTGTGTTGGCTACTGGTTTTCATTGATGTCAACATACTTTTGTTGAGTACTCATCTATCGTTGCTTTGATATTTTGATGATTCTGTCTATCATGGTTTGCTCCACATTGCAGATATGGCTTTGCAGTTTGGATAGTACACTTATAGATGTGACATGTACTTGTATTCTAGATTTCACATGTTTTAGATCTCTGAAAGATGGGATTCTTGGTCCGGCAATTCAATCTGTCAGTTGGTTTGTTTCTCTATAACAAAATATTTGGTTTTGGCATTCACATTTCTTTAATTAAGTAATCTTGATCTTCCAACTTTTGGGACATGATTAAACATTGTGGATAACATGTATATTTTAGTTGGCTTTAATTTTTGTTATATCTTTGACCAACCTATGCAAGTGAAACATATGATGTATATTGTAATAGTGTGTAAGGCATGTATGACCAACTTGATATATGAATCGATATATATATGAGATGCATTCCTTTGATGAAAGGAGAGAGAAAAAAAGATGTATGTATGTGAGAGATATAGAAGGAAATCAAGATACATCGACAAAAGAGTGACATAGTAAGCAAATTTTATTAAAGAGGATAGTTGAAGAGAAGTTGAAGTGTAAGAAGTCTATCCACTAAGGTTAATTGAAATTGTAATTCATGCATATGTAAGATGCAACTTTAGTAGTTCATTTTGTTTATTCTCTGGGTAGTGAGCCCTCTTGGCAGTGAGTCTCCTTTTTCTTTTTGGCAGTGAGCCTTGTAGTGAGCACGTATAATATTCTATAACTAGTTATATTATATTGAGAGTTAAAATGCTTCGTGGTTTTTCCCTAATGGGTTTGCATAGAAAAAAATGGTGTTCTCTCATGTGTGTTGATGTGGATGATATCTCTATTTTACTAATCACTCATTATTGTTTAAATCTGCAAAGTAATAATAAAATTATTTTAAAGATTCAGGGTGTAGTGCCCCTCCTAGACTTGCATTTTGATTTGCATTCATATAGATTTGTTTAGACTTATGATGGATATTTGGTTGGTTATTTATGACTATTTTTCTATCTTAGACGATATCATGGATGATAGGACTTATGTGATTTATGATTACTCGACATGATAGGACTTATGTGTTGGAGATTTATGTGATTGATGATGCAAGACCTATTATATGATATGTGGTATTTTGATGATTCTTATGGATGTTGGCACATAGTACCACCTAGATGGATGGATTTATATGATTCATGGATTTATAAGTGATCATTGCTTATGTGGATTATATGATTTATGATGATACTAACCTTATTTCATGATGATGATTCTATGTGATGTTTTGATATTATATTGTGTGTTTGTCTTTGTGAGTAGAGATGATGCCATATCACTCATTGTGAGCGAGATATGTCATTGTGACTCTCTATCACTTGTTTGTTTATTATGATGTATATGTATCGTATATTTTGTGTTGGTCTTTGATGCGGGTTTGCAGGTACAAGACATCAACTCCACCTAGCTCCACAGGTTTGAGCGTGTCTTTATCCCAATGGAAAGTTGTTGGAGATGACATAGTTTCCCTCGTACACTCTAGGTCTAAGATGTGTACCTTGTCAATTTCACCATGGTGCAAGTTGTGGTTAGAGTCTTCCTTTATGTTTGTCCCCTTTGGCGTATGATGTTGGGAGTCAATGTTTATTTATTTGAGTATTGTGATTATTGTCTAATTAGTTGATTATGGATATTTATTTGATTACCTTAGAATAATGATTTTATTGTGAGATTTTATTCAAACCAATCTGGATTAATTTTTATTTATTTTTAGAAAAAGTGGCAAGCCACTGATATATATATATATATATATATATATATATATATATATATATATATATATATATATATATATATAAGATAACTGATTCAAGAGCTCAACAAGGAAAGAAATGGGAAGAAAACCCTATATCCTTGCTCAGATACAATGAAGAAAGAGAAAATGGAGCTATAAGAAGGAACCCCTGAAAAATCCTAAGAAAAAGATGAGTTTTTCCCATACTACAAACCTCATAGAGGCCAAAATTGAGACTAGTGGAACTAGATAAATCCAAGAGAACTCTTAAAAATTGCCCCCATAACTGGTTATCATTGATCTTGAGAAACAAAATTGTGGATGCCAGAGCATTGTAGAGATGCCACAACCAGTTACCAATGAGCATATGTGTATATCGGTCAACTACAGAAAAAGGATCATTACCGGTTGAGTTATACCAGAACTATAATACTGGTATGTTGTCCTATTAACCAGTTCATAAGAGAGAATCCATTACCGGTACTACACTGCAGATTTACAAAATGTCTCCACTAACAATTCTATTATGTTGGTTGCATTAACCGAAGAGACTAACACCTATTACCAGTGAGTAGATGTGAATACCAATACACTAAAATTGCTAGTAAGCAGATGTGAATACCGGTCCACTGAAGAAAATGCCAACGTAACTGGTTGTGTTATACTAGAACTTAAATACCGATATGCTAACTTATTTACCAGTTCACAAGAGAACCTCCAATACCGGCACTACAGTACTGAATTACAATGACTCCCTTATCGGTTTTGCTATGCCGAATAGATTAGAATCAAGGAGATTAAAGCTTATTAGGCTGAATCGGTAGGCCCCAAACCTATATGAATCATCAAAATTACACCTCCATAAGCTACAAACTCAACAAGAATCCATCACCAACATTGACTAGTTGGCCCCTAAAACTAGTATGAGCATCAAGAATTACTCCTCCAATGGTTGCAAACTCAACAAATATCCATCACCAACATTGAGTACAACAAAGGAAGATATCAGGTCTTCAATCGATGAATAATGGATTTCATTAACTTGGTCAAAGGAGAGCCGAGGAGGAGGAGAAATTTTGTTCACCTACATAGAAACTTCATTACTCGCTAGCGCTGGCGAAGAGATAACAGATGGATTTGTTTGCCCATGATCATGACTTAAAATCTCTAGGATGGCATGCATATTAGAGAAGATTCTACTTTATAAGTTTGAATTTAAGCTTCTCCCTGTATTGTGAGCAACTATTTGGAAGGGTCTCACATTCTGCAGGGAAAGTGACTGCTTTATGCTATCAAAGATTGCGGGAAATTCCTCATGAGTGAGCAGAAGCTGCCTGGGATATAGACCACCAAATTTTGTCTGACCATTCCACAAATCATACTGGCGGATGGCATCCACTAGTTGGTTGTCATTCAAATAATCTGCCCGAATCATTTTATGAACGATATTTTTTAAGGAAACCCAAGACTACAACAAATCTACTAAATTGGAAAGAAATATAGAAATCAATTGGGAAGGAAAGAGAAACCTTTTCTCCCGTGGATAGAGTATTTCTTCCCCAATAATCCTCTTGATACTTCGTTTGCAATGTTGACAGGAGGTGTTGAAGACAATACCCAACTGGTCTTCAATGAAATGGTCCTCAAATGGCTTCTCCCAATCAACAACTAACATAGGCACTCTGTAGTTTCCTAGAGAGTAATCCATAATGCAATAAAATAGGGCAGACTGTAGAGGCAAGAACATGCCGGTTATGAATGATACCTGGTAATAACACTGTCTATCTTGATATTTACATACCCTGCCAAAATCATTTCAAATCTCTGTCTGCTGTGAAATTATTAGCAAGTATGAGCAACATACTTGATACTGAATTTATTAATTATTTTGCAGAACAACAGAGGATGCCACATGTGTGAAATCAAACAAAGAAATAACTTTGATCTCAAGAGACTCGTAGGGTAGGCTGCCATCGTACTGCCAACATGGAAGCTCAAAGAATAAAGCCAAACATACCAAGCTTTTAATCCACTTGATGTGAGTGTAGAAAACATCATTAATTGCTCACTCTACAAAACCAGAGTTAATACATTCTATCGAAAGGTTGAGAAATAGGGTGAGTGTGTCAATCATTTAAATATTTTTCCTTTCATCATTGATAATACTTGCTAGATGACGAAAATTTTCCACCTTGAAATTTGGAGATGCAGAGTCCACTGCTAGCTTATCACAACCCAAATTTGCTAATACATCTGCTACTGTATTACCTTCCTTGAATATGTGAGAAATACAACATTTCTCAAATGAATCTAGTAACAACCATGCTCGCTTTAAAATGTAGGAGATTTTCTAGTTAATGAACTTTTGGAAATGCATGCTTTCACTATAATAGAGGAATCTCCTTCAACATGTAACCTGGGGAATCTTAATTTTTTTGTTAATGTTAGTCCATATAATAAGGCAAGAGCTTTTGCTAAATTATTTGTTCCAGGAGGAATAGAAGAAGATTTAGCTACCAAGAGATAGCCTAAATGAACTCTAATACACACCAATTCTTGAATCACCAGGATTTCCCCTAGATGGACCATCAAAGTTTAATTTGACAAAGACAATTGGAGGAGGTTGCCATTTAATTAGGTTTATGTTGATTGGCTAGATTTCCCGACTGAATGTAGCACAAAAAGAAGGGATAGCAAGACCTTTCCAAATCTTAATAATGCGGCCATCCCAAGATGAAAAATTAAAATTACTAATTATGTTCTTGATATAAGAATTAACCTGTTCTGAAGCATATTTCTCAATTCCTTCTAGTACCAAATGAGTTGGGGATTCAATCTATCTAAAAATTCTTTTATTTCTTTCCCCACTAGATTGACCAAATGACAGTTGTTGGAATACATTTCTAGATGCTAGCAAATAAAGAGTTTGTGAAAAGAGTAGGCTAGGATTGAAAGAGTTCCTATAAAGTATAGGGCAGTGGCATAAATAAATTTAGTTTCTCCACAACATGGAGCTAACATTTCTGAGCAAAGGGACACCTAAGGAGTAAATTATCTACAATTTCAATTTCAGCTTTGCATAATACAAAAGCAAAAGAGTTAGTAATGTGCAATCTTTCCAATTTATCACTTGTTAATATCCCTTTTCTCAAAGCTAACCAGGCAAAGCAGCCTTCTTTAGGAAGCACAACACTATTCCAACAAAATGCAAAGGCTCGACTCTTAACTTTTTGATTTTCCATATGTCAAGCAGCCACATAACCATCTCTGACTGAATATTGCCATCATGAGCTGGAGCCCATAACAATTTGTCTTCTTGATTTTAAATATACACTATTCTTGTAGACAAATTTTCCTGAAGACAAGACCTTTGATCATCTCCAATTGGTAGATCAAGAGGATCTTTTCAAATGGCTTTCCCTGAAAAAATTTCCACACTACTAACATAATCTATCAAAAGTTAGCCCCAACAATTATTTATAATTGGAATGGCATCCAAAAGAAGTTTTGAAAATTTTAAAGAGGGCAGGCCATTCCAGGAGTCCTCCCAAAAATGGATGCTATCTCCATTGTGGAGCTCCCAGGATACATATATTGTAATAATCTTCCTACAAGACATCATGAAGTTCCAAACAGCTGACCCTTTCGGGGGATCAAGGGTTGTTATGACTCAGGAAGGGTTTAAAGAGTCCAAGTATTTTTCTTGCATGATTATGCACTACTTGGTGTCTGGTTTGGAGACTATTTGCTACACAAGTTTACCTCCAAAGGTGATGTTTCTTTTAGATAAGTCATGCAAACCAACACCCCCTCCCCCCTTATCATGTGCCATTTCCTGAATTGAAATAAGTGAGATCTTCTTTTCTTTTGACATATTGTCCCTCCATAAGAAACCTCTAATAAGGTTTTCAATCTGATGAATGAATCCAACATGGGATTTGAGGACAAACATGAAATAATTGAGAATGATAGACAAGACAATTTTTATTAGAAGTAACCTCCTTGATAAGGACAGCCAGCAGGCCTTCCATGTGGAAATGGCATTCTTAATTATGTCTATAATAGCTTTCCAATAAGCTAACTTATTGGCACCTACAAAAAAAAGAATGCCAAGATATGTGGAAGGAAGACACTCTGGTGAAAAACCTAAAGTATCCACAATTTTCCTTGTGACGACATCATTTGTATTAAAAACATATATTTTATTTATTTATTTCTGAGCACTAATTCTTTAACTCGAAACTGCCATGTAAAGGTCTAAAGTTTTCCTAATCTTCTTTTCCTCAACATTTGATTTAGCAAACAACAGTGTGTCATCAACAAATAGAGAATGTGTAACTGACACAGATGTACCTTCAATATGTGCACCCCTCCAAAACCCTTGACCATGTTTGACTTAATAATTCCGCTAAAAGCTTCTGCCATAATTATAAACAGAGATGGGGATAGGGGGTTTCCTTGTCTCACACCTTGCAAAGCAGAAAAGAAACCAACAAGATCTCTATTAATTAACATTGAGAAGTAAGCTCCTGAGATGCAAGCCCTAATCCACTTACACCACTTTTCAACAAATCCAAATTTGCTCAAGACTTTAAATAGAAAAGACCAGTTAAGTTTGTCATATACTTTCATCATATCCAGTTTGACTACAAAAGAGGATGTATTGTTCGAGTGGATAGAGTGCAACACTTCATGAGAAACCAAGGCACCTTCCATGGTTTCTCTTCCTGGAACGAAACCACCTTGTTCAAGGGATATGATTTTGATTATCAATTTCTGCAATCTCAAATAAATGGCTTTGGTAATAATCTAGTATATTGTATTACATAACGAAATGGGCCTAAAATTTGCAAAAGTTGTTGGCTCTTTAATTTTCGTAATAATAGCAATATTTGTAGTATTGAAGTTTTGAAGAATGGATGAGATTTTCCTTGACTCCTCTATTACTGCTAGCAATTTAGAGCCCAAAACATCGCAACATTTTTGGAAGAAAAGAGTCGTAAAACCATCCAGACCAAAGCCTTGTCCGATGGAAAAGAAAATAATACTTTACGTATCTCTTCAATTTTAAAAGGGGTCAATAGTTGTTGATTACCCAGGGGACAAACAATATGAGGAATAGAATCCATAATCTCTTGTTCTTGCACATCAAGTGGAGGGTCTGAAGAGGTAGGAGCAAGTAGGTTCTTAAAGTAATTAACTCCTTCATCTTGAATTTCTTGAGCATCACGAAGGATTTTACTCGAGGAGGCCTCCTTAATGGAAAATATAGTAGTGGCTATCCTCTTCTTCTTAGCTGACATTTGGAAGAATTTGGTGTTTTTATCCCCTTCCCTTAACCATAGCTCACGAGATTTCTGTCTCTAGTATTCCTCATCTCTCTTATAGAGTTCTTCCCATTCCCGTTTCTTCTTAGAAAACAATTATGAATCAAGTCCATTAGAGATGATCTGTTCATTAATCAGATGCAACTAGTTTTCAACAAGTTCTTTTTGGGCAAATATGTTTTTGAAGACTCCCTTATTCCATGTTTTAATTTGGGTTTTAATGTACTACATTTTTTTTTATAAAATTTAAACATTTTGGTGCCCATCACTAGGGTGGCACTCACCCACCATTGTTGAATCAAGGCATGAAAGTGAAGATGTCGGAACCACATCCTTTCAAATTTGAAAGAAGGTCTATGGTTATGTTTTGGTGGGGCTACCTTTTTTTCAATACTCAAAAGGATAGGGAAATGGTCTGAGCTTGTTAAAGGTAAAATTTGAACCTGTAAAGAATAGTTTTGAGCCATCCATTCTTGAGAGAAAATAAATCTATCCAATCTCTCCACAATTTGTAAGAAACCGGCTCTCCTATTTGTCTAAGTGAAAAAACCATTTTGTGGAAGACTGTCAAACAAGTCATTATCATTTATAAATTCTTTGAAGTTTTCAATTGTCTTGATAGGGGGACAAATACCACCTTTTTTTTCTTCTAGTGAAGTAATTGCATTAACCCCCCCCCCCCCCCCCCCCCCAAAGTGACATTTTGCCCTGCAACTTGTCGAATGAATCAAGTGAGAGATGACCATAAATTATTCTTATCCTGGGTAGAGGTTGGACCATAGACATTTATCAAGTTAAAGAACATATCAAAATGCTTTATACTAATATGCTACCAATTGGTTCCTTACTTTAGAAACTGAGCATTAATCAACTTTGGATTCCAAAGAACCACGAGACCTCCTGAAGAACCTACACTTTGACTATGTGCTGACTTCCAATTTGGCCATTTGGCTATTGTTTTCTGGAAAACCTCATTTGACAATTTAGTTTTTTGAAGTAAAACTACATCTTCCTGAGAAGAGTCAAGTTGTGACTTGATTCTCTTCCTTTTTCTAGGGGCATTTATACCCCTGACATTCCAAGATAAGACTTTCATACCTGTTAAGGAGAAGTGCATTTAGTTCTCCTCATAACTCTCTTAGTAGCTAAATTTTTTTGATCAATGGTTGTTTTAACACCAACATCAGTTTTTTCTTTTGCCTTAACCGCTTTTGACTTTCTCCCTCATTTTTTAGGAGTTCTCAATTCTTATTTACTTAAAGCAGGCATTTGGGAGATGGAACGGGTTTGAGAAAAATCAAAGCTTCCCTTAAATAGATCTTCTTCCAAGGACAAGTTACAAGGGACAAAGTCTGATTTCTCTTCTTCTACTAAAACCCCTTCCTAGTCTATTATTGTAGATTTTCTTGGAAACACATCTGGTGAAAATTGGTGACAGATATCAACATCCTCTAAACCAGGAATTAAATGGAACAAAGTATTGCATTTTTTCCATATTGGCATGATCAATTGGCAAAGTATGATTAGATGCAATATCCTGATTATGTACAACTGCTTTATGACTCCCAATCCAATCTTCAAAGTGAGACTATGAAATTATCTCCATGCCCTCAAATTTAGTTAAATGAGACATATCGTCAACTTTTCCATTCATACTAGGACCCAATTTATTATCATGCCCTAGTAGTTGCACATAGTCAACACTTGTCAACTCTTATTAGCACTTGGAGATCTCTGGTTATGTTCATCAACATGATTAGTGACTTATGCACAATCATTGACATCTGGTTCACCAGTAGGATTATATTGTTCTCCGGCACTGAGGGTGATCTGTTATCATTTGGAGATTACTTGGTTATGTTGAAGACATCATTTGGACACTTGGTCTTGGTAATTTGTTCATTGGTCAAATCGGGTTTGCATATTTGTTGTTACCAGCAAATAGGTCCAGGATATGCACCGACAAGCTTATCTATTCCAGATCAGCACGACACGTCATGAAGATGATTTATTATTATTGTAAATGCATTGAGCTGACATCATGCATCGCATATTGATTCATTTGTAATTGATTTTAATGTAATATTCTTTGTAAATCTGACCTACACATTTGGTCTTAGGTCTTGGTATATATGTAAGATCTCATTTATGAGATTGTGTGGAAGTGCAAAAAATATTGTAATAGGATATATGCAGATATAGGCAGAGCTATACACGTAGACATCATTCAAGATTGAAGGAAGGTTTGAAGAAGGCAAATCAGAGCTTAACTGGTACTGAATCCAACATATAAAGATGCTATTTTGAGTAGAACATTATCATTGGATTTAACCATCCAATTGTAGTCAGTGTGACTCCCATTTTGTGATTGAGTAGTGAGCTCTAGGTAGTTGGCCTTTCTGCATGTGCAGACTCCATATTGTACACAACAACTATAAAGTATATCAAATGGATGTTAAATGTGCATTTCTGAATGGTGATCTAGAAGAGCAAGTTTACATTGAACAACCTGATGGATTTTCTTTGACAGATGACTAAGATATGGTTTGTAGGTTAAGGAAAGCTTTATATGGATTGAAGCAAGCTCCTAGAGCTTGGTATGCTAGATTGGACAAATATCTTTTGAAGATTGGTTTTACTAAAGGTAATGCTGATAGCAATCTATATTACAAAGTGACTAATGATGACATCTTGGTTATGGAAGTTTTTGTTGATGATATAATCTTTGGAGGAGAATATGGATTGTGTAAAGACTTTTCTAATAAGATGCAGGAAGAATTTGAAATGTCTATGATTGGGGAGATAAAATTCTTTTTAGGATTGAAGATCTCACAAACTAATAAAGGTATATTCATAAATCAATCAAAGTACTTGAAGGAATTACTAAAGAAATTTGGCATGGAAAACTCTAAACTAGTAAGCACACCTATGACTACAACTGATAAGCTATCTTTGAAGGATGAATCAACACCTGTTAATCCAAATAGATACAAGTCTATGATAGGAGGTTTACTGTATTTGACACAAACAAGACCTGATATTATGAATGTAGTATGTTGTTTCAAGATTTTAGAGTAATCCTAAGGAAAATCATGAATCAACAGTGAAAAGGATTTTCCAATATCTACAAGGAACTACAAATCTTGGTTTATGGTATCCTAGAGATGAAAACTTTGACTTATGTGCATACACAGATGCAAATTGGGTAGGAGATGTAGATGACATAAAAATCACCATTGGTAGAGCATTTTTTCTTGGCAGCAGATTAATCTCTTGGTTGAGCAAGAAACAGAGTTGTACATCTTTATCAACAACAAAATCAGAATATGTTGCAACAACAACTAACTGTACACATGTATTATGGATTAAGCAAATGTTGAAGGACATAAAGGTAAAATGCAAAGAACCTATAATTATTTACTATGATTGTATCTAGGAATTCTGGAAATCATCAAAGCAAATCAATATTAATCTAGCTCAATCACAAAAGCTCAAATGCAATGATCAATCCTAAACACACTCAATAAAGACATGAAAACAAGACATCAATTCAAGATTGAAAACTAAGCAAACCAAATGCAGACTTGAATGTCTCCTTCATGTGGCTCCATTGTCCTTCTTTCTTCTTCAAATAGATTTGTTTATGGATCTCACCTACTAGTGCATAAGCATGATATGAAAGCAAGTAGACAAGATTGTAGCGCAAGAATACTCGAAGTGTGATTGATTCGACCAGGGACCTTGATTGAAGAAATTCATCCAATTTATAGACAAATTGGAGAAATGATCAAATTAGCATGAAGAGATTCGAATGGAAATTGCAAATCAATAATGTCAATTATGACAAATTATGACAAATTTGCACTTTCTATGCAAGATTAATTGATTGATAATTATGACAAAATTATGACAAATTTCTATGTCAAAATTGATTGATTGTCAATTATGACAAATTATGACAAATTGAAATGTCATTCCCATGAAATTAGGAGGATAATAGGAGAGAATTGAAAAATAGATGAAATAGAAATTAGGAAATTAGGAATTAGAAATTGATGAAAAATTAGGAAATTAGGAATTAGGAGAAATTAGGTAAATCAATTAATAATTTGTCATTTATTAATTAATTCACAAAAAGAGGAATAATTAGTTAGCCAATTAAATAAACATTTAATTGTGACACGAAGACTTAGGATAAATAAATAATTTATTAATCCTAGATGGGGAAATGACAAATAGGGTTAAATGAATAAAATCATGAAACCCTAAAAGATGAATTAGAAATGCAAGGATGACAATTAGGTCCTGACAAAAGATAATTGATGTCGATTCAATTTGATCATGATTCTGACTTGATAAATAACCAATGTTGATAAGTGATTTGATTGATAAATGCGCCAATTGACTAGGAACAATGACTAATTGATCCAAATTGACACGATTGAGAAAGATGATGATCGATGACAAATCGATCACAAAATGACAAAATTGACAAGAAGACAAGGATCGATGACAAAATAGATTGCAAAACAACAAGATTGAAAATGACCACGATCGATGACAAAATAGATCACAAGATGACAAGATTGAAAATGACCACGATCAATGACAAATCCATCGCAAGACGACAAGATTGAAAATGATGACGATCGATGACAAAATCAATCACATGATGACAAGATTAATAAGAGGACAAAACCCTAATTAGGATTGACGATGTCCAAATATGATAAAAGAGCACGCACATTGATGCGACAGGATAAGATTGACCAAAATCATGACAAATATTGTTATCAACAAGACCAAATTTGAAAGTGAGAAAAATGAGGAATGCAGAAGAAGGACTCAATGCTCGCAAATGATAAAGACCAAGTGCGAATCATAGGAGAAATGTTAATGAGACGCAAAAACCCTAAAATAAGGCAATGCGCAAATGTTAAAGTATGATTCCGCAAGCATTGACCATTTTTAGACGTCTACAATGATAATATGGCAGCAATTGATATATGAAAGAATTTGGTATTTCACTCTAAAACTAAACATGTTTCTATCAAATTCAATTTTATGAAAGAGAATGTTGAAAAATAAGTGAAATTGGTTTATGTGAATACTAAAGAGCAGATTGTTGATATCTTTACTAAACCTTTGCCTAAGGAAACTTTTGAATATCTAAGAGAGAAGCTTGGAGTTATATCCTCACGAGTAGAAACTTAGATAGTTGGAGCATGGCATCAAACCGACAAAATTAACAGAGAAATATTTTTCCAACTTTGATGAGGAGAGCTACTTCTCAGGGGGAGTAGTTGGATAAATTGATAAGTTGGTATTTTGTGATAAGTTCTTTGAACTAATTGCCTTTGGTTTTGTATTGCTTTGGCATTTCATGTCAAAGGGGGAGAGATATCTATGGAAAAACACATTATCTTTTGGGGAGAGATTATTCATTGGGGGAGAGATTGTTACTCTCTATATCTGTATTTTTGATGATCTCTTTTTGAGATTGATGGTTTTTGGTTTTTGGCATTTCTGCTTTGGCACTTAGATGGTTTTTCCATCTTGTGTTTCCATCAATGCCAAAGGGGGAGATTGTTGGTATTTTGGATATGTTGATATGGTTTTGTCATTGATGTCAACACTTGTCAACTCTTATCAGCACTTGGAGATCTTTGGTTATGTTCACCGACATGATCAGTGACTTATGCACAGTCACCGGCATCTGGTTCACCAGCACTGAGGATGATCTGTTATCATCTGGAGATTGCTTGGTTATGTCAAAGACATCATTTGGACTCTTGGTCTTGGTAATTTGTTCATTGGTTGAATCAGGTTTGCATATTTGCTGTTACCGGCAAAAAGGTTCAGGATATGCACCGACAAGCTTATCTATTCCAGATCAGCACGACACATCATGAAGATGATTTATTATTATTGTAAATGCATTGAGCTGACATCATGCATCACATATTTATTCATTTGTAATTGATTTTATTGTAATATTCTTTGTAAAGATGACCTACACATTTGGTCTTAGGTCTTGGTATATATGTAAGATCTCATTTATGAGATTGTGTGGAAGTGCGAAAAAGATTGTAATAAGATATATGTGAATATAAGAAGAGCTATACATGAAAACATCATTCAAGATTGAAGGAAGGTTTGAAGAAGGCAAATCAGAACTTAATCGGTACTGAATCCAACTGTGTGGGAGAAAAAGCGAGACTAGGTTATCATGCCCTAATCCTACCTTTTGACACACATTACGGAATACAAAAGAGCCTAGAGGTATCACACAATTGGCTAATTCTTTTTGTGAAAGAGAGAGCCACGGGCTACCTATTAGGATTTCTATTCCTTTGTTGTAATTGAAAGGTAAGATTATGCAAGTTCAATTCCTAACCCTAAAATGCAAGTATGAGCTAACAACAAGATTTGTAGAATTGAACTTAAACAATGGAAAGCTATAAACACAAGGATAAAACAAGAATGTAGATGTGTACCTGGAGTCAAAATTTGACTAAAAATGTTCGGGATGGGGGCGCGGGTGCCACTGTCCTGATTCTATCCCGAAACAGCACCTGAAACTGCTGTTTTGCACTTTGGAAAACTGTCTGAAATGTTGTCTATCAGGAGGACCAGGGCACCCAACGCCTCTGTCCCAGGGACCAGGGTGCCTAGTGCCCCTGTCCTGGCAGGACCAGGGTGCCCCATGCCCCTATCCTGGTATTTTTCTCTACAATTTGGTGTGGGGTGCTGTCTCGACCTGCTTTTCCCGGATCTGCAACCTGCGGTGTCATCCGAGTCCCGAAACCTACACTTGTATCTGAAAAAGGTGTTTGGGCGGCTATATAGGGTTTTGCCTTAGTCAAACCCCCACTTCGGTGATTTCCACCTCCACAAATAGCCAAGTTGTATTGTAAAAGTAATGTGTGTGCAGACCTTGTGTGTGTGCAAGATCTAAAATGTAAGTAAGCAAACTAGAGCAACCTAGAAAGTAAACCCTAATTGCTTGTCAATGATAATGTAAATGCTCTAAATCAAGATGCAAAGTGATCTAAAGCATGGATAAATGATATATTGAAGCTTATGAAAAGACATGAAAACAACATGAAATCGTACCCAACCCCCAAGGGAGAGGTACAAGCCAATCTTCAGTCGGTAATCTCCTATTGTTCTTCAATGTCTTCCAAGCCCTAAATGGATGAATGGATTTGATAAATGCTTGATAGAGGGATGTTGAATGTTGTTGAAGTCTTCAAAGATCTTCTCTTTCGCTGCATATGAGGTTCTTGAAAACACAATTCGGATCCCTTCAAATGAAGAAAGAGAGCTCTTATGTATGAAACCCTAGGTCGCAATTTCGTCTTTTGGCCGACCTAGAGATTGAATCTCCCGCCAATTTCTTGGGGTTAAGCTTTATTTTATGATTGGATCGTGCTCCTAAAATTTCAAGAAAAATGTCCGAGACCGTGTGCACTCCGGGCGCCATGGTCCCGACAACTTTTCACCAAATTTTCAGGGCCATCAGATATGATGATTTTAGAGAGAATTCCGAAGTTACAGGTGATTTCAAGATGTTTTGACCCCCGAAATTAAGCCCCCAAGTTCAAAATAGGACTTAATTAGGGTTTTTGATTAGATGATGTATTGGAGGAATAACATGAAAAGGGGCACACTTTAATGAAAGGGCCCGACTTTATGATGTGAAAGATGATGAAATAGGACCTTAGACCTAATTAATTTGATTAATTAAGTGCTAAAGGGGAAATGCAATGCAAAATGAAAAATGCACTAAGGTGGGTGCTAAACTAGGTGTGAAATTGTACCACCCTAGCAAGTGCGTACAATTTACGATGCTACATTTAGCCCCCACTTTAGCGGTCATATGAGTACTACGTGCATATGCAAGCTAAAGTATAGAAAGTAAACATCATTTGAAAAAGGATATATCCATAAGTTGTCAGACGAAGCCCCCAGCGGTATCTGCAGTACACAGTTAGGAACCACACCCTACAAAACACACGTTAGATCACAAAATCACCTAATGCTTACTAAGGAAAGTGAAGAAACTTGTGAGTAGCTATATGCCCCCCCCTGTTTCGACTTGCTTATTAGGGAGGTGAAACAGGGTAGCATGTTTACTTACGACAAATTGTGTAAGAGAGTATTGATGAGGGGTGTTCACTAAAAAGGCTTCATCAGAGCACTTTTTGGAACATCCCGAGAGTAGGGGAATGAAAATATGATTCCTATGCAACAAACGGTTCGAAAATCACATCTCCCAAACTCAAGTTATGATGAAATGAGTGATAGAGGAAAATTAGGGTTTTGAAAGTAAATGTAAAGGAATGAAAGTATATACCTTGAAAGTGACATTTGCATTTGTCACTTTGTTGATTTTTGAATATTGTCTATTGCAGCGGAGCCCACATAGCCATCATCATGCCTTCACGACGATCGGAGCGTCCCACGAGGATTGAGATCCTATGACAGGCCGTGATCGACGACGAGCCACTGGACGAGGTGAGTTGACTGAACATTGACTTTTGATTTTCTGCATTTGACTTTCTATGATCGTTTGCGGGCCCTGGAATCTGATCGTGGGTCCCACACAGGGTGCCATGGTCCCTTCAGGGCGCCATGGTCCCCTCAGGGCACCATGGTCCCTGACAGGGCGCCATGGTCCCTTCAAGGCGCCATGGTCCTTGACAGGGCGCCATGGTCCCAATCAGAACTTGGCGAGAGATACCAGGGTTAGCATACAATGTTCGATAGTTTGCATGAATGATTTTGATGATTGAATGCTGATTACGGTTATGTTTTTGTGTTGCAGGGTCTCCCATACATGAGAGAGCATATGGCGGGGCATATTCTTCGCAGTTTGCGAGATCAGATTCCTTGGCTGACTCAGGCAGAGAGAGACACATTGTTGATTGTGGGTTTATGGTCTATGATTCTTATGCCGGCCATTCGATTTCATCCCACGATGCTGATGGCACTCATGGAGCGATGGGATCCTGACACATGCACGTTCCAGCTTCCAGTAGGGGAGATGATGGTGACACTTGAGGATGTGTACCGCATTCTTCACCTACCGATCAAAGGAGCTACTGTGACATATGCGACTGATCGATCAGTAGAGGATCATCAGAGGGAGCAGGTATATTGCATAGGGAGAGTCATGCCGAGTGAGACGAGAGGTCGTATCATGGTCAGCTAGCTCTTACATCCTATAGGAGAGGTGCCCCTCATGAGATGTCTTATGATAGCCATCATTGCACTAGCTATCTGCCCTAATGGGTGAGGTACGCACATGCATGGGGGTCTCACATGGTGCATCAGGGCTATGGAGAGACACAGGAGAGTATATGCCTGGGGTTGGAGTATGCTTGCACATCTCTATCATGACCTCGAAGAGTATGTTTTCAGACAGGGTTGCAGTTTGATGACATGCACACTTCTGCAGGTGTGGATATTTGAGGACTTTACATGCACCAGGCCTATCGGCTATCCGATGAGTGCGGCTAGTGAGCGACCTAGGGTATTTGCTTATCCACTTACCAGCGAATGGAGATTTGGAGATCTATTGTATTGGAGAGTGACATTTGATAGATTGACAGCTAAGGTGACTGTGTGGAGACCATATCTGCGGATGCACAGATGGGATGGGATGGAGAGACAGTTAGCATGCTTACAGAGGAACGGCCTACTGAGAGGGCGATATCCACACATCATAGTCGCATTCTACTTTGACCGAGTACGGAGGCAGTTTGGACTAGAGCAGTGTGTTCCAGCCGATGTGCCCATCTACACTCAACACTCACGAGTCCTTCCCAGACCCAAAGCAGTAGCAAGACCTATGATAGATGATATCGAGATCACAGATATAGAGGGGTCCGACCAGGATGTGGTCACTGATTATGCTACAGATCCTGGGGCATAGCGCAGGTATCTCTCATGGTTTATGAGATCATACCCAGGGCCTATCTTTCCACCAGATCACCCGACAGGCCATCCAGGCCCATGGAGACATGGAGACTGAGATGAGGATCAGGGATCCAGGTCGGAGGAGGGAGAGGGTCATGAGGAGGTAGGAGATCCTGATCCACCCACAGGGGATCAGCCTATTGCCGAGGAAGAGGAGGATGATGACACAGATATAGATGAGGAGAACGAGGATGCAGGTGAGGATGCAGATGAGGATGAGGATGAGGATGAGGATAGAGATGATGAGGAGGGGTCAGATGTCACTCCCCACCATTCAGGAGATGATACTATAGCCCTGGATCTTCCTCTTAGTCCCCAAAAGGGGGAACATGAGGTGATACGGAGACCTATTTCTAGTACGGGCCAGCCTACACCCTTTGTGCACAGATTGTTCGAGCGTGGGGAGCCTAGTAGTTCCCAGTCACAGATGCTACCATATCACGATCCCTACTGGCGTGAGGGAGATCCAGGTATAGTAGGTTTAAATTGATTGATTGATGTTTTGATGATATAAAATGGTACTAATACATGATCTGTTCTACTACTATAGCTAATGTGCAGGAGTGGCGTTCTCTGATCTAGCAAGCAGTGACAGATATCTCCATGACGGCACAGATCCCTAGTTCCTCATAGGTTGCTTATAGACCTCAAGGGAACGCGGGTCGGCATGATGATTTATTTTCTCCATTTCGAGTACAGGTAGAGATATGGAGGGAGAGAGAGTGAGCTCTATCAGAGGACCTTCAGCAGGCACAACGTGATCTAGTAGCAGCTTAGGCCGAGGCTACCTCGTATCGTGTGATCCTTATGGATAGGGATCGTAGGAGTTCCTCTCGGAGCCATTCACGATCTATATCACGGTATACCCTTATGGGTCCACCTGCACGGCCGGATCAGGAGGGAGCTTCTAGTCGTCACTCTCCAGCCACCAGCCCTAGGGATAGGAGGTGATCTTTATGATGTAGGGTAGGTCACATTTTGGATGTGTAGTGACCTACCTTTGTATATTGATCCACACACACACACACACACATATACATATATACATGCTTCTTTGTCTCAAACGTGTTATCTTTAATGTCTAAAAACAATGTGTATTTTGATTAAAGTTAATACATTTGGTAGATGTACATGTATGTTCTGAATTTAATTTCCATGTGATTGATTTCTCAATGCTCCATGATTAAATTGATACATGTGTGACTTAATTAAAATATTTAATCAAGTACTACATTGATGATAGGGAAGAAAAATATGTGTTAAGCCTGGGAATCATATAACTAATGTGATTTAATTTGAATTTAAACACAACATGACACGATTCAACTTAACACATAAAGATATTGTATAATATGCCAACATAATGAAAAAATGTAAATCTTTTGCAATTTACATAAAATGAATCAAGACAAACCATAAAGTAAAGAAACACGCTTGTCAGGAACGAAGCAATATAGATTAAACAAAACATCATTTAATTCCATTTGCTCTAACAAAGATATGCTAACATATTATCCAATTTTGAA
Organism: Cryptomeria japonica; assembly: GCF_030272615.1. Lineage (NCBI taxonomy): Eukaryota > Viridiplantae > Streptophyta > Pinopsida > Cupressales > Cupressaceae > Cryptomeria > Cryptomeria japonica. The sequence goes on along the minus strand of NC_081412.1, from coordinate 700,449,710 downwards.
GAAGTGAGAAAGGAAGTAGATGAATGATAAGAAATGAGGAATTAAGCGTAGTATCTACGCAAGTGCATAGCGTTTATAGGGTCTTTAAGAGATGTACCGTCTACACCCGCTATTTTGTAAGCACCTGATCCATAATCTTCAATAATGATATACGGTCCAAGCCAATTAGGACTAAATTTTCCCTTTTCTTCAAGTAAGGCATTCACATTGCACTGATTCTCATAGAGCACTAAGTCACCCATTGAGAAGGAACATTGAATAACCTTATCATTATAGCTTCGTTGTAGAGTTTTGTGATATGCTTGAATATGCTCAAGAGCGTTTATACGCTGTTCATCAAGCATCTCAAGCTATTGAAGTCTTTGTTCTCTATAAGCGTCATCATCTACTATACCTCTAAGAGAAATTCTAAGTGACGGAATCTCTAATTCTAAAGGCATAATAGCATCAGCACCATAAACAAGATTATAAGGTGTAGTTCCGGTAGCAATTCGTACGCTCATTTGGTAGGCCCAAAGAGCATAGATTAGCTGAGTACTCCAATCCTTACCATGCTCATTCCCAGTTTTACAAAGAATTTGTTCAATTATCTTATTGGATGATTCGGCTTGACCATTTGATTGAGGATAGTATGGTGTAGAAAATTGATGTTTTATATGATACTTCTCAAGGAATTTCTTCACGTCCTTGTTCTTAAATGATGTCCCATTATCAGAGATTATAGTGGAAGGTATCCCAAACCGAGAAATAATGTTTTCTAGAAGAAATCGACAAATCACTTCAGCAGTAGTAGAGTGAAGGGGAACGGCTTCTACCCACTTTGTAAAGTAATCTATTGCGGTTATAATGAAAGTATGTCCTTGAGATGAAGGAGGGGAGATTTTACCAATAAGATCCAGCCCCCATGCAGAGAAAGGCCAAGAAGCTACATGAGAACGAAGTTCTTGGGCAGGAGCATGAATCAAATTGTTGTGTTGTTGACATTGATGACATTTTTTAACAAATGAAAAAGAATCCTGCTGCATAGTTTGCCAATAATATCCCATGCGAAGCAATCTTTGAACCAAGGATTTGCCTCCAAAATGCCCCCCATAGGCACCTGAATGTGCCTCTTCAAGAGCAATAGGGATTTCTGATTTATTAAGACAACGAAGGAGAAGACCGTTATAACCCCTTCGGTATAGAATATTAGAAAGAATGATATATCTAGTGGAAAACTTGCGAACTCTAGCCCTAGTGTTCCTATTAGTGGAATTAGGAAAGGTACCATCAGTCAAGTATCCTCCGATATGCGAATACCATTCATCTGAGTCTATAAAGTCACAACATGTCACCAAGCTAGAATCATCTACAATAGCTAGAGAAATAAGGTTGTGAATAACAAATTTAAGATCAACCATAGGGTCCTCTAAAGATACCAAAGAAGCCACACATGCCATTGCATCCACATGTTGATTATCTTTTTGAGGAACAGGTTCCATGGTGTAAGAATCAAATTTTTGTAACAAAGAGATAGCAAGGTCTTTATATTGTGATAATTTGTCTTGTTTCGCTTGATATAGTCCTGTTACTTGTCTTATAATCAGTTGAGAATCTCCAAAAATATGTATGTGTTTTATATTCAAAGCTAAGGCTGCCTTTATTCCTGCTATAAGAGCCTCATACTCAGCAATGTTATTGGTACATAGGAAATTGAGACGATAAGATAAGGGAATAGACTTCTTTGTAGGAGAAATCAGAACAACACCTGCCCCCGATCCCGTACGACACTTAGAGCCATCAAAGTATAACTCCCAAGTTTCATCTTTCTCTGTACAAAGGATTAAGTCATCAGGAAAAGACTCAGAGTTAGGGAAGGAGAAAGGTGAAGGGGCCTCAGCTAGGTGATTGGTCAACACTTGCCCTTTAATTGCTCTTTGTGAAACAAATTTAAGGTCAAATTCAGTTAACATCATAACCCACTTAGCTAGGCATCCTGATAAATCGGTTTTAGAGAAAAGATGCTTCAAAGGATCAAACTTTACCATGACGTGGACTTCTGAATTTAAGAGATAATGTCTCAATTTCTGAGTCGCAAACACCAAGGCCAAGAATTGTCTTTCTATCGCAGAATATCGGGTCTCATAATCGAGTAAGGTATGACTTACATAATAAACCGGACACTCCTTACCATCTTTATCATGTTGTGCCAATAATGCTGCAAGAGCATGAGAGGAAGCAGCTGTATAAAGAAGGAAGGGTTTAGAAGGTTTGGCAGGTTGAAGGATAGGAGGATTAGCCAGATACACTTTTAAATCTTCAAATGCTTGCTGACAATCTTCATTTCATTGAAAAGTGATATTCTTTTTGAGAAGTTGAGTAAAAGGAAAAGTGCGATCCGCAAGTTGAGATACAAACCTACGAATAGCTTGAATCTTTCCTTGTAAGCTTTTGAGTTGAGACACATTTTGCGGAGGTGGCATGTTCACAATAGGATCTATTTTCTTAGTATCCACCTCAATCCCACGATGCGAAACTATGAATCCTAATAGTTTTCCACTATCCACACCAAAAACACATTTTCGGGGATTCAAGCGCATGTGATATTTACGAATTCTTTCAAAGATTTGACGAAGGATTTTAATATGATCTATGCGGAGAATGGATTTGGCCAAAATATCATCAACATAATCCTCTAAAATCTTATGCATATAATCATGAAAGATAAGGGTCATCACTCGTTGATAAGTTGCACTGGCATTTTTAAGTCCAAAAGGCATCATTATCCAACAAAACGTACCCCAAGGAGTGGTGAAAGCAGTTTTGAATTGATCTTGAGGGTTAATGTAAATTTGATTGTATCCTGAAAAACCATCCATGAAGGATAACAAGGCATGTCCTGCAGTAGAATCAACTATCATGTCAATGTTTGGAAGAGGGAAATCATCTTTTAAAGAAGCCTTATTTAAATCTTGGAAATCGGTACACATTCTTATTTTATTATCTAGTTTAGCCACAACGACAATATTTGAAATCCACGGGGAATAATCAATAGGGTAGATAAATCCAGCCTCCAATAACTTTTCAATCTCAGCCTTAACAAGCAGAGCCACCTTAGGATTCATTTTTTGAATCTTTTGTTTCACGGGCTTAGCATCAGGAACTAAGACAATGTTATGGGTAACAATCTTAGGATCTATACCAGGCATGTCAGAGTATGTCCAAGCAAAGATCTCGGGGAATTCATGCAATAAATCTTCATATTGTTTTTGTTCCTCTTCATCCAAACATTTTCCAATTTTAATAACTTTTTCTTCATTGCAAGGATCCATCTTAACATTGGTGGTGTCACTTATGAGAAGATTACTTTGTTGAGGAGTATCCTTTAACTGAGGGAATTCTTTCACAATCTCATCATTATCAATCTCTATTCCAAAATATGCTTCAGTGTTCAAACAATAAGGGAGTCCCCTATTGTGATGATAACGAGGAAGAGTATCATATGCTCCTAAAAACTCAGCTAAAGCATCATCGGTAGGGACAACATCAAAAGCACAAGCACATGAAGGATCCTCATCAATGTACTCAGGGTGTTGCATTGATAGGGATGTAGAAATAGCATTAACACTAATACATGGTCTCTTAGAAGCTTTAGTACGCTTGCAGGGATTATAGCCAAGTCCAAAGGCATAATTGTGAAGATTATTCTCTAGAGGAACTTTTATCCCTTGTTCGTGAGTGCCACAACCATTTCCATGATACCCATGCTTAGCAAAAAATGCGAAAACCACGACCATAACGATCAGCCATTTCAGAAAGAGAAGGCGGTTTTTCATAAGACAAAGAATCAAACTCTTCAGAATTAGAGGTGTGAGGAGAAGAAGTTTGAGAAGCGGCCACAAAATTATTGCTCATAGGCTTAGGTAATGTTGATTGATTTTTAGCTTTTTCCTTCTTTTCAACTTTAAGCTCTCTAGAAGGAACCTTATATTCACCTACAAAGGTGGGATTAAAATCAAGGGATCCCCAATCGTCATCTGCGAGAACCTTCTCAGGATCAAAATCCTTCTTATGTGAAGTTTCAGGTCGAGAAGAGTCTTCTTCAGGAGCTCCAGACTCATCCAAAGAATTTTGATCATCAGAGAGCGAGGATTCATCGATAGGTATCTTGTTTAAAGAGTCATCACTAGACGAGGATGGCTTAGAAGCACCCCCTTTGGAAGTAGATGTTTGTAAACAAGCTTGGAAATTAGTATCACCTATCAAGGTATATGTCTTATTGTTATAGATAAACTTAACTTGTCTGTGCAATGTAGAGGGGACAACTTGCATACTGTGAATCCAAGGTCTCCCTAATAACAAGTTGTATGTTAGATTTCTCGACATAACATGGATAGGAGTAGGCAAAGTAACAGGCCCCATTGTGATGGGTAAGGTGATAGTGCCTAATGAAGTTTTAGCCACATTATCAAAGCCTCGAATAGGACGAGAGTCCGGCTCAATTAGGGATGTATCCACATTCATCTTATGCAAAAGATTAATGCTACACACATTAAGACCAGAGCCATTATCTACTAGTGTTCATCTTATAGCAGTGTCTTTCATGATAACCACAATCATCAAGGGATCATATTGATGTTGAATTTCACTAGTGGGCAACTCATCTTGGGTAAACACAATTTGAGCTTTAGGATTCATCACAGAGTTAACCAAAGATGCTATATTACTAGATGTATTCGGTGGAGGAACATTCAAATCTTTCAAGGCATCTTGTAACATTCCATGATGAGTGGAAGAAGTTTGAATCAAATCCCAAAGGAATATCTTAGCAGGGGTCACTTTAAGTTGTTCTATGAGATCATATTCCTTACTAAGAACTTGTGAAATACGGGGAGCTTGCAGAAGAATTGGTTGAGGATTCGGAAGAGAAACTGGAATAACAGGAGGAGGACTAGGCTGCCTATTATTTCTGGTATGGTAAGTATGGGCAACCGCATGATAACTCTCTCTAGTTATTTGCTTGGCATAACTATAAGGACTTATAGGTTTTCTTCCTTGCACAGTGATGATTGGTTTATTCGGAGTACGAAAGGAATCATGATCATAGCCTCCTTGGACAGTAAGAAGAGGTGGTTTAGGACCTTGAAAGGTGGGAGAAGGATAAGCACCTTGGACTTCAAAGAGAGGCTTTTTATGCTCATTCAAGTTTATCATGTTAACGAATTTAGAAGTCTTGTTCTTGTTTAAAGATTTTGATAAAGCCACAAAGTCATCAAGAGCATCATCCAACAAAGTATGATCATAGCTATCAAAAGGTTTATTTTTTGGTTTGAAAGGAGATATCTCTTCATAGAGGGGATTGTTGAAAACAACCATGTTACTAGATTTAGTGGAAGAGTTGATAGGAATGTACCCTTGAGAGGAATCATTCAACTTATCTTTCTCATCACAAATAAATGGCATAGTAACAAGGTTTATGAGTTTTTGGTAAAATGAAGGTTTGGCATCCTTAGGGTTCAAAAACTCATCTAAAGCTTCATCTAATTCATCTTGGCTATACTCATAATAATCATCATAAGCATGAACATTTTGCAAATAAAAGTCTGACATTTTGAAATAAAAGTTCCATGAAATTTAAACACCCAATGCAAAGAAACACACTCTTTTTTTTTTTTTTTTCTTTTTAATGAAAATGAAATGAAAACACACTAAATCTAGATCTAGATCTAACAAATGCAATGCAAGAGGAAGCAATGATAGATTCACATCAGGTTCACCAAAAATGTGTGGGAGAAAAAGCGAGACTAGGTTATCATGCCCTAATCCTACCTTTTGACACACATTACGGAATACGAAAGAGCCTAGAGGTATCACACAATTGGCTACTTCTTTTTGTGAAAGAGAGAGCCATGAGCTACCTATTAGGATTTCTATTCCTTTTTTGTAATTGAAAGGTAAGATTATGCAAGTTCAATTCCTAACCCTAAAATGCAAGTATGAGCTAACAACAAGATTTGCAGAATTGAACTTAAACAATGGAAAGCTGTAAACACAAGGATAAAACAAGAATGCAGATGCATACTCGGAGTCAAAATTTGACTGAAAATGTTCAGGATGGGGGTGCAGGCACCACTGCCCTGATTCTATCTCGGAACTGCACCTGAAACTGTTGTTTTGCACTCTGGAAAACTGTCTGAAATGCTGTCTGTTAGGAGGACCAGGGCGCCCAGCACCTCTGTCCCAGGGACCAGGGCACCCAGCGCCCCTGTCCTAGCAGGACTAGGGCACCCCACGCCCCTGTCCTGGCAGGACCAGGGTGCCCCACGTCCCTGTTCTGGTATTTTGCTCTGCAATTTGGTGTGGGGTGCTGTCTCAACCTACTTTTCCCGGATCTGCAACCTGCGGCGTCGTCCGAGTCCCGAAACCTGCACTTGTATCTGAAAAAGGTGTTTGGGTGGCTATATAGGGTTTTTCCTTAGTCAAACCCCCACTTCGGTGATTTCCACCTCCACAAATAGCCAAGTTGTATTGTAAAAGTAATGTGTGTGCAGACCTTGTGTGTGTGCAAGATCTAAAATGCAAGTAAGCAAACTAGAGCAACCTAGAAAGTAAACCCTAATTGCTTGTCAATGATAATGTAAATGCTCTAACTCAAGATGCAAAGTGATCTAAAGCATGGATAAATGATATATTGAAGCTTATGAAAAGACATGAAAACAACATGAAATCATACCCAACCCCCAAGGGAGAGGTACAAGCCAATCTTCAGTCGGTAATCTCCTATTGTTCTTCAATGTCTTCCAAGCCCTAAATGGATGAATGGATTTGATAAATGCTTGATAGAGGGATGTTGAATGTTGTTAAAGTCTTCAAAGATCTGCTCTTTCGCTGCATATGAGGTTCTTGAAAACACAATTCGGATCCCTTCAAATGAAGAAAGAGAGCTCTTATGTATGAAACCCTAGGTCGCAATTTCGTCTTTTGGCCGACCTAGAGATTGAATCTCCCACCAATTTCTTAGGGTTAAGCTTTATTTTATGATTGGATCATGCTCCTAAAATTTTGGGAAAAATGTCCAGGACCGTGTGCACTCCGGGCGCCATGGTCCCAGCAAATTTTCACCAAATTTTCAGGGCCGTCAAATATGATGATTTTAGAGAGAATCCCGAAGTTACAGGTGATTTTGAGATGTTTTGACCCCCGAAATTAAGCCCCCAAGTTCAAAATAGGACTTAATTAGGGTTTTTGATTAGATGATGTATTGGAGGAATAACATGAAAAGGGGCACACTTTAATGAAAGGGCCCGACTTTATGATGTGAAAGATGATGAAATAGGACCTTAGACCTAATTAATTTGATTAATTAAGTGCTAAAGGGGAAATGCAATGCAAAATGTAAAATGCACTAAGGCGGGTGCTAAACTAGGTGTGAAATTGTACCACCCTAGCAAGTGCGTACAATTTACGACGCTACACCAACATATAAAGATGCTATTTTGAGCAGTACATTATCATTGGATTTAACCATCCAATTGTAGTCAGTGTGACTCCCATTTTGTGATTAAGCAGTGAGCTCTAGGAAGTTGGCCTTTCTGCATGTGCAAACTCCATATTGTACACACATACTATCTGCAGTAGTATCATCAGATTGTGGGTAAGGTTTCCCACTATGGTTTTTCCCCTTACAGGGTTTCCATGTACAAATAACTGTGTTTTGTGTTGTGTATGTTATTTGTGTTTATGTTTCATGCATTAAACTTTACCAGTACTGTAATTAATTGTTAAATTGTCTACTGACATTAAGCATTAGTTTGGTTAAGTAAGTTTTGATTTGTATTTATTGGACAATTGATTCTTCCCCCCCCCCTCCTCTCAGTTGCCTCCAGGACCTAACAAGGAGATGGAAAGGGTTTGAGAAAAATCAAAGCTTCCCTTAAATAGATCTTCTTCCAAGGACGAGTTACAAGGGACAAAGTCTGATTTCTCTTCTTCTACTAAAACCCCTTCCTGGTCTATTATTGTAGATTTTCTTGGAAACACATCCAGTGAAAACTAGTGACAGATATCAACATCATCTAAACCAGGAATTAAATGGAATAAAGTATTGGATTTTTCCATATTGGCATGATCAATTGGCAAAGTATGATCAGATGCAATATCCCAATTATGTACAACTGCTTTATGACTCCCAATCCATTCTTCAAAGTGAGACTGTGAAATTATCTCCAGGCCCTCAAATTTAGTTAAATGAGACATATCGTCAACTTTTCCATTCATACTAGGACCCAGTTTATTATCATGCCCTAGTAGTTGTACACAGTTAGCATACTTTCCCATCATCTCCTCCTGAGAAATTTCATTGAACCGTTGTGAAGCCACACTTAAAATCAACTCATCTGCCATTCTTTGAAGCTCTTCTAAATTTTTATTATATTTAGCAAAATGCAAGGAAGGAGAACATGACTCTATATGAATGAAACCCATTAAATCATTCTGGAAGATCAAATTTTGAACAATACTTTCCATTTTGAAATAAGATTGAAGCCCTTCATGTGAGATACTGAAAGAATTATGCTTACCAAAATGAAGCCAAAATGTTTCATTCAATGAGAAAGCAACATTGATAGTCTTACCAAGAAACTAGCTCCTATTAAAATCTAAGAACTTGTTCTTTCTCAAAATAGATGGGAAAAATGCCTAGAGAAGTGCATCTGTTAGGACCCAGAGGCAACTGAGAAGGGGGGGGTGAATCAATTGTCTAATAATTTCAACCCAAATACAACTTAACCAAACTTGATACTTAATATCGGTAAACAAAACTTGATGTCGGTAAGCAGATTAAAAGTTAATATTAATACCAGTGAAACTTAATGCATGAAATAAAAAGAGAAACAACATCCACAACACATAACATAGAGATTTGTACATGGAAACCCTCTAAGGGGAAAAACCACAGTGGGAAACCTTACTCACAATTAGATGATACTACTGCAGATAGTATGTGTTTACAAATGGGGTCTGCACATGCAGACAGGCCAGCTCCCTAGAGCTCACTACTCAATCACAAAATAGTAGTCACACTGACTACAATTGGCTGATTGAATCCAATGATAATGTATTGCTCAAAGTAGCATCTCCAATGCTGGATTTAGTACTGGTTAAGCTCTGATTGTCTTCTTCAAACCTTTCTTGAATCTTCAAATGATGTCTACATGAGTAGCTCTGCTTATATTTGCATATACTGAATATCACAACCTTACAATACCTTATTACATACCACCACTACAATCTCACAATTGAGATCTTACATATATACCAAAACCTAAGATCAAATGTGTAGGTTGGCTTACTAAGAATAATATAATAAAATCTATACAAGTAAGTCAAGATGCAATGCATTATGTCAGTTCAACAAAAATACCAATTGATTAAACCATATCCATAATGTGTCATGCTAATCTAGAATAGATAACGTATGTCGGTCCATAACCTAGACCAATTCACTAGTAACAACAAATATGTCCACCCGATTAGACCAATAACCAAATCTCCAAAACCAAGTATCCAAACCATGTCTTTGACATAACCAGGTGATCTCCAGATGATAACAAGACATACTCAATGTCGGTGAACAATATAACTTGCCGGTGAACCAAATACCGGTGATGTGCATAAGTCACTGAACTTGCCGGTGAACATAACCAAAGATCTCTAGAAGGATAAGTGTTGACATCAATTACAAAACCAATGCAACATATCCATAATACCAACAATCGCCCCCTTTGGCATTGATGGAAACACAATATGGAAAAACCATCTACGTGCCAAAACAAAAATACCAATGAACCAAAAACCAACAATCTCCAGAATAGATCAATACCAGAAATCAAAATTCAAATGCAGAGAGTAACAATCTTTCCCTTAATGAATAATCTCTCACCAATGGATAATGTGCTTTTCCATAGATATCTCTCCCCCTTTGACATCAAATTCCAAAGAAATACAAATACCAGATAAAACCAAATCATAGAACCAATTACAAATACCAACTACTCCCCCTAAGAAGTAGTTGTCCTCCATCAAAGCCGAAAAAAGCTTTCTCTGTAAATTCTGTCGGTTTGATGCCAAGCATGAATTGTCTAAGTCTATATCAATGAGGGTATGACCCCAAGCTTCTCTCTGAGATATTCAAAAGTTTCCTTAGGCAAAGGCTTAGTAAAGATGTCTGCAATCTTCTCTTTAGTATTCACATAAACCAATCTCACTTCTTTTTCTTCAACATTCTCTTTCAGAAAATTGTATTTGATAGAAACATGTTTAGTTTTAGAGTGAAATACTGGATTCTTAGATATATCAATTGCTGCTAAATTGTCACAATAGATGATTATAGGTTCTTTAAATTTTACCTTTATGTCCTTCAATGTTTTCTTAATCCATAATACCCGAGTACAATTGGTTGCTGCTGCAACATATTCTGATTCTGCCGTTGATAATGATGTACAACTTTGTTTCTTTCTCAACTATGAAATCAATCTACTACCAAAAAAGAATGTCTTGTCAATGGTGCTCTTTCTGTCATCTACATCTCCTTCCCAATTAGCATCGGTGTATGCATATAACTCAAAATTTTCATCTTTAGGATACCATAAACCAAGATTTGTTGTGCCTTGTAAATACCAAAAAATTCTTTTTACTGTTGATTCATGATTTTCTCTAGGATTACTCTGAAATATTGAAACAATACAAACTGCATTCATTATATCAGGTCTTGTTTGTGTCAAATACAATAAACCTCCAATCATAGATTTGTATCTTGTCGGCTTAACAAGAGCTGAATCATCCTTCAATGATAGTTTATCAGTTGTAGTCATAGGAGTACTTACTGGTTTAGAGTTTTCCATACCAAGTTTCTTCAGTAATTCCTTCAAATACTTTGATTGACATAAGAATATACCTTTATCAGTCTGTGAAATCTGCAATCCTAAAAAGAATTTTATGTCCCCAATCATAGACATTTCAAATTCTTCCTGCATCTTGTTAGAAAAGTCTTTACACAATCCATCTTCTCCTCCAAAAATGATGTCATCAACAAAAAATTCAATAACCAAAATGTCTTCATTAGTCACTTTTAAATATAAGTTGTTATCAGCATTACTTTTAGTGTAGCCAAGCTTTATAAGATATTTTTCCAATCTAGCATACCAAGCTCTAGGAGCTTGCTTCAATCCATATAAAGCTTTCGTTAATCTGCAAACCATACCTTTATCATTTGTTAATGAAAATACATCAGGTTGTTCAATGTAAACTTCCTCTTCAAGATCACCATTCAGAAATGCACATTTAAAATCCATTTGATATACTTTATTATTTTTGTGTGCTGCAAATGCAAGAAATGATTTGATTGCCTCAATTCTAGCTACCAGTGCAAAGGTTTCATTGTAATCAATTCTCTCTTTTTTTGAATATCCCTTACACACTAATCTTGCTTTGTTTCTAATTACCTTACCATGTTCATTAATTTTATTTCTAAATACCCATTTAGTTCCAATTACATTTTTATTTTTAGGTCGGGGAACCAATGTCCATGTATTGTTCTTTTCAATTTGTTCCAATTCATCTTCCATATCCTTAATCCAATGTTTATCTTCACATGCCTCAATGATAGATGTTGGTTCAATTTGAGAAATTAAACATACCTCTTCATTTTCTAGTCTTCCTCTTGTCATAACTCATTGATACTTATTCCCAATTATCTGACTTTTAGAGTGATTCAATCTTACATACCTAGGTGTGTTCACTTGTTGTTGTTCTTTAGTCACTGTGGAATTCTCTGATGATGTCAATGTTAGGTCTCGGAGACAACTGAGAGGGGGGGTGAATCAGTTGTCCAATAAATTCAACCAAAATCAACTTAACCAAAACTTAATGCTTAATATCGGTAAACCAAACTTTATGCCGGTAGACAGTCTTAACAATTAATTGCAGTACCGGTAAAGATTAATGCATGAAACAAAAAGGCAATAACATCCACAACACATAACACAATTATTTGTACATGGAAACCCTGTAAAGGGAAAAACCATGGTGGGAAGCCTTACTCACAATCAAATGATACTACTACAGATAGTATGCATTTACAATATGGATTCTACACATGCAGAAAGGCCAGCTGCATAGAACTCACTGCTCAATCACAAAATGAGAGTCACACTAACTACAATTGGTTGGTTAAATCCAATGATAATGTACTGCATAAAATAGCATCTTCATATGCTGGATTCAGTACCGATTTAGTTCTGATTGCCTCCACAAGATCCTTCCTTCAACCTTCAAATGATGTCTGCATGTATAGCTCTGCTTATTTTTGCATATACCTTATTGCAATCCTTTTCACATTCCCCTATTAATCTCACAAATGAGATCTTACATTTATACCATATACTAAGACTAATTGAATAGGTTGGCTCACTACAAGATATTACAATAAAATCAATTATAAACAAATCAATATCCAATGCATGATGTCGGCTCAATGCATTTACAATAATAATAAATCATCTCAATAACATGTCGTGCTAATCTGGAATAGATATGTCTGCTGGTGCTTATCTTGGACCTATTTGCCGGTAACAACAAATATGCAAACCCAAATAAACAATTAACCAAATCGCCAAAACCAAGTGATCGAATAATGTCTTCAACATAACCAAGTAGTCTCCAAGTCATTCCAAGTGCCGGTGAACAATATAATCTATTGGAGAACCAAATACCAGTGACTTTGCATAAGTCTCTGACTTGCCAGTGAACATAACCAAAATCTCCAAGTGCTGATAAGTGTTGACAAGTGATGATAGGTGTTGACATCAATGACAAAATCATACCAACATATCCAAAATGCCAACATCCAGTGTGACTGGATCAACATTCTGTACCGGTGCACCCTATATAGGTTCATTTGTGATTATCTCAACTGTCGGTTCAGAATCCATAGACCTTCAATTTCTTCTAAAGTGTTCATCAATCTTCACATTTGCACTCTCAATGATTTTCTACAATCTCTTATTAAAACATCTATATGCTTTGCTTTTAGATGAATACCCAAGAAATATTCCTTCATCACTTCTAGGATCAAATTTACCAATATACTCATCTCTCCTAATGTAATAGTTGCTTCTAAATATTCTAAAGTACTTAAGAGTAGGAATATTACCAAACCATAATTCATAGGGTGTCTTACCGGTTTCACCTTTGATATGAACTCTATTGAAAGTTTGAACCGCAATATTCACTACTTCTCTCCAATACACATGAGGTAGATTTGCTTTGAATATCATGCTTCTAGCTGCATCCAGAATAGTTATATTCTTCCTTTCCACAACTCCATTTTGCTGAGGTGTTTGGGGTGCTGATAGTTGTCTTCTGATTCCATTCACATCACAAAATGTATTGAACCCCTTATATGTAAATTCACCTCCTTGATCTGATCTTAAACATTTGATTTTCTTGCCGGTTTCATTCTCTACAAGTGCCTTGAATAATTTGAATTTCCCAAAATCTTCTGATTTCTCCCTGAGAAAAGTAACCCAACACATTCTAGAATAATCATCAATGATTAGCATAAAGTATCTATCTCCCTGTAGACTTCTTGTTCTTGTCGGACCACATAAGTCAGTATGAATTAAATCAAGAACATCATTGGTTTTCTTAGAAATACTCTTAAAATTTGTTCTAACTTTCTTTCCCATTTGACATTCCTTACATATCAGATTATGAGGTTTTACAATCATAGGTAAATCCCTTACTGCCTTAGATGAACTAATCTTTACAATGCAATCAAAATTTACATGATAGTATTTTATGCCATAACCAACTTTCATGAATGTGTGCAATCAAGCATGTCTTTTCAATATTGTTCAAATGAAAGATATTACCTCTAGTCTGATTATCGGTTGTAATTTCCAAACTAGTTCTATTCATGATTTTGCATTTACCATTCTTGAATTGTAACTGAAATCCTTTTTCAACTAATTGACCAACACTTAAAAGATTATGCTTCAAACCTTCAACATAATAAACATTGTTAGTATTGTGCTTACCATCAAAAGATATAGTGCCTTTTCTTCTGATTGAACAAGCTTTGTCATCTCCAAATCTTACTAGACCTCCATTGTATTCCTGAAAAGATAAGAATTTACTTTTATCACCAGTCATATGATGTGAACATCCGGAATCTATGATCCATTCATCCTTTTCTTTAATTTTAGTTGCCAGGGCCTGCTCTACCGGTGGAATAGTAGGCACTGGTTGATCTTCTGTTATTGCAACAAAAGCCCATCCATTGTCTCCTGGTTCTTCATCAGAATCATTAGTAACTCCTTCATCAACATAGTAACAAGATTTATCTCTATTCTTCTTAAATCTGTATCTCTGATATTTAGGGTTAGGCTTATATGTTCTTTTAGCTTCTTCTCTCAATCTTGCATGTCTATCCGGACATCTAGATGTCATATGGCCAATTTTATTATAGTTAAAACATTTAAAAGGTGCTTTACCTTCATACTTACTTCCAATTGGACCTTTAGGCATTTTCCTTGCAAATAGTGCTTCAAGCTCTTCAAGTTATTCATTTTCCCTCCTGATGTCTTCAAGCTCTCTTGCATAAAGTGCTTTCCAATTAGATTTATCAGCTGATGATGAAGATGTTGCAGATGATGATGCTTTGAAAGCTAAATCTGTCTTAATTGTAGCAACAGGACCAAATTCCTCAAGTTGAAATGTTGAAAGTTTTCCAACCAAGGTATCTCTAGACATTGATGTATTAGGCATGGTTCTTAATTCATTAATAGTAGTTACTTTCATTTTGTATGCCGGTGGCAATTCTCTTAAAACTTTAGAAACAATTTCATCTTCACTTAAGGAACCTCCACAACATTGTATTCCCAAAGCAATTTCATTAACCCTTTCCATAAAAGAAAAAAATATTTCATCTTCTTCCATTTTCAAATTTTCATACCTGACCTGGAAGCATTCCAGTTTTGCAATTTTGACAGTGGTAGCTCCTTCATTCAATGTTTCCAATTTATCCCAAATAGCTTTAGCAGTAGATCGGTCTGATAATCCCATGATTTTTTGATCTGACAAGGTGCTCAAGAGTTCTTCTCTTGCTTTGCAATCATTCTCTTGATCCTTAGCCAATGTAGGTGGATTAGGTTGACCTGGTGTAGAACTAACATAACCATTATGTGTAACATCCCATATATCTCTTCCAATGCAATTCAGATGTGTCTCCATTCTGATCTTCCATATACCATAGTTAGTTCCATCAAGTTTCAGACTATCCTTCCTGAAATATTTAGTTGACATAGAATTTCCTCAAGTTGTTAAACTTTCGCAAAAAGAAGACTTAGCTTTGATACCAATTCTTAGAACCTGGAGGCAACTAAGAGGGGAGGGGGGGGGGGTGAATCAGTTGTCTAATAATTTCAACCCAAATACAACTTAACCAAACTTGATACTTAATATCGGTAAACCAAACTTGATGTCGGTAAGCAGATTAAAAGTTAATATTAATACCAGTGAAACTTAATGCATGAAATAAAAAGAGAAACAACATCCAGAACACATAACATAGAGATTTGTACATGGAAACCCTCTAAGGGGAAAAACCACAGTGGGAAACCTTACTCACAATTAGATGATACTACTGCAGATAGTATGTGTTTACAAATGGGGTCTGCACATGCAGAAAGGCCAGCTGCCTAGACCTCACTGCTCAATCACAAAATAGGAGTCACACTAACTACAATTGGATGATTAAATCCAATGATAATGTACTACTCAAAGTAGCATATCCAATGCTGGATTTAGTACCGATTAAGCTCTGATTGTCTTCTTCAAACCTTTCTTGAATCTTCAAATGATGTGTGCGTGAGTAGCTCTACTTATATTCGCATATACTGAATATCACAACCTTATAATACCTTATTACATACCACCACTACAATCTCACAATTGAGATCTTACATATATACCAAAACCTAAGATCAAATGTGTAGGTTGGATTAGTAAGAATAATACAATAAAATCTATTACAAGTAAGTCAAGATGTGATGCATCATGTCAGCTCAACAACAATACCAATTGATTAAACCATCTCCATAACATGTCATGCTGATCTGGAATAGATAATGCGTGTTGGTCCATAACCTAGACCAATTCACTGGTAGCAACAAATATGTCAACTCGATTAGACCAATAATCAAATCTCCAAAACCAAGTATCTAAACAATTTATTCGACATAACTAAGTGATCTCCAAATGATAACAAGTCATCCTCAGTCAAAGAGGAAGGAGATAAATTTAACCTTGTTTCAGAATCTCAAGATCAAAATAAAGAAATAGACTGGTTCCAGAAGGCCCAACCTGATACCATTCTAGGCCAAGGGCTATCAGAAATTTCTCTAACCACCCCAACAAAGGGAAAGCTGGGGTTTTTGGAAGAACAAGACCCGAAATGGGGAGATGAAGAAGACATAAAAAAGGCACTGGGGAAGAATGAAACAAAGCAGGAGGATGAAGAAGTAGCAGAGGATAAAAGAAGGAAAAAGCAAAAAAAAAAGAACAACAACCCAGTCAATAGTACGATGACTAGAAACACCAGAAGCAGGCTTGGTGATGTGGGAGCACAACATACTTCTCTAGGAAGACACTCAAATGCCAAGAAAAGATCTTCAGAAACAAGCAGGAACTTAGCAGATGGTACCCAAAGAACCATCTTTGAGGCAGCTATTTCCAAAAATCCATGAAAATCATCTCCTGGAACATTAGGGGACTTAATAGTCCCCACAAGCATAATTTAGTTAAAAATATGATTAGAGATAAAAACCCTGATATTTTTTTGATTCAAGAAACTAAGATGGTTAAAGATAAAGTTGAAAGTTTGAATATGTTCAAAAATGGTGGAGTCAGTGGAGGTAGTTCAAAAGGTGCATCAGGAGGAATTGTTACCTTTTGGAACAAAAACAATGTTGAAGGAGAGGTGTTGATTCAGGACAACAATCTGGCTTGTATAAGATTTAAGCACATTAAGAATTGTACAACTTGGGTTCTAACTAACATTTATACCCCCAACACAAAGACTGGTAGAAGTGAGATGTGGAGATATCTAACTGGGTTGAGAAGTAAGTTTGTTGAGGACAGTTGGATAATTATGGGAGATTTCAATACTCCCCTGAAGGAAAATGAGAAAAAGGGAGGGAGTCAAGCTAATCTGGACAACAGATTGGACTTGATGGACTTCATAAACAATAATGCACTTCATGATCTGGAATTGCAAGGAGTCAAATACACTTGGACCAACAGAAGAAGTGGTGAGAATCTGATCCAGGTTAGACTCGATAGAGCTCTGCTTTCCTTAGATTGGTATAATCTTCATGATTGTTCATTATCCTCTCACATAAGGGCTGGATCAGATCATTATCCCATAACCTTCACGACTGATGTAAAGAATAGAAGAAAACATTTCCCTTATAGATTTGGAAAAATGTGGACCAGACACCCGGATCTGGAAAATAAGATTAAGGAATGGTGGCAGGTCAGTATTGAAGGGAACGCCATGTACAAAGTGGTCAAAAAGCTGAAGAATGTTAAAGATAATGTTAAGAAGTGGAATAAGGATTGCTTTAGGAACATCTTTACCTCAAAAGCTACAACCCTCTTAGAGCTCAAGGAAATCCAAGATGAGATACAGATCAATGGTTACACTAATATGTCTAGAAACACTGAAGATGCTATTCTTATGAGATATCATGATATAATAGCTAAAGAGTAAATCTACTGGAAACAAAGATCGAGGAATGTCTGGTTAAAGGAGGGGGACAGGAACACTAAATACTTCCATATGTCCACCTTAAGACATAAGGCCATGAATAGAATTATTCAGATTAAAGTGAATGGTAGATGTGTTGTTGATGATGATTCCATGAGCAAGGCTGCTATGGATTTTTTCTCTAATTTACTTGCTAAGGACCAAAATTTGGAAATACAGTCACAGAGGGAACTCTTAGACAACATACCTACCATTTTGGGGGAGGAACAGAATGATCACCTATCGGCTATCCCTTCCCATGAAGAAATTTTGATAGCTGTCAATTCCTTTGAAGGCAACAAAGCCCCAGGTCTGGATGGCTTTCCCATGTTTTTCTTCCAAATGTACTGGCATATTATAGGAGAAGATGTCACCAGAGCTGTGAAAGAGTTTTTTGGTGCTAGGAAACTTTTAAAGGATGTTAATGGTACTTTTATTGCTCTTATTCCCAAAAAGATGGGAGCAGACTCTATGGATATTTTCAGACCTATAAGTTTATGCAACTCTCTCTATAAGATTATCTCTAAGGTCCTAACCTCTAGAATTTTGAAGCTGTTGCCCTCCATCATTTCACCTCAACAAAGTGGTTTTGTCCCAGGAAGATAAATTTTGGATTCTATCATCTCTGTTCATGAAAATATCCACTCACTAACATTCTCTAAAAAATAAGGGTTTTTTTTGAAATTGGATCTCTCTAAAGCCTACAATAGAGTGGATTGGGATTTTATGGTGGATGTTCTCTCTGATTTTGGCTTTAGTTCTAGAAGTGTCAGCCTTATCAGACAACTTGTTTCTTCGGCATCTTTCTCTATTTTAATGAATGGCTCCCCCTCTCCTTTCTTTAAAGCCTCAAGAGGTCTCAGGTAGGGGGATCCTCTATCTCCAGTGATCTTCATCATCATGGTGAAATGCTTGGGGAGATGTATTGGTAAGCTGGTTGAGAAAACAGAGTTTTGTGGTCTGAATCCTTCTTCGGCTGATCAAATATGCTCTCATCAGCAGTTTGTTGATGACTCTATAATAATGGGAAAAGCCACTGTTAAGGACTCTCGAAGACTAAAAAGGCTTTGGACAACTATGGAGAGGCCACTGGTTAGCTAATTAATTGGTTTAAAAGCTTTGTTTATTTTATCAATACCCCAAAGAGAAGGAGGACTAAAATTAGTAACATTCTGGGAGGCCAAATTGGTAGTCTGTCTGCTTCTTACTTGGGGCTTCCCTTAGGTCTTGATGCCTCAGACACCTTTTGGGGAGCCTTGGTGGATAAATTACAAAAAGATGTCTAGATGGAAGGGAGCTCTCCTTAGTCAAGCAGGTAAGATGTCCAACTGCTTAAATCCACCCTACAAAGTATCCCCCTCTATGCCATCAGTCTGTTTAGGATTCCAACTAAGTATGCTGAGGCAATTGAAAAGATTCAGAGATCCTTCTTATGGACAGGGGTGGAAGAGAAGAAGAGAATGAACTTAATTGCATGGGAGAAGGTCTGTAAGCCTAAGAATAAAGGAGGTCTTGGCCTTAGAAGAATAAGAGACATAAATGATCACCTCATGGCCAAGCAGATTTGGAGAGGATATAGAAATCAAGGAGAGTGGAAAAAAATATGGGACAATAAATACAAAAGCCAATGCCCGAATCTTCAAAGTTTCCTCAAGGCGGAGACCATCCCAATTGGTTCCAATATTTGGAAAAATGTCTCTAGGACTAGAGACTTATTTATCAAAGGTACAAAGTGGAAGTTGGGGAAAGGGAATCTTATTCAGTTTTGGGAGGACCCTTGGCTTCTGGATTCCCCTTTGAATGGAAACCCTAAGTGGAACAAATATCAGAACCAATGCAAGGAAAGATTTGGAACCAAGGTTGAGGATTACTGGAAAGATGGATAGTGGAAAGACTTATCTCAAGTGGATCAATCTTTAGGTAGTTTGAACAAAGTTATGAACTCTATGGTGAGGATTGAAGAAGAAGACCAAATAATTTGGAAACTCACAGCTAGTGGTACTTTTTCAGTGACTTCTCTATATCATCAACAATTCAAGAACATGGAAAGTCCTTGCTAGGCCAAAGCTTGGGTGAAAGGCCTCATACCCAAAATCAATATTTTCATTTGGATAGCCCTTCAAGACAAAATTCTCACTACTGAGAATATCAGAAAAAGAGGTATCAACATGCCTAGTTTCTATATTCTCTACAAGCAGAATGAGGAGACTATAAATCATACGCTCTTCCACTGTCCCTTCTCTACTGATGTTTGGGGAAGTTGTCTGGATCAATTCAATATTAGTTGGAGCTTCCCTAATTCGATTCAGGAAATTTTCAAGTCTTGGCATCATCCTTCAAAAAACAAAACTACAACCTTATTATGGAAATTTGCTTTACTCCACATGTGTTGGGGTCTTTGGAAAGAGAGAAATGATAGGATTTTTTGGGAAAAGACTACTAAGGCTAAAATTGTGTTTGAAAAAATAAGAAGAAGCATAAGGGAAAATCTGAATATGATAGGTGGTTTGGATAATCCTCACACTAAGGAGGATCAATGTATCTATAAAAAGTGGAGACTAAAGGCCAAAGAGAGTGTTCAGAGCAACCCTAGAGAGGGAGTGAGATGGATCAACCCACTCAGAGGATGGATGAAAATCAATTTTGATGGGGCCTCTAAGGGTAACCTCGGGGTTGCTGGATGTGGAGTGGTCCTAAGGGACGAATGGGGAATATGTAAAATCATTAAATGTATACCCATAGGAAATCAAACCAATCATGTTGTCGAAGCCATGGCGGCCTATCATGGGATGATCCTTGCAAAGGACACCAAATGCACTAAAGTTTGGTGTGAAGGAGACTCCTTAATCATTATCAACTGTTTAAATATGAAATTCCCGCCGTCTTGGTCTATTAGTAATGCTATTAAAGCTACTAGGAAAATTAGCAAAGAGTTTGACATGTGTGTTTTTACACATGTTTATAGGGAGGCCAACTCTTGTGCTGACTCGACTGCCAACCTAGCCTGCCAATCAGGAGACATCATTACTAATTATGGTGAAACGGAGATTGCAAGCGAAATGAAATCCTTGCTCGATCAAGACCGAAGCTATACAAGGCAACATGGCACTTTTAATCTTTATTTCTAATGACCTTTCCACCTTTTTTGATGTAGGGCTCGTTTAAAGATAATGAACTTTTAAATAGGTGTCTTATCATAATTAATTGGCACGGATTTTGGGCGCTCTCAAAGAATAACCACAGAAACCAGAGGGGAAGTGATCAAATTAAGAGAAGGAATTGCAAGGAAGGAGCTGGAAAATGGGAGGTAACAAGAAGAGATTCGAACCTGCTTCCTGCTCGGACTGGAGAAAGAATGATGAAGTCTGGGATATCCTCCAGCAAGGAGGAATGAATGTTTTCATGGAATGACTAAGTGGGAAAGACCCCACAATTACTTCTTACTTCATCAAGAACTGGAAAAATGGAAAAATTCTGATTGGTTCACAGATGATGAATGTCGATGAAGAGGTTATTGCCGAGGCCACGGGGATGTCTACTGAGGGTATGAAATTTTACAGGGATAGAGGAATATCTGACAAAGCTGCAGACAAGTTTCCAGTTACGGATGGAGAGAGGTGAAAGATGATCAAAATTGACAATTCGTACCACTCCCCAAAGAGAATTTGCAGGCCTTGGAGGTTTGTTCTTTTCACTTCTATTGAATACATTACCTTAGACGATAGGTTTACCAGAGCCTACGTGCATCACTTCATTCTTCTTAATCATTTTGGTCATGGTGAAAGGGTTAGCCTTCCCTATTACCTAGACTGTTCTATGGATCATACTATAAAGGAAATCTAAAGGGATCCTAAAGGTTGTCATGCCCTCCACCATGGGCTTATGGTCCTAGTTTATAAAATGCTAAAGGGGAAGTGCATTGAAAAGCCTATCAAAGGCAAAAATGCTAGAGATGAAACTACAGAAAGTAAGGATGGTGGTTTTAATTTTGACTCAAAAACCGAGGGAGAGTCGGAGGAAACTAGCAAGAAAGGGAGGATTAGGGCCAAGAAAAGGAGGATTATTGTGGACTCTGATACGTCAGACTCTGTAACTGAATCCCTTGAGGAAAAATCTGCTAAAAAAAGGAAAGGGAAAATCACTGGAAAGAAGGCTCAGAAAAAGAACATTAAAAAGGGGAGCAATTCTGACTTCAATCATGTTCAGATTGAATCGGAAGAGGAGGCTGAAGAAAACAAGGTGGTTGATAATCAGGATAAGGAAGGGGAGGGTAACCCAATGATGGATAATTTGGAGACCGTGAATACCACAAATCTGCATAAGGAGGAAAAAGGGGATAAAAGTGACAATGGTGACAAAGACACTGTTAAGGCCTTCTATGAGACCATCACTACTATGGTGAAGGATGTTAATAGTTTGAAAACTGATACATAGGCCATTGCAAGAATTACAGTTGGTGACAAGCGCTTGGCAGAACATGTTAAAGAACTGGTGTCCGTTTTGCATAATGCACAAGCTATTGAATGTATGGTTGGAAAAATTATGGCAACGGAGAAAAAGGTCAACCAGATGGGAGATCCTAAGGAAATGGAAAACAAAATGAAAGATTTCAGCACCAGAATTGACAAGCTGGAGCTCAATGTAAAGAAGATAGCTGACCAAAATTTCCAAATCCTCAAATCCTCGGTGGACAACATGAACATCCTTATTAACAGGTTTGAGAATGATGCAGAAAAGGATGGTGATAAAGAGTAGTTGAACAAGAAAGGGCATGAAAGGAGGACCAGAACGAACACAAATAAAAAAGGCGACATCGAAGGTCATGAGCTGGAGGATCTGAAGACCTTAGCGAACAACATGAAACAAATGGTTGTTCACGCTGAGGAAATTATGAATAGTATTTAGTTTCTATTGTTGTCCCTGGTTAGGTTTCTTTGCTATCTTTATGCTTTCCTTTTGTTGTCTGTATCGAGATACTTTATTTTGTAATGTTGTGTTTAGTTGATCCCTTTTGGTGGGTTCATTTTGTTTTTTGAAGTGACCAGGCACTTTTTTTTAGCAATTCTCTCTCCTGGTTTGTACAAGGTTTGGGTACCTTTCAAATACCTGCTTTTACTTAATCAAAACAAGTCATCCTCAGTGTCGGTGAACAATATAACCTACCGATGAACCAAATACCGGTGACTGTGCATAAGTCATTGAACTTGCCTGTGAACATAACTGAAGATCTCCAAAAGGATATGTGTTGATAAGTGTTGACATCAATGACAAAACCAATGCAACATATCCATAATACCAACAACATCTAGCAGTGCTTTAGAAATGATCTTAAGATTTATTTCATTAAGTCTTTTCAGATTAGGAGAACTAGGTGAACCATTTGGATGGGCATTTTTAAATACTGATTGAAAAGAGACATTGGAAGTCATCCCATCCTGTACCTTGAGCGGTTGTAATGAAATCTCATCACCCAGCCCCTCCTCCTAGAAATGACCTCTATTTTTAGTCAAATGAAAAGAGCATTGAAGAGGATACAAAGTATGATCTTTACACACGAAAAATCCTTTGTTGAACAGTATTCAGGCACTTTGTGTTATAGTGACCGAAAATATTTTGATATTGATCTACATAGGTAGCATTTTGGATTTCTATTTTCTGGTCCCAAGTTCCCCATCTGCTCTGAATAGAGATTGAATAGGGAAAAGACTTTGAAAGATTAAGGAGACACACTCTAACTTGCAAGTGGATAAAATTGAATGGGATGAAGTCATGCTTTATAAAAATTCCAACCTTATTAGCTAGAGTTTCAATAATATCAGGGTATCGATATTCAAGGGGTAGGTCTGGAAATGATATCCAGAAAGGAATGAATTGACATAAATTTGGATCAGGCTGAAAATTTGGTACCCAAGGCAAAGTAAACAGGCTTGAGCCCATGCAAAACCATCCCTTATGTTTATGTACTTCATCTCTATTGACTTTTGAATCAAATAAAACAATCAGGTATTTTGACTGTGAATCTAAAAATGAAATAGTCTTAACCCCTATTCACATTTTATTTGCCCATTCCATAATATTAGAAAGTTGTAGATTTTGGTCCTAGAATTTACCTATGAGTGTCGTCTCCTTTAAGAATTTGATATGAGAGGAAAGTAACTAATCTGGTAATTCAATGCTATAATTGTTGGTAATAATACCCTCGTTAGCCTCTTTCTCTACAGGATGATCCTAGGGCCTGTCTTCTTCAGATTGCAACACCTTCTCCTTAGACCTATTTTTCACATTTTGCGGCTTCTTTCTCCAAACTTTGTTATATTTATTTGGTATGAAGGGAGCATTGCTTTTTCATATTGCCTTGAAAGCTTCTCCTTCCGAGAATCTATTATGAATGAAGATGTTATTTGGGCTGGTCAGAAATTTAGGGCTTTTAATGGAGACATTATTTGGCCATGAGACAAAGGATGGGAGACGGCGGTAAGCATCTGAACGCCTATCAGCTAAACTCAGTTTCTAAGCATGAACATTGAGTCTATTATTTTTCCCTATTTCTTCATCAAAGGTCTTCAAATGATCCCTATTTGGGAGTCGACGAGAGCCATCACAAATGTCAAAGACAACCCTAGGTCCAGATTTCTGTCGTCTAGTCTTGCTCGACCAAGTAGGATATTGTTGATGCTGATGACCATATTTGTGATTATGACCTAGCTAGTTTCTACCTGCAAAACCCTGCTGCAACCATATCCTTTCTACATCTCGAAGCTTTACCTGCTTGATGCCAAATTCAAATTTTGGGAAGCGGTCACTCCCACACCTCCTCCACCACTCCATGATCAAGATTATTCTTCTTAGATGGGTTCCATATTAGTTTATTGACTATTTCCCCTTGCAATATTTCCCTCATATTACACTCCAATCTAGATTAATTTACTTGGTTAATTAGGTTATTAATTGATTTAATTATTGTGTAATTTTGAATTATTGATCATCTATTTATTTATTGATGATTTATTAATTTAGATTGATTATTGATGAGATTTAATTGTATTAATGGTTTATTTTATTTATTTTGTTTAATGAATTATCATTTTATTGATTTATTATTTATTTATATTGTTTTATTGTTGAAATGTTATTTTTATTTATTATATTTATTGTTGTTTTGCTTTATTTAATTTATTATTATTATTGGAGTTGATTTATTGACTTTATTAAAATTATTTATTGATTTTTGTGATTTGATTTTATATTTTATTATAGTGACCTATTTTTAAGGTCATATCTATTTAATTTATTTAATTTTTTTTTATTGGGTAAATTATTATTATTAATGTTTATATAAACTGAATAATGTCATCAATTACATTGAAATATATATTACCTACCCAATTATTTAATTGGTTGGGTGAAAAGGTAGGTAAATAAAATATATTTATTAAATACCTTCCTTGAACTATGCAAAGGTAGGTATAATATATAGTATAACAAAATATATTGATTGGACGACATTTTGAATGGTTTTCATATTTATTTTGTTTTCTGGAATGGTTGTCGAGTTGATCATCCGACAAATTTTGGAAGTGCTTTTGGAATTCGATTGAAGATTTGGCTTGAGGATTTTGGATTGTTAAGGGAAATTCTACTTCTGATTTCTTCTCCATTTTGGATTGTGTTTTGTAGGTTGGAAGATTTCTCTTTTGAAGTTTTTAAATTCTGGAAAGATTGTCTTCCCCGTGTCTGCAATATTTTGATTATGGTTTTGTTTGGGGAGCTGATTGAGGAATTTAATTTGTATTGGAAGATTTGTAATTGAAATTTGATAATGAAATTAAAAGGGAAGGGATGCAGATTGATTATTTACAATTTGTGGAATGTTTGTTTGCTGGAAATATTTTCATGTGCATCCCTGTGAGTGTTGTTTTACCTCCTCCAGTGTTATTATTGTTGGCATTATACACTCAGATGAGAATGGTAGATGTTGTCATTGATGGCAACAAAGTGACAACAAGGTTCGACAAGGTTTCACAAGTTCAATTGGCAACAAACTTCACCTACCGGCACCAACATCCAATTTACACTAGCTGCAGTTTACACCGACAAAAGATTATACTGATAGTCTAAGATGACTTGGTAATAATATTATTTGTAATGTAAATTATATTTGTATGGCCGACATGATGTATTGTAAAGACTCATATATATGAGATCTTGTAGGTCATTTGAAATGTAAGTAATGTATGTAGGTATGTGTGTATGTAAGAGATATTTGAGATGAGATAGGGATATGATACTGAATAGTTGTTTATGCACTTTGATGTATTTATTTTGAGATCGAATAAGAAGCAGAGTAGAGCGAAGACTATTCTATGAAATAAGAATCATTTACCGACAAGGTTTTTGGCAAAGGTATCAGATAGAGCTTAAACCAGTACTGAATACAACATTGCAAATGTCATTTTGAAGTAGTACATTGTTATTGGATTTAACCATCCAATTGTGTAGTCAGTGGGACTCCATTTTTGTTGTTGAGCAGTGAGCTCTAGGTAGTTGGCCTTCCTGCATGTGCAGGCCCCTATTGTACTAAGTAATATTTATTCATATTGGCCACTGAGTAAATATTGTGGGTCACAAATCCCACCGAGGTTTTTCCCCTACCGGGTTTCCTTGCCAAAAATATCTATGTTATGGTGTGTATTGATGTTGATTCTTTTGTTTATCTTTATCGCATTACTATTTATTTACCGGTATATTAATTTCAGTTATAAAGCTGCAAATAAGTTTAAATCTTTCATCTACCGGTCAGACACTGATTCACCCCCCCTCTCAGTGTCTTTGGGGTTAATCAAATATCTAACAATTAGTATCAGATCATGGTCCTCTATTTGCAGAAGCCTAACAACTTGAGGAATATTTTGAAACAAGTATCGATGGAAAGTTTGAGACAATAGTTGGAAGGGGCTCTTGAAGATTTAAATGCAAAAAAATTAAAAAATATCAAACTGGAAGATGAACTCAGATCTTCTCAAGAATTCATCAAAGTACTTCAAGAAAACCTGGTTATGGCAAAGAATAAGAGAAAATAATTACATGTGCAACTACAAAAACAAGATGATGAAGAAAAAATAAACTCTCAGAGATATTGCAGAGAAACTGAGACAAGAGAACAGTAACATGAAGAATGAGATGCAAGACTATGTAAGGATATTGAAGATAGAAAGAAGAATGAGGAAGATTTGGTTAGAAGACTTAATGAAATATCAGATGAATATCTAAGGCTTAGTTATGATAATGATATGCTTAAAATAGAGTTGACTCACATGCAACATGAAAAAGAGGAACTTATGAGACAAGTTGGCACTTGGGGAAGTGAGTTGGTCGCTACAAATAAATACAAGGACAAATTCAAAAAGAGTTCAGACAAGCTTGATGATATGCTGAAGAGTCAAAAACCTGATGGAGAAACAGTTGTAATTAGATTTAAACATGGAGAAAGTTCTGAAACTACAAACAATCATGATCACAACAAACTGATAAGGCAACCTAATGCTTATAAATTCAATGCTAGATGTTTTAATTGCAACAAATTTGGTCATAGAGAAAATCAGTGTAGATTTAGGAATAATCAGAATACAAACTTATCCACCAGTCAATGTTCCAAATGCAATAAATATGGTCATAACTCAGACAATTATAGAGTGAATTTAAAATGCTATGCTTGTGGTAGATTTGGACATCTATCTAATCAATGTAGAACTCAAACCGAGAAAGGTTACAGAAAAGCTATTCAAAGAAACAATGTAACTTGTTATGCATGTAACAAGATTGGGCATATTGCAAGATTTTGCAGAAGCAAGAATGTACCGACAAACAACAGAGGATCTAATGACAAAGGCAAGGAAAAGGTAAATGAAATCAAGCAAGAATTCACTAAACAATGTGTCAAGAAGAGAGATCAAAGAAATGATGATTTTGTCTCTGCACTGGTAGAATAGAGCAATCCTGCACCAGTAGGAGATTCTTCATCTAACTAAGGAATAATCCTTAGGGGTAAGGAAACTAATTGAAGATTATGCATTTTACCCTCAGATAGTGGTAAGAAGTCATAATTCTTCTTTACCGACAAATATGTTGAGTATTCACTTAATCGACAAAGCATTTATTACGGTTGTTAAGTTAACTTTTTGGTTATAAAGCATTAAAATTTCTCATTTCAACTTACCAAGTATTCAAAGAGTGCAAAAGTTGAGCACCGACATTCAAGAAGTGAAGCAAAAAATATTTTTTAGGGCATCCAAGGTTTTCAGTTATTTATCTTACGAAATGGCTTCCTCATCTTTCGTTCTTGAATTCATTGCAAACCCTACTGTTGTGGAAAATATCAAGCGTCCTAGACTAGTCTTTAACACAATCCCTAAGATAGATAAGTTGGATGACTCCATTGGTGAATTTTCAAAAATCCTGAAGGGAGTTGCATTTACTGAAGACCCTAGGGCATACATTCACTATAACATTGAATATTTAGGGTCCGAGGATTTAAAGAACATGTTAATGAATGTTATCACTGGTAAACAAGGTGTATTCAAACCGGAACACAAGATTGTGGAAGTTTTAGTGTTCGTAGACATCCTTCACATTCTTGAATTTTCAGGTGAGATTGTCCGTTATATTCTTAGCAGAGTTCATGGTGAATTTTTATAGATAGACTCAGTTTTCAAAATTACTAAGGAAGCGATTAAGGCTGTTACTAATTTACCTTCTATCGACACTAGGCTTGAGAAGAAAAATAAAATTCCAAACAAAGAGGTTACAAACCTAACCGACACAACATCAGATAAAAGATTACTTAGGGTTAGCGATATAACTAATAACAATGTCAAATATGCAAGTATGGCTATTGGATACAAAGTTGCTCATACTATAGGTTGAATTCCATTTCCAGTCTATGCATTCACAGTGCTCATTAGATGGTAAAGAACAATGCTCAAATTGATATTTGTGAGTGGTTGAAAGATGAACTGTTAGAAAATTTGTATAAGATCAAAGGTGATAAGAAGGGAACTTTCAAGTTTGGGAATTTGATTGGATGTTTAATGATATACTTCTCAAAGGAGATTCCCGGTATAGGCCACATAGACTTTTCCTATGATATTTTTGTTGGAAAATAGATAAAGGAGGCAATTACCGGCATGGGCTCATGGTGACAAGTAGGTAAGAGAATACTTCAAGGACTTTCAAGCTAAAATGAGACAAAGGGAAAGAATCCCTCAAAGCATTGTTGACAAATATGAAAAACAGATATGCTTTGTTATTAAGAGAGATGAAGTATGGATGGAGGCAGTTAGACCTAGAACTGACTGGGTAACTGAGATGGGTTATGAAGTGGATTCAAATATTTTGGAATCTTATGCCAAGATACTCCTAGATGCTCCATCAGAACTGACTGAAAAGATATTTGGAAATGCTAAAACTATTGAAAAAGATGTTGAAATTCAAAAGCAGAGGAAGAAAAGAGATAAAATATTGAAAGATGCTTCGAAGTTTGTTGAAGTTGTTAAAAAGGGATTGTTGAAACTTGATCCGATGAGTGGTGTTGCTGCACAAGAAAGGAAATCAAAACAACATCCGGTAGCACATATTTCTCCTATTGCTACCTCATCCAATTCTGATAAGGACAAGGCTCCAGAATTCAAAAGGGTGGATAGGAAGAAGAGAAAATCCTCACTGACACCTACACCATCACTGAAGAAATCAAGGACTCTAAGAAAAAAATAATAGGCTATGAGAGAGCCCAGTGGTCCCAAGAAGAAAGTTACATAGAAGAAACCAGAACAAAATGAACCTGATACACTTTCCCTGGAAGAGCTTATCAATGAAATAACTTCGGATGGCAATCTTGGAAATGTTAGTAAGTTTTATCATTCTTTCAAAGATTCTGATAAGGATACTATTGAAGAGAGTATAATTTTGTATCTAGATATATATAAGAAGGTTCTTATTGAAGTTATAGATGTTCTCCCAAATGATTTATATATGAGACTTGAAACTATAAGAATGTCTACTATGGAATTGGATAAGAAATTGAAGGTTGAAGCACTGTTGGTTGTTCATCCAGTTAAATCTAGACAAGAAATTGATGAATTAATAGCTGAAGCTAACATAACTATTTTTGCAAGTGGTCACTGACAAGTTAGCCTCATGGCTAGTAGAATAAAATAGATAGAAGATGAAACAACGGATAAGTGGGACATATTCTTGGTTGAGAAAGAGAAAAGGAAAGAAAACAATAGATAGAAAGTTGACAAATCCTTCACTAAGGTATATCAAAAAGAAGATAAGGGTAAGAGTAAGGTTGGCAGTGTTCCTAATTTCACAATAAAAGATAACTTACCTCCACTAGCACAAGACACCCCAACGGCAGTAGCAGAGGCACCAGCGGAAATGCAAAATCAACCTGAAGAGAAGTTAGAGGAAGTGAAAGAAGATGATGTTGATCCTGATTCAAACATTCTATTCACAATGAATGTTGACACTTAGGACATCAATAGTGTAATGGATAAGGAAATTGTTGAGGAGAAGAAATTTGAATCTACAAATGTTGAAAATATTGACTCACCAGTCAAGACTGTAGACAACCAGCTGAATATTGAGATACCGACAGAACAAGAATAGACACTGATGCTCTGCAAAAAGGATTAGAAAATCTGTTTGATGGCAACACACACAAGAGCACAAGAAACAAACGTTAGTGTTAGCAACAAAAGATTATCCTAAACAGTCATATCAAGAGAGATATTAAGCATGAAATAGAAAGCATACAAACATAGAATAGATAAACTATACTCCTCCAAATGCTAATCAAGATGCTCATAGTTGCTCCTCCCTTGTTCCTCTCCTCTCCAAGTCCCAAATGAGTGTAGCTCTCAGCTTTTAGCACTAGCCAGGGATGCCATATGGAGATTCAAGATGGTTGAATATGATAAGCAAATCCTATGCAAGTGTAGATAGTGATGCTATGAGAAAGCTCTATGCTAATGCCAGTATAACAACAATACTCTAATGCTTCCTCCTTTGCTTGAGGAGAAGGGTTCTATTTATAGAAGAAATGGGGAAATGAAGGGCTAAGATTGAGTAATCTTAACAAGGGTTAGGATTGAAAGATATTCAATCCATGTGAGACTTTCAACCCAATCCCATGTTGACAAGTGTCACCATGAGGAGGCTTGAGAGGAGAGATAAGGAGCATTAAATGCTTGAGGGGACATGATGGTTACCCTAGTCAAAGAAATAAATGCTTTGAAGAGACACATGGGTTACATGAGAGTTAAGTTAGGGGTCAAAGTCCTTAACCATGGGTGCAAGTGGAATTAACCTTTAATGGTCATGTAAGAGCCATAAGTGGTTTGGAAGACTTTAGAGGTTAATTTGTTGAACACACAAAGCACTAATTGTTTTTCAAAGACTTTGGAGTCTTTGAGAAGTGACTCCAATTTGCTTAGGAATGTGACAATATTTAGGGGATAGATTAGGTTAATTAGGAAAGGTTTAGAAGAATCTAGAAGGGGTTTAGGCATGCAAGTGGATTTTGTAGGAAAATGCAAGTGGGAGAAATTTTGGTATTTTCAATTAAAATAAAATCATTTATTTCAATTAAATGGTGTAATTTGCATTTGGATAAATATTCAAATAAATATTAATTTATTTAAATGAGAAAAAGGAAGATAAAGCATTAAAATGCTTGAAGACTTTGAGGGAAACCATTAAAGGCTTGAAGACTTTAAGGAAAACCATTAAAGTCTTAAGAAGACTTTAAGGGAAGCCATTAAGTTTGAAGACTTTAAGGGAAACCATTAAAGGCTTAAGAAGACTATAGAAGGAAGCCATCAAGTTTGAAGACTTTAAAGCCATCAAGTTTGAAGACTTTAAGGGAAACCATTAAAGGTTTCAAGTGGGTGAGGATAAATTGCTTTTGTAGGAAAATACAAGTGGGTGGAGGATAAAGGTGATTTTAAATAAATAATTTATTTAAAATAGTTGTGCAACTTGCTTTTGTAGGAAAATACAAGTGGGTGGAGGATAAAGGTGATTTTAAATAAATTATTTATTTAAAATAATTGTGCAACTTGCATTTGTAGGAAAATACAAGTGGGTGGAGGATAAAGGTGATTTAAATAAATGTTAATTTATTTAAATGTGAGAGGTGGGATTTTGGGGGAATTTAAATAAATATTAATTTATTTAAATGTGAGAGAAGATTTAATTAAATAAATATGATTTATTTATTTAATTAATGGTTTGAATTTGGTTAAGTGAATTAAATCAAATAAATTGAATAATTTATTTAATTAATAGGAGAAGAGGGTTAAGATGAATTAATTAATTATTAATTGATGGTTAAATAATCAAATAAATACTAAGTATTCATTTAATTAAGTGGACAGATTTATGTGACTACATTTGCCCCTCTTTGAGACGGTGCGGTTTATCGCATCATTTCAAAGAAAGAAAAATAGGTGTGAAGAAATGCCCCATAAAATGTAAATTTAATGGGTGGTATGCCCCCTCGAGAGATGGGCCGAATTTTTTATTTTTTTATTTTTTGAAAAATCGGGCGGTCTCTCAAAAAAGAATGAAAAGTGGAGGGGATGTAGAATAGAAGAAATTAGAACTAATGATGAAAG
Source organism: Cryptomeria japonica (assembly GCF_030272615.1). Lineage (NCBI taxonomy): Eukaryota > Viridiplantae > Streptophyta > Pinopsida > Cupressales > Cupressaceae > Cryptomeria > Cryptomeria japonica. The sequence goes on along the minus strand of NC_081412.1, from coordinate 700,417,190 downwards.
AATGAGAGAAAATGGAGTGAATATGAAGAAACAACAAGCCAGGGAGTACCCTAAGGTCATGCAAGAGATACATAGCAGATGTAGTGTGGGGTTTGGATTGATGCTATACAATTGATCAAAATTGGTTGGACAATCTGGTACAATCGGTTTAATTGCCTTGGTCAAGTCAAAGTGTGACAGTTGATGTCAGTTGGTCGCTTGGACATGATAAAGTCTGAGTAATGGAATCAAAGTGACCTGATGTGACTTAGACAATTGATGTAATTGCCCGATGAAGTCAAGGTATAGGAAGCAAAATACTCATTGAGATGTAGACAATTGATGTAATTGTCCATTGGATTGTGTTTGATTGGTTGATCAATTGACAGTGTGTGCGTGTGATGGATGGTTGTGGGGAATCATGGCAACCCCGTTGAGACTAGGTCATTATGATAAAGGCTTGATGTAGTCTAGGATTACCATAATCAATTACCTATTGAGACCTGAAGATACTTGATCAGAGTATCTGTTGATAGTCTAGGTGTGTGTGAGTTGATGTACCTATGCAGATAGAGTAACTGGCTTAATTTTGTGGATGAGTGAGGATGGGAAGCAATGAAGGGATTAGGATGATGTTTATGATCAAGATAGGGAGGGTGAGGGGGGATTTGATGTTAGATATGGAGGACTAGGACCAAGTCCTATGGAAGAAGATGAGTAAAATAGAGTATGCATTATTATGACTATGTATGCATGATATGCAACTATTATGAATGTATGGATGGGTGGAATGCAACGAAATGCAATATATACAGATGAGATGGAATGACGATCCATAGTGCTTTATTTTTCATCATTGAGCTTTAAAATGTTGTAAGAAAATACAAGCAACTTGACATAAAGATTCAAGATGACCTGTGTATTCCTTACATGAATTTTGATATAGCAAGTTAATACAAGCAACTTGATATAATGGATCAAGTTGAAGGATTATCTCCTTTCATGCATGATTTGGATCGTCCTCCTTGATCTTAGGCTGATCATATCCTGAGACAAGTGCATACTGTAATAAGAGATAAAACCTTTATCCAGTTTGGATGAGGTAGGAGGAACCAAAGAAAGAGCATTGTACCTGCAAACAAACAATATATACATAAAGAATAAAGAATATGGATCCTTGGTAATGGTTCATGCTCATATGGTCGAGGTATATGCTGTAGTCAGCAAGCTATAATGATCTATGACTGCATTTGGCATAAGATCACGTAGCTTGGTGAACTTCCCACGTAGACACCATTAGTACATGCCCCAGAACTTCATCGGAATAATGTGTCGAAGATACACAAACAATGCCGTAGGAACCTGATATAAATTACTAGACCATAAATCAACCAAGTATTTGATAGCGTAAACAGAATTTTCTTGTCAAAGTCCCTAGCAATCATGATAAAATCATTTTGCACACTCGTGCATTTATGAGAACTGACCAAATTGTGTAGAGATAGTTCTGATCTTTGAATGTATTTATACCAATCCTTATTTGGCGAATTCGGTGGGAATTTTATATGTTATACAAATATTTGGTGAATTCTACTTAACTATAAAACGTCTTATGTGATTTACGAGGTGATTATGGGTTATTCAATTAATTGGAAAATATAATAGAGTTGGTGAAAATTGGGGTGAATGGAGGAGACATGCATCCAGAAAATGCCAGGTGAATTGGGTCATCTTGGAAAATAAATCTTTATATGGCTATTGGCAAATTATGGTCATCTATTAAGGCAACCTCAGAGAGTTTAGACAAAAAAATTGAATTTACCGTGTGGAAAACGTGGATTCTACTAGTGAAGTCTTCACATAGATACAATTAATTACGTAAAACAATGGGCGATTGGGTCATGCATTTGACGAATATTTATAAATTCCTAGCGACATGGCCACCCCTGGTTGGTACAATATATTCGTCATTTTCCAGGTCGTCGATGTAAAATATTTGCCATTGGCGAATATTCACCACTAAAGTAAACTCTGCTCATGAGGGTTTTTCCACTCAGGAAAATTTATGTGTTATGTGGTCGCTCATGTGAATGTTTGTTATTGTTTGTGTGATTCGAGTTCATGCTTTCATATTCATTAAGTGTCATGCTTTGATACATTCATTGGTCATAATCATTTTGTTATATGTTGTTATATTATGTTTGAACAATTGCATGAGTCTTGAAATTATGTTAAATACAAAGCAATAAAAGTATTGTTCAATCAATTTCATATGAACAATGAAAAACAAGCTTTAAAAGGTTGATGCTTGTCAATTTGATTGGTTGGTTTAAAAAATGATGCATTGTCGAAAGATCACTGTGAAAGCGTTTATGTAAGTTTGTCTTATTCTTGCATCTTGTTAAAATCTGTCATTACTCTAATTCAATTTCATATGAACAATGAAAAACATGCTTTAAAAGGTTGATGCTTGTCAATTTGATTGGTTGGTTTAAAAAATGATGCATTGTCGAAAGATCACTGTGAAAGCATTTATGTAAGTTAGTCTTATTCTTGCATCTTGTTAATTTATCTAAATGTGAGAGGTGGGATTTTGGGGGAATTTAAATAAATATTAATTTATTTAAATGTGAGAGAAGATTTAATTAAATAAATATGATTTATTTATTTAATTAATGGTCTGAATTTGGTTAAGTGAATTAAATCAAATAAATTGAATAATTTATTTAATTAATAGGAGAAGAGGGTTAAGATGAATTAATTAATTATTAATTGATGGTTAAATAATCAAATAAATACTAAGTATTCATTTAATTAAGTGGACAGATTTATGTGACTACAGACACAATTTGAACTGACGGAGAATAAGAGTGAGAATAATGAAGATAAAGTGAATAAGGAAGTGGTTAAGGTGGTTGAATAGGTATCTGGAGAAGAGAAGAAAATTATTGTAGAACCTAGCACTTCTCCTAGTACTTCTACTATGGATTTTAGACTGACAACTGTAACAAATGTATTATTGGATTCTATTAAGAAGATAACTGAATGCAATGCCTTAGCATTTAAGGCTATTGATGAATCTCTACTGATTTTGCAAATGATTGCACCGACATACAAAATAGATCACATTGTTGGTTAAATAGGTAAATTGGACACATTGTCCAAATTCATTTCTTCTAACATCCAAATAGTAGATAAAATAAATGAGGAAACTATTCAGGAAAGAGTAAATAAGGAAAAGGAAGATTTATTTGACAAAACAATAAAAGATTGTATAGAACAAATTGATTCATTGCTATCGGCATTGAATTCCACCATTTTGGAATACAAGAAATTGTACCGAGAAGCTTGCAAACCTCATCATTTAACAAAAGACATTGATGAACAGATAAGGAAAAATCAAAAGGAGATTGATGATATTGTAGATAACATGATTGGTTCTTTGGAATTAACATCAATTTTGGATCAAGAAATGGCTATTCATGAAGATATAATTAAAAATTTGGAAAAAGAGAAAGCAAGGTTGAAGATGAAAACCCAGGAGTTAAAGAATAAAATTGGTCCTAGATTGGACAATCTATTAACACATCAGAATGCACTATCTAAGGCAACTATTCAAGGAGTAAGATCACCAAAGAAATAGATGCATTATCTCACCGGGATGATTAGGAAGGCACAGACAATAATTTCTGACAGTAGAAAGTTCCTGTAGGTCTTAACTTAGTTCTTGCGGATATTTTTTAGATTGTACATAACAGACTACAGGTGTCTAAGTAATTTTTGAATTTTTGAGAATTTTGACATCCTTTATCATTGATGTCAAAGGGGGAGTGGTATAGTGAGAAAAATGTATAGAGTAAGGCATGGTGACAAATGAACAAAAGGAGATCATTAGCTCAAGTGGAGCACTTTCAGTTTTGGATTCCAGTTTTTGATTTTTCTCATGAGTGCTGCCATCAATGCCAAAGGGGGAGATTGTTGGCATTATACACTCAGATGAGAGTGGTAGATGTTTTAATTGATGACAACAAAGTGGCAACAAGGTTCAACAAGGTTTAATAGGTTCAACTGGCAACAGACTTCACCTACCGGCACCGGCATCTAGTTTACACCAGCTGTAGTTTACACCGACAAAAGATTGTACCGACATTCTAAGCCGACTTGGAAATAATATTGTTTGTAATGTAAATTATATTTGTATGTCTGACATGATATATTGTAACGACTCATATATGTATGAGATCTTGTAGGTGATTTGAAATGTAAGTAATGTATGTAGGTATGTGTGTATGGAAGCAATATTTGAGATGAGATTGGGATATGATACTGGATAGTTGTTTATGTACTATCATGTATTTATTTTGAGAGTGAATAAGAAGAAGAGTAGAGTGAAGACTATTTTGTGAAAGAAGAATCATTTATCAGCAAGGTTTTTGGCAGAGTTATCAGACAGAGCTTAAACTGGTACTAAATCCAACATTGTAGATGCTATTTTGAAGCAGTACATTGTTATTGGATTTAACCATCCAATTGTGTAGTCAGTGGGACTTCATTTTTGTTGTTGAGTAGTGAGCTCTAGGTAGTTGGCCCTCTTGCATGTGTAGGCCCCTATTGTACTAAGTAATATTTATTCATATTGGCCAGTGAGTAAATATTGTGGGTGACAAATCCCACCGAGGTTTTTTGTTGGTATTTTGGATACGTTGATATGGTTTTGTCATTGATGTCAACACTTGTCATCGCTTGTCAACACTTGTCAACACTTATTAGCACTTGGAGATTTTGGTTATGTTCATCGGCAAAACAAAGACTTATGCAAGTCCCTAATATTTGGTTCATTGATAGATTTTATTGTTCACCGGCACTTGGAATGACTTGGAAACTACTTGATTATGTCAAAGACATTATTCGATCACTTGGTTTTGGCGATTTGGTTAATTGTTTATTTGAGTTTGCATATTTTCTGTTACTAGCAAATAGGTCCAAGATAAGCACTGGTAGACTTATCTACTCCATATTAGCACATGTTATGGAAATGATTTATTATTATTGTAAATGCATTGAGCCAACATCATGCATCAGATATTGATTTGTTTGTAATTGATTTTATTGTAATATCTTTTAGTGAACCGACCTATTCAATTGGTCTTAGGTTATGGTATATATGTAAGATCTTATTTGTAAGATCTAAAAGAGAAGGGATTGTGAATGTGAAAAGGATTGTAATAAGGTATATGCAAAAATAAGCAGAGATATACATGCAAACATCATTTGACGGTTGAAGGAAGGATTTGTGAAGGCAATCAGAACTTAACCAGTATTAAGCATTAAGTTTTGGTTAAGTTAATTTTGGTTGAATTTATTGAAAAATTGATTCACCCCCCCCTCTCAGTTGTCTCTAGGACCTAACAATTAGTATCAGAGCTTAGTCCTCTTTTTGCAGAAGCTTAACAGCTTGAGGAGATCCAATGTCTTCTAACTATTTCAGGAAGGACAGTCCAAAACTTGATGGAACTAACTATGGCATATGGAAGATCAGGATGGAGACACACTTGAATTGCATTAGAAAGGATATATGGGAGGTTAAAAAGAATGGTTATATAGCTCCTACTCCTGCTCAGCCTAATCCACCAACCTTGGGAAAAGATGAGGAAAATGATTGCAAAGCAAGAGAAGCACTTTTGAGTGCATTGTCAAATCAGCAAGTCATGGAATTGTCAGATAGATCTACTGCTAAACCCATTTGTGACAAACTAGAAACATTGAATGAAGGAGATTCCACAGTCAAAATTGAAAAACTCGAATGCTTCCGGGTTAGGTATGAAAGTCTGAAAATGGAAGAAGAAGAAAGAATTTCTATTTTTTATGGAAAGAGTAAATGAAATTGTTCTGGGTATACAATGTTGTGGAGGAACCTTAAGTGAAGATGAGATTGTTTCTAAAGTTTTAAGAGATTTGCCACTGGCATATAAAATGAAAGTTACTACTATAAATGAATTAAGAACAATGCCTAATGCATCAGTATCTAGAGACACTTTGGTTGGAAAACTTTCAGCTTTTGAGCTTGAGGAATTTGGTCTTGTTACTACTATCAAGACAGATCTAGCTTTCAAGGCATCATCAACATCATTATCTGATAAATCTGATTGGAAATCCTTCTATGCAAGAGAACTTGAAGAAAGCAGGAGAGAAAATGAAGAACTTGAAGAGCTTGAAGCACTATTTGCAATGAAAATGCCTAAAGGTCCAACTAGAAGTAAGTATGAAGGTAAAGCACCCTTTAAATGTTTTAACTGTAATAAGATTGGTCATATGGCATCTAGATGTCCTGATAGACATGCAAGATTAAGAGAAGAAGCTAAAAGAACATATAAGCCTAACCTTGACTATCAGAAATACAAATTTAAGAAGAATAGAAACAAATCTTGTTATTATGTTGATTAAGGAGTTACTGATGATTCTGATGAGAATCTGGTAGACAATCGATGGGTTTTTGTTGCTATAATAGAAGATCAACTGACCCCTGTTGTTCAACCGGTAGAGCAAGCCTTGGCAGCTAAAGTTGAAGATAAGGATGAATGGATCATTGATTCAGGGTGTTCACATCACATGACTGGTGATAAGAGTAAATTATTAACCTTTCAGGAATACAATGGAGGTCTAGTAAGATTTGGAGATGACAAAGCTTGTTTGATCAAAGGAAAAGGCACCATATCTTTTGATGGTAAGCACAATACTGATAATGTTTACTATGTTGAAGGTTTGAAGCATAATCTTTTGAGTGTTGGTCAATTAGTTGAGAAAGGATTTCAGTTACAATTCAAGAATGGTAAATGCAAAATCTTAAACAAAATTGGCTTGGAAATTGCAACCTATAATCAGACTAGAGGTAATATCTTTCATTTGAACAATAATGAGAAAGCATGTTTGATTGCACATATTGGTGAAATTTGGTTATGGCATAAGAAACTTTGTCATGTAAATTTTGATTGCATTGTTAAAATCAGTACTACTAAGGCAGTTAGAGATTTACCTAAGATTGTTAAACCTCACAATCCGATATGTAAGGAATGTCAATTTGGAAAGCAAGTTAGAGCATCTTTCATGAGTGTTCCAGAGAAGTCTAACAATGTTCTTGATTTAATTCATACTGATTTATGTGGTCCAGCAAGAACTAGAAGTATACAAGGAGATAGGTACTTTATGCTAATCATTGATGACTATTCTAGAATGTGTTGGGTTACTTTTCTCAGAGAAAAATCTGAAGCATTTGGGAAATTCAAACTATTCAAGGTGATGGTAGAAAATGAAACCAATAAGAAAATCAAATGTTTGAGATCAGATCAAGGAGGTGAATTCACATCTAAGGAATTTAATGCATTCCGTGAAGTGAATGGGATCAGAAGACAATTGTCAGCACCCCAAACACCCCAGTAGAATGGAGTTGTGGAAAGGAAAAACAAAACTATCTTGAACGCAGCCAGAAGTATGATATCAGAAGCAAATCTACCTCATATATATTGGAGAGAAGTGATCAATACAACTATTTATACATTCAACAGAGTTCACATCAACGGAGAAACAGGTAAGACCCCACATGAATTATGGTTTGGTAATACTCCTACTCTTAAATATTTCAGAATATTTGGAAGTAAATGCTATATTAGAAGAGATGAGTATATTGGCAAATTTGATCCTAGAAGTGATGAAGGAATATTTCTTGGTTATTCATCTAAGAGCAAGGCATATAGATGTTTTAACAAGAGATTGCAAAAAGTTGTTGAGAGTGCAAATGTGAAGATTGATGAACAATTTAGAGGAAATTCAAGGTACATAGACTCTGAACCGGCAATAGAGATAATCACAAATGAACCTACTATGAATACACCGGTATAGAATGGTGATCTAGTTACACTAGCATCATCTAGAGATTCAACAGTCACTGAAGAACAACAACAAGTCAAAACACCCCGATATGTAAGATTGAATCATTCTGAAGATCAGATAATTGGAAACAAATTTCAAGGAGTTATGACTAGAGGAAGATTGGCAAATGAGGAGTTATGTCTTATTTCTCAAATTGAACCTACATCAATTAATGAGGCATGTAAAGATAAATATTGGATTAAAGTAATGGAAGATGAATTGGAACAAATTGAAAGGAATACCACTTGGTCATTAGTTCCCCGGCCTAAAGACAAAAATATAATTGGAACTAAATGAGTTTTCATAAATAAACTTAATGAAGATGGCATGGTAATCATAAACAAAGTAAGATTGGTGTGTAAGGGATATTCTCAGAAAGAAGGAATTGATTACAATGAAACATTTGCACCAGTAGCTAGAATTGAGGCAGTCAGACTTTTATTGGCTTTTGCAACACACGAGAACTATAAAGTATATCAAATGGATGTTAAATGTGCATTTCTGAATGGAGATCTTGAAGAAGAAGTTTACATTGAGCAACGTGATGGATTTTCTTTGACGGATAACAAAGACATGGTTTACAGGTTAAGGAAAGCTTTATATGGATTGAAACAAGTTCCTAGAGCTTGGTATGCAAGATTGGACAAATATCTTTTGAAGCTTGGTTACACAAAAGGTAATGTTGACAACAATCTATACTGCAAAGTGACTAATGATGACATCTTGGTTATTGAATTTTTTGTTGATGATATAATATTTGGAGGAGAAGAAGGATTGTGTAAAGACTTTTCTAATAAGATGTAGGAAGAATTTGAAATATCTATGATTGGGGAGATAAAATTCTTTTTTAGGATTGCAGATCTCATAGACTGATAAAGGTATATTCATAAATCAATCAAAGTACTTGAAGGAATTACTAAAGAAATTTGGCATGGAAAACTCTAAACCGGTAAGCACACCTATGACTACAGCTGATAAGCTATCTTTGAAGGATGAATCAACACCTGTTAATCTGAATAGATACGAGTCTATGATAGGAGGTTTACTGTATTTGACACAAACAAGACCTGATATTATGAATGCAGTATGTATTGTTTCAAGATTTTAGAGTAATCCTAAACAAAATCATGAATCAACAGTGAAAAGGATTTTCTGATACCTACAAAGTACTACAAATCTTGGTTTATGGTATCCTAGAGATGAAAATTTTGACTTATGTGCATACAAAGATGCTAATTGGGCAAGAGATGTGGATGACAGAAAAAGCACCACTGGCAGAGCATTTTTTCTTGGCAACAGACTAATTTCATGGTTGAGTAAGAAACAGTGTTGTACAAGTCTTTCAACAGCAGAATCAGAATATGTTGCAGCAGCAACCAATTGTACACAGGTATTATGGATCAAGCAAATGTTGAAAGACATAAAGGTAAAATGCAAGGAACCTATAACTATTTACTATGACAATACAACCACAATTGATATATCTAAGAACCCGGTATTTCACTCTAAGACTAAACATGTTTCTATCAAATTCAATTTTCTAAAGGAGAATGTTGAATCAAAATAAGTGAAATTGGTTTATGTGAATCCTAAGAGCAAATTGCAGATAGTTTTACAAAGCCTTTGCCTAAGGAAACATTTGAGTATCTCAGAGAGCAACTTGGAGTCCTACCCCCACCGGTAGAGGCTTTGGGAGATTGTTGATTTTTGGTTTTTGGCATTTCTATTTTGGCACTTTGATGGTTTTTCCATCTTGTGTTGCCATTAATGTGAAAGGGGGAGATTGTTGATATTTTGGATATGTTGATATGGTTTTGTCATTGATGTCAACACTTGCCATCGCTTGTCAATACTTATTAGCACTTGGAGATTTTGGTTATGTTCACCAACAAAACAGAGACTTATGCAAGTCACTGATATTTGGTTCATCGACATATTTTATTGTTCAGCGGAACTTGGAATGACTTGGAAACTAATTGATTATGTCGAAGATATTATTCAATCACTTGGTTTTGGCGATATGGTTAATTGTTTATTTGAGTTTGCATATTTGTTGTTACCGACAAATAGGTCCAGGATAAGCACCAAAAGACTTATCTACTCCAAATCAGCACAACATGTTATGGAAATGATTTATTATTATTGTAAATGCATTGAGCCGACATCATGCATTGGATATTGATTTTTTTGTAATTGATTTTATTGTAATATCTTTTAGTGAGCCGACCTATTCAATTGGTCTTAGGTTATGGTATATATGTAAGATCTTATTTGTAAGATCGAAAAGACAAGGGATTGTGAATGCGAAAAGGATTGCAATAAGGTATATGCAAAAATAAGTAGAGCTATACACGCAGACATCATTTGAAGGTTTAAGGAAGGATTTGTGAAGGCAATCAGAACTTAACTGCTATTAAGCATTAAGTTTTGCTTAAGTGAGTTTTGGTTGAATTTATTGGTAAACTGATTCACCCCCCCCTCTCAGTTGTCTCTGGGACCTAACATTTTTCCCCTATCGAGTTTCCTCGCCAAAAATATTTATGTTATGATGTGCATTGATGTTGATTCTTTTGTTTCTCTTTACTGCATTATTATTTGTTTATCGGTATATTAATTTCAGTTATAAAGTTGCAAATAAGTTTAAATCTTTCATTTACCGGTCAAACACTAATTCACCCCCTCTCTCAGTGTCTTTGGGGTTAACCAAATATCTAACAATTATGTATTTTTGGATATGATTTGGAACTTCTAGGACTCCCTATGGTTGATCTATTTGAGTCTCCTTGTCCCAGTATGATTTGTGTGAGTTTTGGACTCCCCATTGTTTGTTGGGAGCCACTTTTCAACTCACTGTGTATAGTAAATTTGGGACTAGACCTTAGAGAGGTGATTGTGACCATGTATGAGTCATTTTTAATCATGTTTGATGTTTATATATGGTTGTTATGTTGCTTGGTTATCTCTCTTTTATGCTATGTGCATTAGGACTCAATTTGAGCACTATGGGAGAAAAACTTGCTCACTATTTTCACGTCCTATGTATGCAAATTTATAATTTTTCTATTCCTCGGTGAATTTTGCATCTTTCAGGCCCTCTGATTTGGTCATGGGTGTCATTTTTGACCCCTTTGCTGATCTAGGCAAGTGCCCTATCCATTTGACTAGTTTAATATGTATTTTTGGTCATTTCCCCCAAAATGCTACCAAAACAACAAAAAATGCCATTGTTTGGACCATAAACACTAGGGGCGCTACCTTGCATACCAGGAGAGCCACTATTCATTTCAGGGGCACTAATCAATGTGCCAAGGGAGCTAAACTTCTTCGGAGGTCCTTAAAGGTCCAGTTTGAGGTTTGTGCATGTTTAGGTGGTTATTTTGCATTCTCCAGAGGCATGGGAGGTATGTGTTAAGTCCATTTGAGTATCTCATGATGTATTTTTATCTCTTATGGTATTTCTTGTGCTCTAGTAAGAGGGTTCATGCCTTACCATTGAGGTGTTTCATATGCGATTTGTGGCTCCCATGAGAGGGAGAATGCCTCATTGTTGAGGGATTGTTTTTATGTCTCTTGTGGGATTTTTTATGCCTCACTGTTGAGGATTTGATGTTATTTTAATCTCTTTTATGACTTTCATTCATGATTAGCTTATCCTTGATGTTGATTTGGTGAAGGCCTCTTTTTATGAGTATGGTTTATGATTTCTTTCTGCTCAATTTGTTGAGGTTGTTCTTGTATCATCTTTTAGATTTCATGATGTTTTGGATATGTATTTTCACCCTATGGTTATGGTCCATGGTAGGGAGAGTGGGCTCTTGCATGTGTGGACCAGGGTCTTGAGCATTAGGCCTCTAGGAGGTGTTAATCTGAGAATATCCGGTTAATCCTGAGAGGGGGGTGAATCAGTATTAACAATAATTCTTAACTTAAACTTAAACTGATAAAAATTCACCAAATCAATCACAAACCAATAATAAACTATTTACCAGTACTGGTAATCACTGATATCCAACTATTAAATCGATTTATCAAAACTGCTCATTAAGTGTTCATCAACATGCATAAACTAAAAGTAAATCAAAACAACACATCAGAAACATTCACCACATGAACACCATAATTTTCATGTGGAAACCCAAATAGGGAAAAACTATGGTGGAAATTGGTACCCACAAAAATTGTGCATTGTTTCAAAATGCGCCTTGTTAGGAGCCTAGCCCAGTTAGGAGCTTACAATGATGCCCTATTAGGAGAAGACCTTGTTAAGAGTCATCTAGTTAATGGATTTCTATGATGAGCCCTATTAGGAGCTTTTCCCTATTAGAAGAAACCTCACAAGAGGATTTAAGAGTCATATGTTGAGCTACTTGGTCAAGGGATTTACAATTTAAGGCCTGTTAGAACCTACCCGGTTAAGGGATTTTGTTTTTTGCAACTGTTAGGGAGCAAAAGATGAATGATCGGGAAATAGCACTCTCTACTTGCTTGTTCAAATGCAATTCAACTCCAATCTACTACACTCTGGCAGATACACCACACTAGTTCGGCTTCACACTCTTTTCTCAAAAATCACCGACACAACAAACATCGACTATACTGACCTAAATAACCTTTACAACTTAGTTAGTTACAAAACCCTAGATACATCAAAATTCAAATGAATTTACAATACAGATCATCATAGATCATTACAACTATTTTCAAGACAATATTAGCCATTGAATGATCGTAACTCATCATAGCAACTCAATCTGATAGGCAATCAAACCCATAAAACACTCTTCTATGCTCTTTGTTGTTTCCTAAGAAATTCCATCCTTAATCATGCCAAAACATAAAATTATCTTTTCACACGAGTTGTGCCTCGTCACCATCAACATTTTAACATGATATAAATCACCACCAAACCATAAAACATCACCGGTTAAAAGAATTTGTTACCGGTTCTAAAACCCTTCTTAAACCCTACAGAAAATACAACAGAAATCATAAACATGATTTACAATAATCAAAGAATGATGCGGTTTTGGTCAAAGATACATTACAATGATATAAATACATATTCTAAACCTCAACACTTGACTCATCACCAATCTCCAGAACCAATCAAAACATTTCCATGTTTACTGGTTAAGGCCCTAATACCCTGTTCACTATCTTCATTACCAGTAAGGCATTAATGGTAGACCAAAAAGACTTAGATGACAAAATAAACATGAAAAACATAGTTTCCACATAGTTTTCCATCAATTATAACACAAATAACTGATCAAAGTCATTAAGCCAATAATCCCAATCTCTTCATCACTATATCATTACCAACATTCCTATATCGGTTCATCAACATTCTCCATCAACATCAATTATGCCAATCATGCCAATAGGAGGGGGTCTAGACTTGATGGAACCACATAAAGAGTTTTATTGTAATTGCAAGTGATAACTTTAATAATTGATTAGTGGGTTGGGTATTTAGGAATTCACTAAACAAGATAACAATTCATTTTGTGGCCCCATCTCATAGCCCTAGAAGCGTGTGTGCTCAGGATGAGCTTGGGAAGACCATTGGAGCAGTAAACCAATCTCCCTTGAATGGCTCCAAGGTTGAGATGGTTCCACATGTCTATCAGGGTAAGGATTGGCTCCTTCTATTGCGAGGATAGCATGTGATGACACTCTTGCCCTACATGTGTCCATTGTCCATGTGCCTTGTTTTGTTGATTTCTCCTCTGGAGGGTTTATTGTTGATTTCAACCATGTGTTGTATTGGTTCTTGTTCCATTGTTGGAGTCTTGCAAGTCTTGTTGTAACCTTGGTGGTTAGGTGTCAACTTAGGTCTTGGGTGTGGGTTGGAACCTTTGTCATCTCCTAGCACGAGGGGTTGTTCCTTTTTGGTTCACATGGTTAGGTGGTTGATGCCTTCTACCATTGGGATGCTCTTAATTGGATATTAGCATGCTTGGATGTAGATTCTATGGTTCCTCTTTATGAAGATGGTTTTATGAAGCCAAATTCAATGTATTTGAGATAACATATTGTATCATGATGATGTTGTAAATATGAAGGAGATTTTGTACTTGTATCATGTATTCCTATGTATTAGAATGTGACGATGTAGAGACTATGATCGTGTGATGGAAAAAGGATGTTGTAAACATCATATGTATTATGTTAATAAATAATGTTATTTATGTGATGGTTAGATAATGTAAATTCCATATTCTATATAATTTATGTTGGTAGATCATGTGTACTCTCATGGTTAATGGTTTCATGTGGTTGTCTTGCAATATTAGTCTTTGATAGGAAAAAAAAGAAAGAGTAGTGTTTGTTGTAATATTCATGTATAAGCTTGTGTGAAGGTTACCTGAATGAAAGTAATAAAACCCTTAAGGAATTGATTTGATTTTATATATATGTATATATATGTATATATATGTATATGTATATGTGTGTGTGTGTGTGTGTGTGTGTGTGTGTGTGTGTGTGTGTGTGTGTGTGTGTGTGTGTGTGTGTGTGTGTGTGTGTGTGTGTGTGTGTGTGTGTGTGTACATATATATATATACATATATATACATATATATATACATATACATATACATATACATATACATATACATATACATATACATATACATATACATCTTTGATAGGAAAAAAAAGAAAGAGTAGTGTTTGTTGTAATATTCATGTGTAAGCTTGTGTGAAGGTTACCTGAATGAAAGTAATAAAACCCTTAAGGAATTGATTTGACTATATATATATATATATATACATACATATATGTATATATATATATATGTATATATATACATACATATATGTATATGTATATGTATATATATACATACATATACATACATATATGTATATGTATGTATATATGTATGTATATGTGTATATACATACATATATACATATATATATGTACATATGTATGTATATATATGTACATATGTATATATATGTATATATATGTACATATGCATATATATGTATATATATAGATATGTATATATGTATATATATATATATATCTATATATGTATATATATATATGTATATATATATATGTATATATATATATATATATATATGTATATATATATATATATATATATATATATATATATATTATGGTGCATAATGAATCTACTAACTTGAGAATAGATGTGTCCCATATTGAGAAACGTGCTTTAGATTTGTGGGAATCTCCTATTTGAAATGAGAATAGTTTACACTTAGAATGAAAATAGTATATGTATGGATTCTTGAGTTCTTCATGGTGTGGTTGTGCATGAAACTAATTTTTATGTAATGGAATGAGAGACATTATATCTAGATGATTCATATATGAAAGAGATTTTTACTCTAGTGATATGTCCCTTCTTGTAATGGTAGATAGGAAGGTAATAGGTCATGATGTGGAAAAGTATACATTACGTATCCATTGTTGTAATGGGCATTCATTATGTATTAAGGAACTATGTGATTCTATGCTAGAAATGAGTGATTAGTGTCCCTATATTTGTATTGCATTGAGTTCATGAATTGGGTATGATTATATGTGTCGTCTATGGAATTCATATTGGAAAAGAATTACATTTGCTGCTATAGTACTTGTTAAGTGAATGGTAGTTATCTAGATGATATGTGATGAGATTACTTGTGTAAACAAACTAGCATTGTTCCTAGATGATAATCGAGTCTTAATGTAGGAATGGATAAAAGAGTTATGTTGCATCTTAATGTAAGGAAATATGGTTGTTAGGAACATTTGGAATTGAAATATTAAATGAACCTAGAGGAAATATGTGTCATGAAAGAAACATGCTTAAGTGTTAATGATTATCATTTTTTAATAGAAGTAAATGGTAGATTAAATTAAGTTCTATATGTATATGGAATTCCAAGTGTTTATGTGATGTGTTTCAAGTAGTGACATTGAGATACCCTAGAGAAAAGATTTCATTGCATAAGGTTTCATAATGAGGTGCTGATGAAAATACGGTTATTCCGCTTGCATAGAGTAGAACTATGGTTATGTTCACATATGTATTATTGGTTGAATGAAATGAAAGGAAAGTTAGATGTAAATGATAAGTTGATAGATGTTATTTCCACTTATATTACATAATGATGGATAAGGTTACATTTTTAAGTTATTCATGCATTCATGTTATGTGATGATTCATTCTTGAGTAGTAATTGATGTTTTAAAAAAAAATTATTATCTCTATTTCCTAGTCGATTTTGGTATATTTCTCTAGGGCATTTTGGTGGGCATTACATAGGGAATACTGATTCACCCCCCCCTCTCAATATTTCAGTTGTTCAATAATTGGTATTAGAGATTTGTTCCCTTGTTTTTAGCCTAACCACTTGAGGGAGATCTTTTTGGTTGAATAGATGACTCCTAAATTAAGTGCAAAATATATTCTTATGGATAGAGAGTTGTAGATATCTCTTGAAGATCTCAAGAACATGGAAAGTGAAAACAAATATTTGAAAGAGAATATCAAGGAAGCAAATGAACGCATCAAAAAGTTAAAATAACAAATCAAGAAATTCAATAATGATACATAAAGGTCAAAAAGGAATTTAAGCAAGCAAATGAAACAATTGTTAATCTGAAAGTACAAGTTGAGGAAAGCAAGAAAATTAAGGAATGTTTGAATGACTTAATCAAACATAAGACTAAAGAATGCACAAGATTGGAACAAGAAGTTGTAACCCTCAGATTTGAAGACATATTCAAGGAAAGTGCTAAGAAACTTGATGAAATGATGGCTATGCAAAAATCTCTGGAAGATAAAAGTGGATTAGGTTTTGAAGCTGGTGAATGTCCAAATCAAAGAACAAAAGATAAAGTCAAGATGAAGAAGGCTAACTATGGATAGTGCACTAAAGAAACAAAAAAAGGTAGGAATCCCCTAATGGGGTTCACCTAGTTTGTTTCAATCTCTTCTAGGTATTTCTTCTTAACCATTCCAAGGTGTTTGCTTCAAGTGTTTTAGCTAGGAACCCTACCAATTCACAATGCTTCCCATGTGCCCATCATGGCTATTTTGGCTTCAACTTGTCAAATTGACCTCCTACTATTATGAGTTGATGCAGAGGTGTGGAGGTGGATACTAACATGTTTTTAATGCCTTTTTTTTTCCTTTAAAGGTTTTCTTTCTTTTCCTTCCTTATCGATTTCACCATTTTGCCTAGAAAAAGGGCTACAAGGAAAGAGCCCCAATTAGGCCTCCAAAATCCGGTTTTCTAGGCCTTGGGGGAAAACGGTCCAAAAGGTCCCATAGAAAGTTTGGATTTTATTGAATGAATCATCTAACCTCAAGTGATTTTGGTGTTTTTGGCTCCTTATCCCACCGCTCAATTTTCTGACCCCAAAATGAGGGTTTTGAAGGGTTTCTAGGCCTTCTAGCTTGCAGTGACTGGTCAAGTTGGTGTTTGGGAAAAAAATGAATTTTTAAAGGATTCCCCTTGCATTGGAAACTCTTTACTAACTTCATGGACCCCTCCAAAGTCTGAGATGGTGGTTTGGCATTCACCCCTGCACTTTGCACCTTAATTTCACCATGTCTCCTCTAGCCGAGATGCTCGTGGACTCACCTAGAACAAGGTGACAATCATATCAAATGTAATCTCCAACACTTTTCCCTAAATATGTACACTACCCAAGTGGTTTCCCTCCATTTCCCAATAGGCCATGATGGTAGCATGTGTGGAATTCATGGGGCAACCATTTTACATAAAACTACTATATACAAGGCAAAACTGGCTATTTGCAAACTAAAACTAGAAAATACTAATACTAACTATCTACAAAGGTTGAAATGGATCTACCTCTATAACACACAAAATAAACTCAATCAATTACTGGATCAATGGATTCAATCCATTTGCATTTACAAAATGAACAAAAACAAGCGAAAATGCTGCAAACTAGTCTGAAAATGAGTAGTTTCAGATTGTTGATCTTACGAAATAATAGCTCCAACCTTGGTAACCATGAAAGAGAAGGTTCTTATAGTATTCCCCATGTTTTGAGTCATCCTAGGGCATTGTACAATCCCTAACTCCATCGCTAACCAATTTAGGACAAAAGTTGTCATGACAACTTTTCGCAACATTGCACTTTTTCACTTTTTGGCCTTCTCAACCCATGAGGCATATTCTAAGTCATCACACATGACTTTTAAAACATGTATAAGAATAATTTAACCCTCCCTAATTCTTATACCAATTTTTGACACTTTTGACCATCAAGAAGGTCAACTACCTACTCAAACCACTACTTATGCACAAAATGCAAACCTAGGAAGAAACTAACTCTACTAGGCGTACATTGACTCATCACACTCACTCTTTGACCCTCTTGGAATCTTTATTCTCTACTTGACTTGGCTAGGGTTAGTACAAGACAAAATGAGAAAAATCTCTAAGCCTAAGTCCTAAGTGCTCCTGTACCATTCTCCCAAACAAAAGAAAATCATGTCACCTCCTTGGGAATCAGATTCTGATCAATGCCTAGCTTCTTAAACTCTATCTCAAGTACCCATGTAGCTTTAGCATCATCCATACCTTTCCATTTTTATTAACTTCTCCCAATAGGCTTGATGCCTTGTATTCTTGGCAATCCTTGAATTAACACCTTCTCGGCATTTGGATTTGGTTTGGTTGGTAACTGAAGGTTGTTCACATCATCTAATACCTCTAAGTGACTACAATCTGAACCTTGAATTGGTCCCTTGTAGGCAACTAAGTTTGCTATATTGAAAATCAGTGACAATTCTATGTCACTAGGTAGATCCACCTTGTATGCATTCTCTCTAGACTTTGCTAGAATGGTACATGGACCTAGCCTTCTCATTTGCAACTTGTTAGGCACTCCTTGTTGTAGCGTTGCTTTGTTTAGGTGCATGATGATGAGATCTCCCTCTTGAAATTGGAGGTTCTTCCTTCTTTCATCAACTTTTTGTTTGATTTTTCTTGTGTTCTCCATCAAAGCTTGTTTGACTGATTCATGTACCTCCTTCATTGATTGTGCAAAGTCTTCTACATATCCACTTCTTGTTGCTGCACTACTTAAGTCTCTCAACTCCAAATACCTCTTGGGTGTACACCATATACCACTTCAAAAGGGATCTTTTTGGTAGTCCTATTCATGGTGTCATTATATGCATATTCAACTTGTGAGAGTACTTGATCCCATGTCTGACCATACTCTTTGGTAAGGCACCTTAATAAGTTTCCCAAGCTTCTATTCACCACTTTGGTTTGCCCATCTATTTGAGGATGGTAGGCTGATCCAAAAGAGAGGTTGGTGCCAAGCTTTGGCCAAAGTGTCTTCCAAAAATGACTCATGAACTTTGAGTCCCTATCTGAAACAATGCTCATGGGTAAACCATGTATCCTTACTACCTCTTTGAAGAACAAATGAGCTATTTGGCATGCATCATGACTAGTCTTGCAAGGCACAAAGTGAGCCATTTTTCTAAATCTATCCACAATGACATAAATGCTGTCAAATCATTGCTTTGTCCTTGGTAAACCTACTACAAAGTCCATACTAATGCATTCCCAAGGTCTATTTGGTATGGGAAGAGGTTCATATAAACCAGAATTTGAAGAAGTACCTTTGGCCTTTTGGCAAACTATGCAAGTCTCCACATACTTTTTCACATCTTGATTCATCTTTGGCCAATAGTAATACCTCTGAACCAACTCTTGAGTCTTATTGACTCCAAAATGTCCACTAAGGCTGCCATTATGGTTCTCTTGTATGATATTTTCTCTCATTGAGCCTCTAGGCACACAAAGTTGCCCACCTCTAAACAATAGTCCATTTTGCAAAGTAAAATCAGAATACTCATTATGGAAGTGATTTTGATACTCCTTACACACCTTGTAGGCATTTGAAAAGTCTTCATCCTCTGGGTATTAAAACTATCAACTCATATGCTCCTAAATTGGATTTCTTGGATTGTCAAAAGTCTCTTGCTTAATGCATCAGCAACCCGGTTTAACTACCCTTTCTTGTGATTAATGGTGAATGTGTAGACCTACATGTACTCCACTCATTTCATGTTTTTATGTCTAAGTTTGTCTTATGAGTTTAGAAAACTCAATGCTTGGTTGTCTATATAGACTAAAAATTCCATAGTGGTGTAGGAGCACCCTTCCAAGCTCTTCCTCCTTCTGTTTTGTTGGTGTTATGCTTCTTTAGAAGCCATTGTATATGAATAAGAGCCATGAGCTCATTTGTCCTAGACTAGGTCCTAGTTTTAGGTCCTTAGTGTTTTGTTGTGATTTCTTGTGAAGGAGATGTTGAGTGTGCCTTGGATGTGTGTTAGGCCTTATTGGCATGTTACTGTCCTTAGGATAGCCCAAAATAGACTTAGGAGTCATGAAAAGCAACAATGGCAAAGTTGCTTAAAAGATGCAAAAGTTGCATGACAACTTTTAAAAGTTGTCAAGCAACTTTTCCACCCAAGTGGTCAAAGACCCTTGTTGAGTGTGGAGAGCCCTAATTTTGGCACACCAACTAAGGAGAGGGTAGTATAAGTATTTGCAAACCCTAAATTAATGGTTGGATGTCAAACATTGTACAGCCCAAGCAAAGTGACCTGACTGTGACTGTTTGTTGGTTACCAGTCAGTTTGAATGAAGCAACCAAGCAAGTTAATAAATTGATTTTGCATGAAAAACTATGTGGAATGTCTTCTATGGTGTAAATAATTTCATTGTGAGAAATTAGATTAGATTTTTATTTGTAGATTGAGTGTGTTTGTAAATAGATTGTAAATTGTCTTCTTACTGTCCAGTTTTGGACAGGATTGTGTAAATGGCTTCTTAACTCCATTCCCCATTGTGGATCCACCATGAAACCATGGAGAATGAGAGTGTAGACCTTTTACTATACTACAAAGAAAGAAGGGCCCTTGGAAATGCAGGGAGGCTATCAAGAGACCCAATCCTAGGTGAGACTGAATAGTGCCTGACTAAGAAGGGTTAAGTTGCAGAGGTCTTGGAGAGAAAGGTCGGTCTGAGCAGAGTGCATCCTTTTGAGGAGGTGTAGAGGAGTGTTTGAAGAATCATTGGTGTGAAGGATAAGCCTCCACCAATCTAGAAAAGGTGGCTGATACACAAAACATATACTGTGACCCAGGCAGACCATAAAACCCTCACAAAACCCTTAAAAACCCCAAAATTCGCCCAAGGCACTGTACGGCCACTTGGAGGCCTAAAACCTAGAAAATAATTGAGCCCTTGCCAAATGAATGGTAGTCCATTTTGGGAGTTTGGGTTGTTTGTACATCGTCTGTGAGAGGAATCCCTAAAGGACCGGGTAGGAGGCCTAATTGGTCCTAATCCTTGTAGCCCTATTTTGTAGGCAAAATACAAAATAGTGAAATCGATAGGAGGGATGAAGGTTACAACTCCTTGGGGGCACATGGATGGATGTAAAAAATGGTTTAAGACCTGACCTAACCTTGCTAAGACCTAGGAAGGTGTAGAAGAAGCCAAGCCCTTATTAGCCATAGTAAGGGGTTTTGAGTCTCGTGAGCAGGTGAGACCTTAGGAGCAACATTGCAACTCATTGGTGGGTGGATTGGGCAAGGTCAGGGGATTCCTTAAGAAAGGGAAGTCCTAGAGACCCTAGGGTGTGAAGATAACACCAAGTGATCCCAGGGAAGGATCCAAGAGCATAGACTAGGCTAGTCTATCGCAAACCCCATCCCATCACTTAGGAAGGAGATAGTGTCTCCACTTTCTCAAAGCCTGCACTAAAGCATATAACTCCAAATCATAAGAGGAGTATTTCCTCTTTGCATCACTTAGCTTCTCACTATGGAAAGCTAGTGGTCCTTTTTCTTGGCTCAGGACATCACCTACTGCAACATTGCTTGCATCACATTCCACTATGAAAAGTTTCTCAAAACTAGGCAACACTAGCACCGGTTGAGTAGCTATCTCCTCCTTCAAGGTTTCAGAACCTTTGTTTTCTTATTCACCCCACTGAAAATTTGCCTTTATTCCACCTCTAATGGTGTCTAACATTGGTGCACATATAGCACTGAATTGCCTAATGAACTTCCTGTAGTACTGAGCTAGTCCATGGAAGCTTCTCACCTCTGTTGCTGACTTAGGAGTAGGCCAATTTACAATGGCTTCAACCTTGCTGGGATCCATCTTGAGGTTTCTTTGAGACAACACAAACCCAATTTAAACCAACTCTTTCTTAACAAACTCATACTTATCCAAGTTCATGGTTAGCTTTTCAGCATAGAATCGTTGTAATACATTTTGTAAATGATTACTACGATCTGCCCTATCCTTATTGAAAATGAGAATATCATCTGGATATACCACCACAAATTTACCTATGAAGTCCTTCATCACCTCATTCATGAGTCTCATGAAGGTTCTTGGAGCATTGGATAAGCCAAATGTCATTACAAGCCACTCATAGAGACCCTTTGTAGTCTTAAAGGTGGTTTTCCATTCATCACCCTCCTTAATCATAATTTGGTGATATCCACTTTTAAGGTCAATCTTGGTAAAGTACTGGGCTTCCCCAAAACAACCCATTAGGTCTTCTCTTCTAGGAATTGGGAACCTATATCTGATGGTGATCCTATTTATAGCTCTAGAATTGGTACAAAATCTCCAAGTACCACCTTTCTTTGGGGATAACATGGTAGGGACAACACAAGGGCTAATGCTTTTCCTAATTAGGCCTTGGTCTAAGAGCTCTTGGATTTGCTTGACAATCTCAACATTTTGTTGGGGAGTCATTTTATAAGCTACCTTATTAGGCAAGGATGCTCCAGGAATGAAGTCTATTTGATGGCTTATGGTTATTTTAGGAGGTAAGGTGGCTGGTTGTCCATCACTTACTATGCCTTTGAATTTCTTCAACAAATCTTGCACCTCTATTGGAAAATCTAGCTGCTCTTTCTTGTCTTCCTCTTTGGGCTTCATTACTAGTGCAAACCCTATACATTCACCTTCCTCAAGTGTCTTCAAGAACTATTTTTCACTCACCAAAAGAACATTAGAACCTACTGCCCTCTTTTCACCTTCCTCAAGGATAGACTGAATCTTGAATGTGACTCCATATTTCTTGAATGAGTATGCATTATTGGCTCCATCATGAATAGCTTTTCTATCAAATTTCCATGGTCTTCCCAATAGAATATGGCATGCATCCATGGGTAGGACATCACATAACACCTTGTCCTTATACCTCCCAATGGTAAAATCCACCCATGCTTGCTCATTGACTAGGACATGTTGGCCTTTGTTCAACCAAGTGACTCTATAAGGGTTGTTGTGAGGTATCCTTTACAATTTGAGCTTACTCATTGCCTCTTTTGACACAATGTTGTCTGTTGACCCTAAATCAATGATCACTTTGCAAACTTTGTCAATAATCTTGCATTTGATCCTAAATAAGGACCTTCTTTGGCTTGGCTCTTCTCTAACCGGTTCTTTGATCAAAGTTCCCATTATCATCAAGTTGTCACCTACCTCTGACTCTAAGGAAACCTCTAAAGTCTTGCTGCTTGAAGACTCTTCTTGAAGATAGTTCACTCTCCTTTCACTACCATGTGATGGTGATCCCTTCTCTGGACACCTATATGCTAGATAACCAAGTTGGCTGCAATGGTAACACTTCAGTGTTGCAAAATATGAGGAACCTCTACCTTGGCCACTAGATCTTCCTCTAAAACCACTGTTGGACCTCCTTCCTCTATTGAATCCTCCTCTATTAGTGCCACTCTCTTGCTGCTCAATGATTTTAGACTCTCCATGTGTTTTTTGTTCAGAACTTCTTCCTCCAAAGCCTCCCCTATGGCCTCTATTGTCCTTTCCTCTAACTCTGCCCCTATTGCTACTTGATTCATGTCTTCTTTTCAAGTTTTCTTCCACCTTAAGGGCAATTTGATAGGTTTGATGGACTGTTTTTGGACTCATTAGACTGATTTCTTCTTGGATGTTCCACCGTAGACCATTTAGGTACCTAGCAACTTTGAGACTCTCTTCTTCCACTGCATGAGATCTAAGGCTAAGTTTGTGAAACTCCTCCGTATAACTACTAACATCAAGGACCTTTTGTCTTAATTTTTGCCTCTTCTTATGAATTTTCACTTCATAGTCATCAAGGAGATAGACTTCTTTGATTTTGACTAACATCCCTTTCCAAGAAGAGATGGGTGCTTTGCCCATTTTCTTCCTTTCATCTTGCACAAATTTCCACCATGTGAGAGAAGCTCCTCTCATCCTTGACTTGGCTACTTTGACTCTTTGGGCTTCAGTTATGCCTTCACATTCAAAATGGTTCTCCATGCCTTCTATCTATTCTAGTACCACTTCTACCTCCATCTTACCAATGAACAATGGCAATCCTTCCAGTGATTTACCACTCAAGGCCTTCAATGCCTTCAGGAAAGGTTCTTGTTCTAGGATGGGATCAGGTTCAGGTACTTTTTCTATCTCTGACACTTCTTTACCCTTCCCTTCTACTCCTTCTACCTTTACCAGCACTTCATCTTCCTTGGTTTCTAGGTCACCAAGCTTACTCTCCAATTCTAGCAACTTCTCCTTCAGGAATCTATTCTCTTCCTCCTGATCATCCACTTTCTTTGCCAACTCTACATTGGTCACCATGTTTTTGTCTCCTATAGATTCCACTGAGGACATCTACTCACCTAGCCCAAATCTTATAGGCTCTGATACCAATTTGATGGGGTTCACCTAGTTTGCTAACACTTCACCTAGTTGGTGTTGCTCAATTCCACCAACTCTCCAGGCCTAATTGCACTCTAGACCTCCAAGTCCTTCTCAATATCTTCTAGGGCTTTCTTCTTAACCATTCCAAGGTGTTTTCTTCAAGTGTTTTAGCTAGGAACCCTACCAATTCACAATGCTTCCCATGTGCTCATCATGGCTATCTTGGCTTCAACTTGTCAAATTGACCTCCTACTAGTTATGCTTTTATGTAGAGGTGTGGAGGTGGCTACTAACATTTTTTGAATTCCTTTTGGGTCCTTTAAATTTTTTCTTTCTTTTCCCTCCTTACCGATTTCACCATTTTGCCTAGAAAAAGGGCTACAAGGAAAGAGCCCCAATTAGGCCTCCAAAATATGGTTTTCTAGGGCTTGGAGAAAAACGGTCCAAAATAACCCATAGAAATTTTGGATTTTATTCAATGACTCATCTAACCTCAAGTGATTTTTTGGGTTTTGGCTCCTTATCCCACCGTTCAATTTTTAACCCCAAAATGAGGGTTTTGGAGGGTTTCTAGGCCTTCTAGTCGGTCGTGACTAGTCAAGTTGGTGTTTGGGAAACAAATGAATTTTTCAAGGCTTCCCCTTGCATTGGAAACTATTTACTAGCTTGATGGACCCCTAATATGGTGGTTTTGCATTCACCCCTGCACTTTGTACACCAATTTCATTGTGTCTCCTCTAGCTGGGTTGCTCCTGGACTCGCCTAGAACAAGGTGACAATCATATAAAATGTCATATCCAGAACTTGTCCTTTCATATGTACACTATAAAAGTGGTTTCCCTCCATGTCCCAATAGGACATGATGGTAGCATGTGTGGAATTCATAGGGCAACCATTTTACATAAAACTGCTATATACAAGCCAAAACTGGTTGTTTGCAAACTAAAACAAGAAAACACTAATACTAACTATCTACAAAGATTTAAATGGAGCTAAAAACTTTTTAAAACACCAAAGAAACTCAATCCATTACTGGATCAATGGATTCAATCCATTTGCATTTACAAAATGAACAAAAATAAGCCAAAATGCTGCCAACTAGTCTGAAAAATGAGAAGTTTCAGATTGTTGATCTTACAAAGCAATAGCTCCAACCTTGGTAACCATACAAGAGAGGGTTATTATATTATTCCCCATGTGTGGAGTCATCCTATGGTTTTGGACAATCCCTAACTCCATCGCTAACCAATTTAGGACAAAAGTTGTCATGACACCTTTTTGCAACTTTGCACTTTTTCACTTTTTGGCCTTCTCAACCTATGAGGCCTATTCTAAGTCATCAAACATGACTTTTAAAACATTTCTAAGACTAATTTAGCCCTCCCTAATGCTTATACCAATTTTTGACACTTTTGACCATCAAGAAGGTCAACTACCTACTCAAACCACTACTTATGCACAAAATGCAAACCTAGGAAGAAACTAACTTTACTAGGCCTACATTGACTCATCACACTCACTCTTGGACCCTCCTGGAGTCCTTATTCTCTACCTGACTTGGCTAGGGTCAACACAAGCCAAAATGAGAAAAATCTCTAAGCCTAAGTCCTAGGTGCTCCTGCACCAGCCCCGAACTCAGAGAATCTCCACAAGGAAACCTCCAGTCATACAACCTAATTCTAAAAGGAACTCCTCATTTAATAATTAATCTTTATCATGTAATAAATTTAGACATAAGGCTTTACAATGTAGAAATAGAGTGAATTATAATGTTCATTTTTTTACACATACAAAAAATTTGGTCATAAAGCTAGTAATTGTAGAAATCAAATTATGGATGGAAGAAACATATTTTTTTATGGTTATTGTTAGTTATGCAATGATTTTGAGCATAAGGCTAATCAATGTAGATCTAGAATAACTACAAGGAACTCAAAGCAGAGGAATATCAAATGTTTTAGTTGCAACAAATTTGGACACATTGTTAAAGTATGCAGAAGTGGAAATATCAAGAAAGACAATTTAGTAAGAAAGAATGAAGCAATAAAGAAGATTGATGTAGAGGAAATAAGGAATGGAATGAAAAATATTTGTAGAAAGAAAGAAGTAGATTTGATAGAGAACATTGTTGCATTTGACTTCGATGTAGAAATATCCTTTGGAAACTAGTCTGGAATCTTTGGCTTAGGGTGAGCTATAGTGAAGATCCTTTTCCCTACTAAAGAGGTAGATGTTGTTGACACAACAAGCTGATATGTTAAGTTTGATGATGAATTTGTGGTGCAGGAGCACCTAGGACAGAGTAGCCATCATAAGTTCAGAGGAAAGAACCATGAAGGAATTGATTTTATAAGGTAAAAAATGACCATCTTTGATGTAATTAAGGCTATTAAAGCCATATGAGTCCATAACAAAAGGTTTTGTAATGAGGTCAAACAATGCCATGTTGGGCATATGAGTCTAAAAGAGTCATATATGGGCTAAAATGGGTAAAATAGGAGTTTATTTGTGTTTTAGTTTTCATAAGCTCTTACAAGATCATATTCATGTAATAGAAATATTGATTAGTTTCATAGCACAAGGGAGATCAAAAGTTGTTATGTAAACCAAGTGAGTAATCATGTGTAAGACAACCAAAGTTGGTTCAAAAGTTAGTTAGAGAGGTTACAGTTAGTTTTGGGAGTCTAAATGAGTTTAAAACCTCATTCCTACCTGTGGGAAAGGTGGTTGGAAGAGGAAGGAAGGAGACATATGTAAAAAGATTAAAAAAAATGGCTATACAATATACACGGTTTCCTACAGATTTAGATGAAAATATAAACATTACTTGCTTGTGGTACTCTGAATTCATCATTTGAGAGTTGGATCAGAACTCTAGATGATCTAGCAATATTTTGATATTTATTACCAACAATTTGAAGTTTCTTTAATCCATTTGTACATAGATTATTGACTGTTTTCTGAATATTGTTGTTATTAACAGTTTTTCATAGTTTGAGGGACATCATATGGAAATAGACTCATTCCACTTTATGTAATTGTAGTTTCTTGTGTAATGAGTCTAAGATAATGTATTATATCCTTTCATATGGTTTTGGTTGTAGGGAAGAGTGAATTGGAGGGATGGTGATCACTAATTGTTGAAAAGTTGTCATTTGAGGAGTGCATACTCGATATCATGTATAGGTCTGAGTGTTTTTATTGAACAAGGGTATAATTTTATGTTTTATTATGTCTATCCATGTTTAATATATTATTTTTGACCTTTTGGTTGGGTCTGGAAGTGTTCGAAAGTGGAATTTTGAGAAAGCCCTAGGTTATGGGTCGTAAATGTGAGGGTTTGGTATTTAGATGATAAGATGAGAATGGAACCACTTGAAACCTTGAAAATATGTTGTTTTTCATCCTAACTCAAGACATTTTTGGGGTTTTATGATGAGGAGTGAAGCATTTGATAGGGTTTCTTTGTAAAAGCGGCCTAATAGGTCTAGTTTCATGCATAGAAGGGTATTGGTTCTTGTAATTGGTCCAAATAACCTATACCTAGTTTTGGAGTATGTTGTGTAACTCTTAAAAGGGTGTTTGGATATGCAATTTTTTTCCAATTGTTTTGGGAAAGTTTTGAGTTATTGTTGAATCACCCAATTTGGAGGGCTATTAGGAATAAGCCTCCTAAGTGCAGTTTTGTGTATTGGGAAGTGAACCAGTCAACTTGGGAATGTGGAACCTTGTGTCAGAGTTTCATAGGTGTGTTAAACCCCTGAGTTATATTTGGTAAATCCATTGAAGTTGAAAACCCCATTTGAGTGGTTGGATGATGCCTTGAGAGTGCATTGGGACAAGGTGTGAAAGGGGGAGAAACCTAGTATTGGATGATTGGAGTTTGATTCTCTTCAAGTCAATTGAGTGTGATTAGAAGAAGGCACAAGGATATGCATCAATTTGAACTCTTGGTGAAAATTGTGGTAGAAAATATTGTTGTGCAATAGATTTTGAAGGTTTGGAATGTTACTATTCACACATGCAAAATGGTTTAGCATCTTTTTGGGTAACATGATAGTTTTGATGGAAAAACCCTAGGTCTTTCAGAAAAGTACTTAAAGTGATTTTTTGATCATTTTGCTATTGGTGAATCGATAACTTGAGGAGTAGAAATAAGTGTTTAAGAAAAATTGCTATCATCTTTGCAAAGGTATTTATAATCTTTATCTCATGGATTCCAACAAGTTTATTAGTCATAAAGATGAATCTTGGCCTAAGTTTAAGAAAAATATGAAAGAACTGATAAGAGACATTTCGATTGGTGCATTTTTGTCACTATTGGCTAGGGTGGTATGTCTTGAAGATATTTAAAAGGACGTGCAAATTGAGGAATAT
The DNA here is from genome assembly GCF_030272615.1 of Cryptomeria japonica. NCBI lineage: Eukaryota > Viridiplantae > Streptophyta > Pinopsida > Cupressales > Cupressaceae > Cryptomeria > Cryptomeria japonica. Next base: position 700,388,162 of record NC_081412.1, on the reverse strand, counting down.
GACAAAGTGAAAATCAAGGATTTTGAAAACTCTCTTACTAGGGAAAATATATAGTCAATCACCAAGTTAGGACACAAGGGTCTGGACATTTGGAGTGTTACCAATTCTAATCAATGAAGAATTGGTGAAGATTGTGTTAAGAAGAATTCATGATGATTGGATTTTGGCTAGATAGACCGTATCGGATTACTAAGGAAGATTTGAAGGCTATTACCAGTCTTTGTTTTGATGTAACTATACCATCAAATAAATTTGTAAGGAACAAGAGGTTGAAGATTTGATAGGTGTAATTAGAGATCAAAGAGATTTACAAATTGACACCATTTAGACCCTCTGGTAGGATATGTTGCTATGGGCATTACTTATAAGATTTACTTTCAGAACAAAGAAGGTTCTACTTCAACTATTGTTGTATATGTTGCTTATCAAATGGCTAAGGTAAGAATGAAATATGATTTGTGTGAATTATTGAGACAACAAGTGTTGAGTAATATTGAGTTGACTAAGAATGATGGTTATCCCTTTTGGTTTGGATCTTTGATAGTATGCCTAGGTTTTTACTTTTAGCATTCATTACCGTTGAAGGAGAATGTTGCTTGGGATGTGAGTTTAATGGTTGGAAAACAAATTAAAACATATTTGGACAATCTAAATGACAGAGACAGGGTATGCAAGGAATATTTTTATGAACTCTCGAAGAACTTATTTTCGAGATATAGAATCTCAAAAAGATGTGTTGAGAAATATAGAGATACAGTTACTTTCTTGGTAGATATTGATCATTGCTTTATGGAAGTTGTGTTTCCCTGGAAGGTCCGGTGATCAGGATTTGGATATGAAATTAGTGATGAAGAATGTGAGATGTATGTAGATGAAATTCTTAGGCTTCAAGTAGATTAAACCAAAGACAAGTTTGAGACTTATGAAGAACTTGTTGGTTCAAAGGTTGCTAAATAGGTAGCTTCAGAAGAATCCTCCTCTAGAAAGAAGAAAAACATAAGATAAATTGAGACCCCTTCTCTCGTCATTAAGAAGAGGAAGCTAGCTAGAAAAGATAAGGATGAAATCATTAATACTGATGTTGAAACCATTGAAGTTGATGCTAAGCAAAAGGAAATGGTTGTGGTAGAAGAAGTAGTGCAGAAGGAACCCTCGATTCTCCCAATGAAGATATTTTTGAGGTTGTTAAAGTTTTGAAGGTACTTGAGGAACTTAGAGGAATTAAGAAAATTAGAGATGCATGGTTATCACAACCATCATTTGATCAAGACAGGATTGAAGAAGCTTTGACTATTTATTTTCTTTGGAATGATATAGCTCTTAGTTTAATTGATAATTTTCTCTCTAAAGAACTATTTGAACAACTAAGTGAGCAGTTAGCCCTTAAAACCTCTAAAAAATGAAAACCAAATTTTAAAGATGAAGTGTAGAGAGCAATGAGAAGGAAGTGTGTTGTTGCACAAAATAAATTGACTGGAAGCATAAGTGCATGAGTGCAGTTGCCAGTGTTTACAAGTATTGTGTTAGGTGGCCTATTGCAACAACAAGTCACAAGGCAAAGATTGACTCCCTTGAATATTAAATGAACAATTTAGCCGAGTCCTTCAATATTTTCAAAGACAAGGATGGTGCAATGACAAGGAAGATTAACTCTATATAATTGGAATTATCCTCAATACAATGACAAAGAGATGACTTTTGCATGAAGTTTTGGATTGTTAAGGAGATTATTGAAACTAGAATGGATCATTATAATTGTCTCTTGGAAGATGCAGAGAAGGTAGAGTTGAACTTTCTAGTCCTAGATGACTTGCTTAGTGAAATTGACCTTCTTGTGTAATGTAATTGTTAGCGCACAATATTGACATCTGTTATTAGTTCTTGGAACTCCTTTCTCTCAGAACTCAAAGAAAAATATAAGGAGATTTTTCTGTAGAGAGGTAACTAAGAATTTCTTTTTTTGAAGCTATGTGTAGGTATATTTTGTTGGCATATGATGAAGTGGTGATAATGTATGTTATCATTGATGTCAATAAGTGAAACGGTATATGATGCTAAAGCAGGTGAACTAGTATGAATTGGTGTGAAGACTGGAAGCGGCTATATTCAACCGAGATGGAGTGAACCAGTGTCGGGGTTCATAGTTTGACTACCAGTTTGTAGTCTCAGTTCAGCTCGAGGGTGGCAATTTGACTTGTGTGGTGCAACCGATGAAATTCTATGATGAGTTAGTTAAGAGATAAGGATGAGATCGAGATGCCACATTAGCTATGTGCATGTGAAGAATCTCTTTGAGGATCTTGCGCGTGAAGAGAAAATGCATTGAATGTCTACCTCGGGAATGTGTGTTTCTCTTAGCGGTGTGTGAAGAACGCGTGATGGGTTACTGATTTCCACGTGCAGTGAAGATTGGACGATGCAGAATGCCTTGAGATCTTTCTCAGATTGTTTTATTCTATGCAATGCATTTTAACGGTCAAGATTGGACTGCTTGTAACTGAAAACCTAAATGTTTAGGTTTTAGGGCTTATGCTACCGACCTAATTGTTGTCTTTAAGGTCGATGATTTTTGTTATTGTTTGTGTTGGCAAAAGTTGTGTTTATGTCTGTATGTTGGAGACTTGATACTTTCCAAATCAGAGTAAGGAGTCTGCAGAGTGTGATTGCAAAAGAGAGGAACTGAAAAGGATCTGCCTTAGCAAAGTAGTGCTATTATCAGATTAGAGTTTTATCTATTGACTTTTGACCATTTCAACAGAAAGAAAATCCCTTGATCGATAGATTAACAAGCTTGTTGCAAATCCTCTAACCAGGTGACTCAAGCTCATTGAGTTCATTAAATCCTCTAACTAGGTAACCTTTAACAAGATTTCAACCTTTAACAGGGTTTATAGCCATCCCTTAACCGGGTGATCCCTAATAGGATTGGTTCCTAATAGAACCTTATTGTAAAGTCTTTAACCGAACTAGGCTCCAAACAAAGCAGACTTCAAAAGAGTTCAAAAACAAGCTTGTGGGTATTCATCCCCATCGTGGTTTTTCCCATTTGGGTTTCCATGTGAAAAATATGTGTGTCACAGGCTGTGTATTTTTCATGTGATGATTGAGTAGTTTTTGTTCAGTTGTATATGGATGCAGAGCTAATGGTTGTGATATTACTAATGCAACTCATGCATGATCAAACTAGTAAAATAGCTATCTAGACTTAAGAATTATTGGATGCTATTTGAAGCACTTTTTCTTTACCGTTTTAGTTGTCTGAAGTATTTATGTTAACCGATATTGCTATGATTAAGTACAGTGGTATAGACAACCAGTTATCTGTGTTCAGAGAGTGTCAAAATATTGAAGCAAGTTTTTGTGTGTACTAGATTCACCCCCCCTCCTCTTAGTACCGGTTAGGGTATTATTTGTTCATCATTATTCATCATATTTTTGATACACTTTTTCCTTGATGGAAAAGGAGGAGAGAATGAGAGAATGATATATCTAGAAAAGGAAAGATAGGAATATGAGATGTTTGGCTAAGGGGGAGAGATTGTAGAAGGAAAAGTTTTAATAATTTTTAAGTGTAAGTAGTTGGAAGGAGATTCATAGAACATTTTTTGTTTAGAAGTTTCTTTTTATGCTGCCATCAATGACAAAGGGGGATATTTTTGGGTTTTTTCATTGATGAAGGAGAATGTTGTGTTGGCTATCGATTGTCATTGATGTCAACATACTCTTGTTGACTCATTTGTTGCTACTTTGGTATTTTGGTGATTCTATCTATCATGGTTTTCTCCACATTGTTTTGCAATTGTAGATATGGCTTTGCGGTTTGGATAGTACACTTATAGATATGAGCTGTACATATATTCCAATTTTTACATGTTTTAGACCTCCAAAAGTTGGGATGTTTGGTCCATCAATTCAGTGTGTCAGTTGCTCTATTTCTTTGGAACAAAATAGTTGGTTTTGGCATCTACATTTCTTTAATTAATTAATCTTGACCTTGCAGCTTTTGGGACATGATTAAACATTATGGATAGAATGTATATCCTAGTTGCCTTTAATTTTTTTTATATCTTTGGTCGACCCATGTAAGTGAAACATAGAATGTATATTGTAATAGCATGTAGGGCATGTAGGAACGACTCGATATATAAATCAGGATATATAAGAGATGCATTCCTTTGATGAAACGAGAGAAAAAAATGAGATATATGTATGTGAGAGATATGAAAAAGGAAATCAAAATACAATGATAGAAGTGTGACATAGTAATCAGATGTGATTAAAGAGAATAGTTGAAGAGTAGTTGATGTGTAAGATGTCTGTTCACTGAGCTTAACTGGAACTGTAATTCATGCATATGTAAGATGCAACTTCAACAGTTCATTTTGTTTATTCTCTTGGGTAGTGAGCCTCCTTTTTCTTTTTGGCAGTGGGCCTTGTAGTGAGAACTTGTAATATTCTATAACTAGTTATATTATATTGAGAGTTAACCCTCTCAGTGGTTTTTCCCTAATGGGTCTCCATGCAAAAAACTAGTGTTCTCTTGTGTGCAATGATGCACAGATGATATCTCTATTTTGCTAATCACTCATTATTGTTTATATTTGCAAGGTAATAATAAAATTGTTTTAAACATTTAGGGAATAATGATTCACACCCCCTCTTAGTATTCCAGTTGTTCAATAGGAAGATATGGGGAGCTTTGATGCAAGTTCAGATGAAATAATATTCTTGGGATACTCTACAAGGAGTGAGGTATACCGATGTTACAACAAGAGGCTAAACAAAATTGTGGAGAAAGTAAATATCAAAGTTAGAGAAAAATGAAATTAGATCGAGACTATCTTCAGATGTGTAGTGTCACGTCGGTTAAATAAATTCGTTGGTGAAGTGACCACCAAGTTTCAAACCACTACTGGGCCATTGTGCTCATAGGCCTTGTTTCTTTGCTAGGTTGTTGTTCTCATTGTTGGTATTTTGGTATGGTTTTGTCATTGATGTCAACACCTACTAAACACTTACCAACTCTAGCACTTTGGAGAATCAGCAACATTCATCGGCAAGCAAATGACTTATGAACAGTCACCGGTATCTGGTACACCAGTAGGATATAATGATCATTGACACTTGGAATGATATGGAAAATACATGGTTATGTCGAAGACATCGTTTGGACACTTTGTCTTGAAGGTTTGTTAATTGGCATATTCATATTTACATATTTGTTGTTCCTGGCAAATAGGTCTAGGTTACACCAACAGGTTTATCTTTTCCAGATCAGCATGGCACGCTATGAAGATGACTTATTATTGTTGTAAATGCATTAAGACAACATGTTGAATCAGTTATTGCATTGGGTATTAATTGATTTGTAAATTAATTTTATTGTATTATCCTTTAGAGTCGACTACTAAAATTGGTCTTAGGGTGTGGTATAAATGTAAGATCTTATTTGTAAGATCGAATGTGGAATGCGAAAAAGGATTGTGTGAAGATATATGCAAGAATAAGTAGAGCTATACACGCACACATCATTTGAAGGTTGAAGGAGGGTTTTTGTGAAGAAAATCAAAACTACACCAGTAATGAATCCAGCATATGAAGATGCTATTTTGAGTAGTACATTCTTATTGGATTTAACCATCCAATTGTAGTTAGTGTGACTCCTATTTGTGATTGAGTAGTGAGCTCTAGGCGCTTGGCATTTTTGCATGTGCAGACCTTATTTGTATACACTTACAATCTGTACTAGTATCATCTGATTGTGGGTAAGGTTTCCCACTATGGTTTTTCCCCTTACAGGGGTTCCACGTACAAAATATTGGTTTTATATGTTGTGGATGACTTTGTCTTTTTTTTCATGCATTAATCCTTACTGGTATTGCAATTAACTATTAAAACTATCTACCGGCATATTAGACTAGTTTATCGGTATTAAGGATTAAGTTGGTTAAGTTGTTTTTGGTTTAAATTTTTTAGACAATTGATTCACCCCTCCCTCTTAGTTGTCTCTAGGACCTAACAATTGGTATCAGAGCATAGTCCTCTTTTGCAGAAGTTTAACAGCTCAAGGAGATCCAATGTCTATTAACTATTTCAGAAAGGACAGTCCTAAACTTGATGGAACCAACTATGGCATATGGAAGATCAAAATGGAGACATGTCTAAATTCCATTGGAAAGGACATCTGGGATGTTACAAAGAATGGTTATACTACTCCTACTCCTGGTCAGCCTAATCCACCTACCTTGGGAAAAGATGAAGAAAATGATTGCAAAGCAAGAGAAGCACTTTTGAGCGCATTATCAGATCAGCAAATTATGGGATTATCAGATAGGTCTACTACTAAATCTATTTGGGATCATTTGGAAACACAGGAGATTCCACAGTCAAAATTGCAAAACTTGAAAGCTTCCGGGTCAGATATGAACATCTGAAAATGGAAGAAGATGAAAGGATTTCTGCTTTTATGGAAAGAGTAAATGAAATTGTTTTGGGTATTAAATGTTGTGGAGGAACCTTAAGTGAGGATGAAATTGTTTCAAAAATTTTAAGAGGATTGCCACCAGCATATAAAATGAAAGTCACTGCTATAAATGAGTTAAGAACAATGCCTAATACATCAGTAACTAGGAATACATTGATTGGAAAACTTTCAGCTTTTGAAATTGAAGAATTTGGTCCTGTTGCTACTATAAAGACAGATTTAGCCTTTAAAGCATCTACATCATCTGCACCATCATTTGACAAATCTAATTGGAAAGCCTTTTATGAAAGAGAACTTGAAGAAAGCAGGAAAGAAAATGAATAACTTAAAGAACTTGAAGCACAATTTGCAAGGAAAATGCTTAAAGGTCCAGTTGGAAGTAAGTATGAAGGTAAAGCACCCTTTAAATGTTTTAACTACAATAAGATTGGTCATATAGCTTCAAGATGCCCTGATAGACATGCTAGACTAAGAGAAGAAGCTAGAAGAACATACAAGCCTAACACTGAATATCAAAGATACAGATTTAAGAAGAATAAAGACAAATCATGTTACATTACTGATGAAGGAGTGACTGATGATTCTGATGAGGATCCGATAGACAATGGATGGATTTTTATTGCTATAACAGAAGATCAACTGGCACCTACTGATCAACCGATAGAACAAGCCTTGGCAGCTAAAGTTGAAGATAAAAATGAATGAATCATTAATTCAGGATGCTCACATCATATGACTGGCAATAAGAATAAATTCCTAACTTTTCAGGAGTATAATGGAGGTCTTGTAAGATTTGGAGATGATAAAGCTTGTTTGATCAAAGGTAAGGGTACAATATCTCTCGATGGTAAGAATAACACTGATAATGTCTACTATGTTGAAGGTTTAAAGAATAATCTTTTGAGTGTTGGTCAATTAGTTGAGAAAGGATTTCAGTTACAATTCAAAAATGGAAAATGCAAAATCATGAATAGAACTGGTTTGGAAATTGCAACCGGTAATCAAACTAGAGGTAATATCTTTCTTTTGAATAATAGTGAAAAGACATGTTTGTTGCACATATTGATGATAGTTGGCTATGGCATAAGAGACTCTGTCATGTAAATTTTGATTGCATGGTGAAAATCTGTACTACTAAGGCAGTTAGAGATTTACCTAAAATTGTCAAACCTCACAATACAGTATGTAAGGAATGTCAATTTGGAAAACCAGTTAGAGCTACTTTCAAAAGTATTCCAAAAAAATCCAATAATGCTTTGGACTTAAATCATACTGATTTATGTGGTCCAGCTAGAACTAAAAGTTTACAAGGTGATAGATATTTCATGCTAATCATTGATGACTATTCTAGAATGTGTTGGGTTACTTTTCTCAGAGAAAAATTAGAAGCACTTGGAAAGTTCAAACTATTCAAAGCTATGGTAGAAAATGAAACTGGTAAGAAAATCAAATGTCTAAGATCATATCAAGAAGGTGAATTTACATCTAAGGAATTTAATACATTCTATGAAGTGAATGGAATCATAAAACAACTGTCAGGACCTCGAACACCACAGCAGAATAGAGTTGTAGAAAGGAAAAATAGAACTATCTTGGATGCAGTCAAAAGTATGTTATCAGAAGAAAACCTACCACATGTATATTGGAGAGAAGCAGTAAGTACCACATTCAATAAAGTTCACATCAAAGGTGAAACTGGTAGGACCCCTCATGAACTATGGTTTGGTATTACTCCTACTCTTAAATATTTCAGAATATTTGGAAGCAAACGTTATATCAGAAGAGATGAGTATATTGGCAAATTTGATCCTAGAAGTGATGAAGGAATATTTCTTGGTTATTCATCTAAGAGTAAGGCATATAGATGTTTTAACAAAAGATTATAGAAAATTGTTGAGAGTACAAATGTGAAGATTGATGAACAACTCAGAGGAACTTCAAGATTTATAGACTCTGAACTGACAACAGAAATTTTGACAAATGAACCTACACTAAACCCACTGGTACAGAATGGAGATCTAGTTACCCCAGTATCATCTAAAAATTCCATTGTAATTGAGGAACAACAACAAACCAAGACACCCCAATATGTAAGGTTGAATCATTCTGAAGATCAGATAATTGGAAATAGGTATAAAGGAGTTATGACAAGAGGAAGATTGGCAAATGAAGAGGTATGTCTTATTTCTCAAATTGAACCATCATTTGGTAATGAGGCATGTGAACATGAACACTAGATTAAAGTTATGGAAGAAGAATTAGATCAAATTGAGAAAAATAACACTTGGACATTAGTTCCCCGGCTTAAAGACAAAAATGTGATTGGAACCAAATGGGTATTCATAAACAAACTTAATGAAGATGGAAAGGTAATCAGAAATAAAGCAAGACTAGTGTCTAAGGGATATTCTCAGAAAGAAGGAATTGATTATAATGAAACCTTTGCACCAGTAGCAAGAATTGAGGCAGTTAGATTATTTTTGGCTTTTGTAGCACATAAGAACTACAAAGTATATCAAATGGATATAAAATGTGCATTTTTGAATGGAGATCTTGAAGAAGAAGTTTACATTGAACAACCTGATGGATTTTCCTTGACAGAAAACAAAGATATGGTTTGCAGGTTAAGGAAATCTTTGTATGAGTTGAAGCAAGCTCCAAGAGCTTGGTATGCAAGATTGGATAAGTATCTTTTGAAAATTGCTTTTTCTAAAGGTAATGAAGACAACAATTTATATTATAAAGTGACTAATGATGACATCTTGGTTATAGAAGTTTTTGTTGATGATATAATCTTCTGAGGAGAAGATGGATTATGTAAAGAATTTTCTATTAAAATGCAGCAAGAATTTGAAATGTCTATGATTGGAGAAATAAAATTCTTTTTAGGATTGCAAATTTCTCAGATTGATAAAGGTATATTCTTGAGTCAATCCAAGTACTTGAAAGAGTTACTAAAGAAATTTGGGATGGAGAACTCTAAACCGGTAAGCACACCTATGACTACAAATGACAAATTATCACTAAGGGATGAATCTACACCTGTTAATCCAACTAGATACAAATCTATGATAGGAGGTTTACTGTATTTGACCCAAACCAGACCTGATATTATGATGCAGTATGTATTGTTTCAAGATTTTAGAGTAATCCTAGAGAAAATCATGAATTAGTTGTAAAAAGGATTTTCCAGTACTTACAAGGCACTACAGATCTTGGATTATGGTATCCTAGAGATGAAAAATTTGAATTATGTGCATATACAGATGCAAATTTGGCAGGAGATTTTGATGATAGAAAAAGCACCACTAGCGGAGCATTTTTTCTTGGAAACAGATTAATTTCTTGGTTGAGTAAGAAACAAAGATGTACATCTTTATCAACAGCAGAATCAGAATATGTTGCAGCAACAACTAACTGTACACATGTATTATGGCTTAAGCAAATGTTGAAGGACATAAAGGTAAAATGCAAGGAACCTATTACTATCTATTGTGATAACACTGCAACAATTGATATATCTAAGAATCTGGTATTACATTCTAAAACCAAACATGTTTCTATCAAACCGAATTTTCTAAGGGAATGTGTTGAAGCAAAAGAGATAAAACTAGTTTATGTGAATACTAAAGAGGAGATTGCAGATATTTTCACTAAACCTCTGCCTAAAGAGACTTTTGAATATCTCAGAGATCAGCTTGGGGTCATACCCCCATCGATAGAGACTTAGGAAGTTGATGATTGTCATCAACCAACAGAATTAATAGAGAAATCTTTTATTCCGGCTATGATGAGGAAGCTACTTCTTAGGGGGAGTAGTTGGTATACTGAATTGGTTGGTATTTTTTTTACTTTGGCATTTGATGTCAAAGGGAGAGAGATTGGTATAAAAAATGACAAGGAAAACACATGTTGCTCCCAGAGGGAGAGATTATTATTCTCTGTGTCTGTATTTTGATTTCTAGTTATGATCTCTTTTTGGGAGATTGTTGGTTTTTGGTATTTGGCATTGTAGCGTCCTAAAATTGTGACACTTGCAATTTCAACTACATTTGGGTCTTCACAATGGCAGCACAATGTTGAACCTGAATGGAGACCCCGAAACTTGTTTACGACATCAAAAACTGCATCTTTCTACACCTTGTCTTGATCATTCCTTGCACCTAGCGCCCTGGTCCTTCAGGACCATGGTGCCTAGCGCCCTGGTCCCCCAGGACCATGGTGCCCAACGCCCTGGTCCCTGGCCCTATTTTGGGCCCGGTCTCTTGTTGGGCATCGGGTCTTTAAGTTTGCAATTCGAAAAATAATGTTCCTAGGTCGGCCTAAGGTCGGAAAAATCAATCTCCTAACCCTAATTGACAAGTATATAAACTACATTTCCTCTCCCCCAAAAAAGGAGGAAAACATATGTGTACAAGAGGTGGAAGCGATATTCAAACATTCAAACATTCAAACATTCAAGCATTCAAGTATTCCTTCAAGCAATTGAGTATTCTAAGTCTCCATTCAAGGCTAAGTGTTGCATTCAAGACAAGGATTCAACCATTGAAGACGAGATCACTTACAACATACAACATCATTACACCTTCGCATGTAAGAATACAAACATTCTTACAACAAGGTATCAGTACTTGTTTACATTACAAACATTTACATTTACAACATTCTCATTTCTTGGTTAATTCCAAAAACTGGGGTTTGACCTAAAGGCAAACCCCTAATCCCTAACCCCCCAATCATCCTCTCTTTTCTGTGTGTAGGTTGCAGGTACGTGGCTGTAATTGAAGATCTTGAATCCTTGTGCAGAGATGAATAGATCCACCTTCGTTTCGCAGATTTTTCGGATGACCGTGTGCACTCTGGGTGCCATCGTCCTGTCAACTTTTGCTCAAATTTGTAGGACATCATCGTCTCGACATTTTACTACTAATTTTAGGTCTGTAGCTTCATCTTGTATCCCTATCTCTGTTTATAGGCAAATCTTTCCTGCTTCACATGCATTCCTAGTTCAATCATTCTATCTACATTCTTTACAAAAGAGGGTATCCTTGATGTCTTAACCCTTGAAACTCATTTAGAATCCCATCTTGCATTGTGTGGGATTGGATCTTGTGAGTTTCAACCCCTCTTTTGAATGTAAAGTCTCTCCTAAGTGAAAACCGTCAACCCCAGTGACCCTCCTTTCTCTCTCCTTGGAGTGGGGGGGGGCAACACCTAGGGTTCGATCGATTTTTCCGCTTTACAGGCATTTCTATTTTGGCACTTTGATGGTTTTTCCATCTTGTGTTGCCATCAATGCCAAAGGGGGAGATTGTTGGTATTTTGGTATGGTTTTGTCATTAATGTCAACACCTACTAAACACTTATCAACTCTGGCACTTTGGAGAATCAACAACATTCACCGGCAAGCAAATGACTTATGAACAGTCACTGGTATCTAGTACACCAGCAGGAGATAATGATCACCGACACTTGGAATGATATGGAAAATACATTGTTATGTCAAATACATTGTTTGGACACTTTGTCTTGAAGGTTTGTTAATTGGCATATTCATATTTACATATTTGCTATTACCGGCAAATAGGTCCAGGTTACACCGACAGGTTTATCTTTTCCAGATCAGCATTGCATGCTATGAAGATGACTTATTATTGTTGTAAATGCATTAAGCCGAAATGTTGAATTGGTTATTGCATTGAGTATTAATTTATTTGTAAATTAATTTTATTGTATTATCCTTTAGAGCCGACCTACTAAAATTGGTCTTAGGGTATGGTATAAATGTAAGATCTTATTTTTAAGATCAGATGTGGAATGCAAAAAAGGATTATGTGAAGATATATGTGAGAATAAGCAGAGCTATACACATAGACATCATTTGAAGGTCGAAGGAGGGTTTTTGTGAAGATAATCAAAAGTACACAGGTACTGAATCTAGCATATGAAGATTCTATTTTGAGCAGTACATTCTTATTGGATTTAACCATCCAATTGTAGTCAGTGTGACTCCTATTTGTGATTGAGCAGTGAGCTCTAGGCACTTGGCCTTTCTGCATGTGGAGACCCCATTTGTATACACTTACTATCTATAGTAGTATCATCTGATTGTGGGTAAGGTTTCCCACCGTGGTTTTTCCCCTTATAGGGTTTCCATGTACAAATATTGGTGTTATATGTTGTGGATGACTTTGTCTTTTTGTTTCATGCATTAATCCTTATCGGTATTGCAATTAACTATTAAAACTATCTACCAGCATATTAGACTGGTTTACTAGTATTAAGCATTAAGTTGGTTAAGTTGTTTTTGTTTTAAATTTGTTAGACAACTGATTCACCCCCCCCCCCCCCCCTCTTATTTTTATCTAGGACCTAACACTCATGGGTTTGAACAAGTGAAGTCTGGAGATAAGGTCCCTCATTTGTGGTCTCATTGGTTCATAGCTCTAGGTCAGAAGTGCTTCAGATAGAGTCGGAGGATATGTCATGCTAGCATTAATGGTCACATTAAAAATTTTAGTAGGCATTAATTTTTTTTAAAAAGAAAAAAATTAGATTGAGACTATACTTGAATTTGAGACAAAAATAGAAGTTATCCCTATTGTGGTAGAAGTGAAGGATGCTCCAAAAGATAAATAAGAGACAAGTGCAAAAAGAAAAGGAACCTGAATAGACACTTAGGACACCAACAAAAAATGTGTAGAAGAATTATTCCAAGGAAAGGATCATTAGAGACACGAATAAAGGAGTTCAAAAAAGAAGAAGACTTGCAGAAACCAGTGAACAAGAAAACTATTGTTTCTTATCTCAGGTGGAGCCAAAAACCTATATGGATGCAAATGAGGATGAAATTTGGATAAAGGTAATGGAAGAGGAGCTAAATCAGATAGAGAAGAATCAAACATGTGAATTGGTACCTAGACTGGTGGATAAGAATGTTATATGAACTAAGAGGGTGTTCCAAAACAAGCTAAATGAAGATGGAAAATTTACAAGAAACAAGGAAAGATTGGTATGTAAGGGATTCAAAATTTGAAGGTATAGATTTTGAGGAGACAATTTCTTTGGTAGCAAAGATTGGAGGCTATAATGATGTTTCTTGTATTGGTTGCATATAAAGACTTTAAGGTATATCACATGGATGTCAAGTCAGGATTATTGAATGGAGAACTTGAAGAAGAAGTATATATTGAAAAAATGGAGGGGTTCAAGCTGTCAGAAGATCTAGATATGGTTTGTAGACTCAATAAAAACTTTATAGACTCAAGAAAGCTCCTTAAGCTTGGTGAGGTTGGATAGGTATTTGTTGCAGCAAAATTTTAGAAAATGATACTATAGATAACAATATTTATTTCAAAATTGAAGGTGATAAATTGTTGATTGTTGTTGTGTATGTTGATGGTATCATATTTGGAGGAGATGATGATGTATGTAAGAAGTTTGCAAAAGATATGCAAAAGGAAATTGAGATGTTTGTGATAGGTGTGCTATTATTTTTCCTTGGTCTTCAAGTTACACAATCAAGAAAAGGCATTTTTATTTCTCAAACCAAGTATATCAAGGAGAAGTTGTAGAAGTTTGGGATTGAGACTTCTTATCCAATTGAAACCCTTATGGCTATTGGTTGTAAGTTAAGAAAGGATGATAGACCTCTGGATGTTGATAAAAAATATTACAGATCTATGATTGGAGGATTGTTGTATTTGATTTCTTCAACATTGAAAATTATGTAGGTTATTTTTTTGGTTGCTAGATATCAAGCTAATCCTAATAAATCTCATGATTAAACAGTGAAAAGGTTATTCAAATATTTAAAAAGGACTCCAAATTATGGATTATGGTACAAGAAGGTGATGGATTGGTTGAAGGGACTGAAATACTAAGAGGAAGGGGAATCTATATTCCCACAGATTCTAAAACTTTCTCCAAATCTTAAACCTTTGTTGATATATCAAACTCATCAATTAAGAATATAAAAAATGAGATAGTAAATGCAGAATAATATCTAGCAATCAAACACTGGAACACTGGAACACTGGATTGTTACAAGGTGTGTGCCCTTGGTCTCCTTGTGTTGTGCAATGCATCTTTCGGGTTTGTGACATGGCTTAACTGCCTCTTGTGGATTCTATAAGTCTAGTGGTTGTATTGGGCATTAACAGGTTGATCTTTTGGTGCAATGACAACCGTACTTGTAACAAGTGGTATCAAAGCTTGGTCACAAGTTCAAACCCCTCACTTGCGCTGGGGGGATTTTTGTAAGGTGTACACCCTTGGTCTCCTTGTTTTGTGCAATGCAATGCTGAGGTTTGTGACATGGCTTAACTACCTCCTGTGGATTCTATAAGTCGGGTGGTTGCATCGAAAATTAATAGGTCGATCTTTTGGTGTAATGACAACTGCACTTGTAACAGAAAACCCAAATGGGAAAAACCATAGAGGGTGTTAACTCTCAAGAGAATATAACTAGTTATATGGTGTTTACAAAAGGGGTGGCTCACTACCAAAATTACAAAAATGGATCACTGTTGAATAGCTCACTGCTAGACTGCTCACTATAAGATTAGAAAAATGGCTCACTACCAAAATTATCATTGCAACAGGTATGATTGAATTGAAGAAAGTTGCATCTCCAAATGCATGAGATCAGTTCCAAGTTAAGATTGGATCACAATTCACATACCCTATAGAAGATCCAATAAAAGATCTCTATACAACTATCCTTAAGCACGTGTATCAGATCTAGTGAAGGATTATTGCAATACTTTGATTTTGCACCAACTACCTTTACTATCCACAACTCGCACTTCAAACTCTGTTACTCGCTAATTGTTCTTTTCTACACACTCATCATCATCATACACTTTTATATATACATATATTGGAAGGCTCACACATTGGGATAATATGTCGACCTAGTTCAACACATTATCCAAAAAAAACATGATAACCAATTCGACCTCCACAAGATCTCTATATGCTTCCCTTACACAATTTATTCATTGACGCATATACCTTAATTACTAAAATGGGACAGGTGTCATCTAGACCCATAGAAGTTGACCAATAAATGCAAAACTCCAAACATAATGACTCCAAACTCCAAGAATACAGATTCTACACATACAATAGATACTGAACCATGAGACATGAAAAGATACACCTATCATAACCAAAATAGCTGATATTGAGACCAATGTAGGCACAATTCAGAATTCTAGGTATAAGGAATCTTCCAGAAATAAATCCAATAGATCAACCGTTGGTCCCAACTAGAGAGGGGAGGGGTGAATCAACACTTAATCAAAATTTCACAATTTAACTTTTATCTTAAATTTTCATTCATCTAAGATCCAATAATATACTTAATCACTGAAGTAAAATATGCAAGCATGAAAAGTTGACAGTGACACCAAGGAGTTATCTTGTGGAAACCCAATAGGGAGAAAACCACGATGTGAGTAGAAACTCACAAAATTTGCACTTTTATGGAGTACGCCCGATTACAAAAACACTATTAGGTACCACCCGGTTAAGAGATTTTGACCAAGGCTGGTTAGTGCCTTTACCCTGTTAAAGGTAGCTTGGTTAAAGGACTTAGAACATCAATTAAGATGTTACCCGGTTAAGGGATTTTATAATAGGGACCTGTTAAAGTCCACCCAGTTAAGGGATTTATGTTGCAAAAAGCAACAAATAGATGATCTGTTGAATTAGCTACTGATAGCTTGATCAGATCTCAATATGCATTCCACTCAATACACACTAGTTGTGTCTTCTCTGCACAACATCGGTGTACTTCTTACACCTTTGGCTATTCATTCAATCGATCACCTATCCCTCGGCACTGCACTTTGTTGGTTCTTTGACCTTTGGCTCTGCACTGTACCGGACCTCTGTCCTTCAGCTCTGCCCTCAACTAGTTCTCTATCCTTCAGCTTTACACTCAGTCAGTTCTCTGTTCTTCAGCTCTGCACTCGGCCAGTTCTTTGTTTGTCGACTCTACACTTAGTCTATCTACCTCACACACACATTCAACTATGCCAACACCTCTTAGCACTTCCTCTTAGTCTTCTCTTCACCTTGGATTGCCTTCAACAAGATTTCCTTGTTCCAAATTTCACAATCAAAACTTTCAGAAAGAGCTCCAAAACACTTTATATATTTTATATCGACACCTACAAGCATATCCTTAATCAGATCAATCAAGGATTTTGGAAGATTTCAAATTCAAACTCTCCCACTCTTTCTCTGTGCACTTTTCAGCAATTCCGCCAAGTGTTCAACCAGTTTTGCCACGACATCTCCCAAGGATAGAAACTTCTGAGTCAAGTTCAGTCAATTAAATCCAAACCAGAGAATCCGCATGTAATAATGCTTGACTGCAGGATAATTGAAAGTTATCTTTAACAACAAATGATTTGGTGTAGACACAAGCTTACCAACTCATTCTTTGCCACTGCAACTAAATAGTCGATTACTGCTCTGAGATTTATGGTGATTGTCTATCTTCCTTCTGTCATACCAGTGTACCGGTATGTAACTATATTTCTTACTTTACCGGTTCATTCTTTGACTGCTAGTTTGTTGTGCTAGCATCATGTCTCTCCCCTGTTTCCAGTGAGTTACCAGTTGGTTGGAGCAAACAAGTTTTCTTGCCTGAGTCACCTTTTGTAACTTTACCATCACCAAAGTGACCGATCTTCTTGAATGATAGATCGATTGACTTAATGTATGTTACCTTGAGCTGAAGTAACATTTGATCATTCAATATCAATGTTATTTCCATTCACTATTGCTTACTAAAAAGCAACACCACTTTACCTATACCACTTCACTAGTAAGTGTTGGACATGAATGACAAACCTTAGCACATATACCAGTTTTCTAGATTGACCGGTTTTGTCAATGCCAACAATCCAACAATCTCCCCCTTTGGCATTGATGGCAAACACTTCAAACTTTGGTTAGTTAGATGCATGTTTCTTCATCTTTGTAATAGTCTAGTCATTTTTCCCCAAGTGAAGAATATCCCCCGCTGTCACTGATATCTGCCAATACTCAAAGACTCTTAACATATCTCCCCCTTTGACAATAATTCCAAAGAGTCCATTTTGAACACTTACAAGACTACTGCCCCTAACTGGAGTAGTCCACACTCATCAATCTAGTTGTTTTCATTTTTAAAAAAACTTTAAATTATGCTAGATTGATGTAGAACCCTGTTTGCTTACTTTACTCAATGGAGGGGCATAACCCCCAGCTTACCTCTAAGATAGTCAAAGGTGTCCTTCTGTAGTGGATTGGTGAATATATCAACCACCTACTCTTTTGTTGGTATGTACTCCAACATAACTTCTTTTTCTTGAACTTGTTCCCTTAGATAGTGATATTTGATGGCTATATGCTTCATTTTGGAATGCATGACTGGGTTCTTAGATATGTCAATGGCACTAGTGTTGTCACAATGAATCACTATCAGTCCAATCACCTTTTCTTGAATTCCTTCCAGCAGTTGCTTGATCCAAACTATTTGTGTGCAGTTAATTGCAGCAGCTACATACTCAGCCTCAGCTGTAGATTGAGATATGTTGTTTTGTTTCTTACTTGTCCAAGATACAATACTTTCTCCAAGAAACAATGATCCTCCATTGGTGCTCTTCCTATCGTCGATGTTTCTAGCCCAATCTAAATTAGTGAAGACACTTAAACTATAGTGTCCTTTGTGTGGATAACAGAGACCTTACTCATCAGTCCCCTTTAGGTATCTAAATATTCTTTTGACTGCCATCATGTGAGTTTCTTTCGAATTTGTAGAAAATCTGGCAACCAAGCCAATAGATTGTGCTATGTCTGGTCTGCTATGTACTGCATACTATAATTTACCGATCATGGACTGATAAAGTGTCTCATTCACTTCTTCAGCCTCATCATGTTTAGATAGCTTGCAACCTGTAACCATTGGAGTTCCAACAGGTTTGCAATCTTCCATTCTGAAAGTCTTAAGAATTTCTCTATGTACTTAGTCTGACTAATAAAGATGTCATTCTTTAATTTTGAGACTTGTAGGCCAATAAAAAACTTAATCTCACCAATCATGGACATCTCAAATTCTTGCTACATTTGTCCTGCAAAGCTTCTGCTCATCTCATCATCTCCCCCAAAGATGATGTCATCTACAAATATCTCAGCAAATAGGTGTTTTCCTTCATCTCCACTAATCAAATATAGGTTAATATTATCATGTTGGCATTATGTGAACCGGCATGAAGACATAATGATATTGTATGTTGTCATTGATGTCAATATGTGACATGGTGTGAACCGGCACATGTGATAGGTGAAAAGAGAGAGGAACTGACATATGTATGAACCAGTTTATATGCCAAAGTGAAGTGGCATATTTGTTCAAGATGAACCGGCATGCAGTTATGGGAGCCGACACATGGAAGCATTGTGTTACTACCAATTGGTAGGTAGTTTCCACTTCAGGATTTCCGGTTGGAGTACTTGAAGCCTATGTGACTCAAGCAGTGATCGTTGTGTGATGAGTTAGCAGTATAATGGAGAACATATCGTGTTGCCACGTAAGCTTTGTGCACATGAAGGATCTTGCATGAAGAAGACTATTCCTATCTACCTCGAGAATGTGCGAAGTCTTTCGAACGGTGATAACGCGTGATGGGTTATCAGCCGCCATGAAATCAATGGAAAATGGATGATGGAGAATGTCTTGAGATCGATTCAAGATTGTTGCATTTAATGCAGTATGATTCAATGATTAGGATTGAACCGCTTGAATTGCTTAACCTAACAGGTTTAGGGTTTAGGGCTTTTGCTATCGACCTGTCTGTTTCCTATAAGGTCGATGTTGTGTTTCTTTCTAAGATTGTTGGCAAAAGTTGTGAGTGTGTATCCAAGGGAAGTGATACGTGATTCTTGCCAGACCAAAGGAGAGAAGAGATACCTATAAAGTGAATGTGCAAAAGGAGAAGAGGAGCCAAAATAGATCTGCATTAGCATTGAGTGCTATTATCAGATCATTGTAATTCTTGTTGATCTCTAACCACTTCAACAATTGTGAAATCTCGTAACAGGGTAGCCTTAACTGGGCTTGATACAAAATCCCTTAACGGGGTAGTCTTAACCGGCTTGATTTAAATCCCTTAACAGGGTAACTCGAGGTTAATGAGTTCTGAGAAGCTATAGATCTCTAGAGATCCTTTAGCTATTGAGTTCTTGAAATCCTCTAACAAGGTAACCCTAACCGGGTTTAACCCTTAACCGGGTATTATAGCCATCCCTTAACCGAGTGATCCCTAACAGGATCGGTTCCTAGCAGAACCTATTGTAATGTCTTTAGCCGGACAAGGCTCCTAACAAAGTAGACTACAAAAGAGTTCAAAAGCAACCTGTGGGTATTCATCCCCACTGTGGTTTTTCCCAGTTGGGTTTCCATGTGAAAAATATGCGTGTCATGTGTAATGCTTTTGTCTTGTGATGCTTTGTTTTTACCTGTTGAGCATATGATGGTTCTATGTTTTATGCCTGTCTATAAAACATATTGAACTCACTGTTATGAAGATCTGATGTTGGTTTACCTATTCATGCATGAGAGCGTAATAGTACTATAGTATTGAGCTAAGAGGAAAGCTTAGTGAATGACTAGTTTATGACTATTTTGAGCTGTACTGGATGTTACTGGTTGCACTCTACTTTAACCAGTATCCCTGTTTGTCAGTCATTTGGAGTATTTGTTGTCAAACTGGTCTTCGACTGTATTTGTGCTGGTATTGATTCACCCGCCGCCTCTCAGTACTGGTTTGGTACTAGTGGTTCATCATTGAGTTATCAATTGGTATCAGAGCCCCTCCAGGTCCTCTGTGTTGTAAGCCTAACTACTTGAGGAAAAGATCCTAGTCAAATGATGAAGAGGGAAGTTCCAAAGTTTAACAGGGAAAACTTCGGTATATGGAAAGACAGGATGAAGATATTCATCATAAGCATGGGTGTTCAACATTGGAGTTATGTTGAAAATGTATATGTTGTTCCTACCGGTACTCTCACCGATGACCAAAAGAAAGAGATACAAGAAAATGGGCAAGTCATGGAAGCCCTCATCAGCAGTCTATCTGACATTGAGTTTATTGATGTTCAGGAGAAGGCAAATCCCAAAGAGGTATGGGATACTCTTGAAAATATCTATGGTGGTGATGAGCATGTAAAACAGGCTAAGGAAGAAAGCCTGAGAGGGAAGTTTGAAAACATGCGGATGGTTGAAGGTGAGACCATTCAGCAGTATGGAATAAGAATCAAAACGATTGTTGGAGAAATCAAGAGTGCAGGAGGCAAAATAGAAGATTCCACTATGGTAAGTAAAGTCCTGAGATCCTTGTTGCCGGTCTATGCAATAAGGGTTGCTGCTATTCAGGAGCTAAGATCAATAGACAAGTCTAAAGTATCCTTGGACTCCATCATAGCCAAGTTAACAGCCTATGAGCTAAATAGTTTTAATGGCAGTGTTCAAAAGACTGAATTAGAATTTAAAGCCTTTGCTATACCATCTAGAAAAGGAAAAGAGGCTAGCACTAGTGGGGATCCTAGTCAGAGTAGAGAAATGAATGATGAGGAGATTCTGATGGCATTTGAAGCTCTCCTTGCTAGGAAGCTTCCAAAAGGAACCAATAAATACAAAGTTAAGCTACCTTTGAAATGTTTTTCTTGTAACCAGATAGGACATATTGCTGTAAATTGTCCTAATGGCGCTAACAAGGACAAACCAGAAAGGTTTAGGAAATTCAAAGGAGGAAATCCGAGAAACTGTTTTATGGCAGTTGATGAAGGTGTCACAGATGAGGAATCAGAA
This sequence comes from Cryptomeria japonica, assembly GCF_030272615.1. Classification (NCBI taxonomy): domain Eukaryota; kingdom Viridiplantae; phylum Streptophyta; class Pinopsida; order Cupressales; family Cupressaceae; genus Cryptomeria; species Cryptomeria japonica. The sequence continues at coordinate 700,366,812 of NC_081412.1, read as the reverse complement.
GATGAAGAAAATGAAGACATTGTGTTTGTTGCTATAAAGGAAGATGTGGCAGACAAGAAGGCTCTTGTCTCCTAGTTTGATAATTCAAATGAGTGGATCATTCACAGTGGCTATTCTCACCATATGACTAGTGACCGGAACAAGTTTCTATCCTTGGAGGAGTATGATGGTGGTGTGGTTCGCTTTGGCAATGATGCACCATGCATGGTCAAAGGCAGAGGGTACATCTCTTTGAATGGAAAGAGTAGTGCTGACAATGTGTAGTGGGTTAATGGTCTCAGACACAACCTTCTAAGTGTTGCCCAGCTAAATGATAGTGGCCTCACTCTGGAATTCAAGAATGGGGTTTGTAGAATCAACGGAAAATATGGTAAATTGGTGGCCACTGGCATACAGACCAAAGGTAACCTATTTCATCTAAATGCAAATGTAAGTACATGTCTTATGGCTAAGGTTGATGATAGTTGGATATGGCATAGGAGACTCTGCCATGTAAACTTTGATAACATTGTGAAGGCTAGCAAGATCAAGGTAGTTAGAGGGTTGTCGGTGCTAAACAAACCGGATAATACCTTCTGTAGAGAGTGTCAATTGGGAAAAATGTCTTCCTCAACCTTTAAAGGTAAATCTTTCACTACTAATAACTTGCTTGATCTTGTGCATACTGATTTGTGTGGTCCTATGAAAACTAGAAGTGTGCAGGGTGATAGGTACTTCATGATCCTCACTGATGACTGCTCAAGAATGATGTGGGTCACATTCTTGAAAGACAAGTCTAAAGCTTTTGGGAAATTCAAAGCTTTCAGAGCATTATTGGAGAAGGAAAGCGGTAAAAGGATCAAGTGTCTCAGAACTAATCAAGGAGGGGAATTCACTTCCAGTGAATTCAACAAGTATTGTGAAGAATTTGGCATCAAAAGACAGTTGTCTGCCCCCTGGACTTCATAGCAGAATGGCCTAGCAGAGAGGAATAACCGGACTGTGGTTGAAGTAGCTAGAACCATGTTGATTCAAGGAAAGGTGGCTCACACCTTTTGGAGAGAAGCGGCGAGCACTGTAGTCTACACTATGAACCGGGTACTCATCAAGAAAGGTAAGGACAAAACTCCTGATGAGCATTGGACTAGTAAGACACCTGTGGTTAGCTACTTTAGGGTATTTGGTAGCAAATGTTACATCAAGAGGAGGGAACATCAGGGAAAATTTGAAGCTAAATGTGATGAGGGAATATTTCTAGGATATTCCACCAAGAGTAAAGCTTTCAAGTGCTTCAACAATAGGACTCAGAGAATTATGGAAAGTATCAATGTAAGAGTTGATGAATCCTCTAAGAAAAATGAGGAAACCGACAGTAAGAAAGCTGTAAATGAACCAATTGCAACCTTTTGGGAACCGGTTGTTAGTCAATCAAGTACCAGTAACAGTATCCCTGAACCGGTGAATGCTAATACTGATGAAGATGAGGATGAAGAGGAAAAGCAAGAAGAACCAGTTAAGACCATTCCTCGGTATGTCAAGTTGAATCATGATCCTAAGCAGATCATAGGAGATAAGGATGCAGGAATCCTTACAAGAAGAAAGATCAGAGAAATCTCATGTATGATCTCTGAATTTGAGCCTAAATCATTTAAAGAGGCTCATAAAGATGAAGACTGGATCAAGGCAATGGAAGAGGAACTTGACTAGATAGAGAAAAATGGTACATGGTCCTTGGTACCCAGACCAGAGCATAAAAATGTCATTGGCACCAAATGGGTGTTCAGAAACAAGTTGAATGAGGATGGCACAGTGATTAGGAATAAAGCCAGATTGGTGTGCAAAGGATATGCTCAAGAAGAAGGAGAAGACTATGGAGAAACCTTTGCTCCTGTAGCTAGATTGGAAGGAGTTCATATGCTTCTTACATATGCAGCTTTTAAAAGGTTCAAAGTATATCAAATGGATGTAAACTTTGCATTCCTAAATGGTTGACTTGAAGAGGAGGTATATATAGAGCAACCAGATGGGTTTTCCCTATTTGAAGTCAATGATATGGTGTGCAGGCTACATAAAGCTTTATATGGTCTAAAGCAAGCACCTAGGGCATGGTATGAGTGCCTACATTCCCATCTTGTGAAGATTGGATTTGAGAGAACAAGTGAAGATAGAAATATCTACCTGAAGTCTGAAGGAGATCAGATCCCGATCTGTGAGGTTTTTGTTGATGACATTATCTTTGGAGGAGATGACAAGATGAGTCATGAGGTTTTTGATGAGATGAAGAAAGAGTTTGAGATGTCACTCATAAGGGAGATAAAGTTCTTCATTGGACTGCAGATCTAGCAGATGGAAGATGGAATCTTTATCACTCAGTCCAAATATGTCAAAGAGGTATTGAAGACCTTTGGCATGGAAGATAGCAAACCAGTTGGTACACCAATGGTGACTGGTTGCAAATTGACAAAAGAGGATGATTCCACACTGGTTGATGAGAAGGAATATCGATCAATGATTGGTAAGTTGCATTATATAGTGCATATTAGACCGGATATTGCACATGGAGTTGGCATTACTGCAAGGTTCCAGAAGAGTCCCAGAGAATCCCACTTGATTGCAGTCAAGTAGATTCTTAGGTATTTGAAGGGAACAGTTGACTATGGATTGTGGTACCCATACAACAATGATTTCAATCTGAAAGTGTTCACAGATGCTGATTGGGCAGGTAATGTGGATCACTAGAAAAGCACAACTGGTGGTGCATTCTTTCTCGGTGGTAGACTGGTCTCACGGATGAGTAAAAAGCAGAGTTGTATCTCTTAGTCTACAGTGGAAGCGGAGTATGTTGCAGCATTCATGAACTACACTCAAACAATTTGGATGAAGCATGTACTGGAAGGCTTTAAGATCCCTGTATCTGAACCGGTAAGTATATTCTGTGATAACACAAGTGCTATCAATATATCAAAGAATCTGGTTTTACATTCTAGAACCAAGCATTTTGAGCTTAAGTATCATTTCTTGAGGGAAAAGGTTTAGAATAAGGAGATTGCACTCGAACATGTTTCCAATAAGGAGCAGTTAGCAGACATATTCACCAAGCCTCTCCCAAAGACTACATTTGTGCACTTGAGAGGTGAATTAGGGGTATTTCCCCTTCAGGAGGTGAACTAAAAGTAATTGTTCCACATTAGTCAGGTATTGCAAAGTCAAATTTTTGTTGATTGATGTGTTGAAGGATGCTACTCCTCAGGGGGAGTAGCATGATGGAACAAAGATGCTTGTGCCTCCACTTTGGCATTGTTGTCAAAGGGGGAGAAGGAGTGAAGTGAAAAGATATCTGCAGCAAATGGGGGAGAAGATGTGAAGTGGAGAAGATATCTTTGTATATTGCCATCAATGCCAAAGGGGGAGATTGTTGGCATTATGTGAACTGGCATGAAGACATAATGATATTCTATGTTCTCATTGATGTCAATATGTGACATGGTGTGAACTGGCACATGTGATAGGTGAAAAGAGAGAGAAACTGACATATGTATGAACTGGTTTATATGCCAAAGTGAAGCAGCATATTTGTTCAAGATGAACTTGCATGCAGTTATGGGAACCGGCACATGGAAGCATTGTGTTACTACCAGTTGGTAGGTAGTTTCCACTTCAGGATTTCCTATTGGAGTACCTCAAGCCTATGTGACTCAATCGGTGATCTTTGTGTGATGAGTTAGCAATATAATGGAGAATAGATCATGTTGCCATGTAAGCTCTGTGTGCGTGAAGGATCTTGCATGAAGAAGACTATTCCTATCTACCTCGGGAATGTGCGAAGTCTGTCAAATGGTGATAATGCATGATGGGTTATCAGCCACCATGAAATCGGTGGAAAATGGACGATGGAGAATGTCTTGAGATCGATTCAAGATTGTTGCATTTAATGCAGTATGATTCAATGGTTAGGATTGAACCGCTTGAATTGCTTAACCTAACAGGTTTAGGGTTTAGGGCTTTTGCTATCGACCTATCTATTTCCTATAAGGTCGATGTTGTGTTTCTTTCTAAGGTTGTTGGCAAAAGTTGTGAGTGTGTATCCAAGGGAAGTGATACGTGATTCTTGCCAGACCAAAGGAGAGAAGAGATACCTATAAAGTGAATGTGCAAAAGGAGAAGAGGAGCCAAAATAGATCTGCATTAGCATTGAGTGTTGTTATTAGATCATTGTAATTCCTGTTGATCTCTAACCACTTCAACAATTGTGAAATCTCATAACAGGGTAGCCTTAATTGGGCTTGATGCAAAATCCCTTAACAGGGTAGTCTTAACCGGCTTGATTCAAATCCCTTAATAGGGTAACTCGAGGTTAATGAGTTCTGAGAAGCTATAGAGCTCTGGAGATCCTTTAGCTATTGAGTTCTTGAAATCCTCTAACAAGGTAACCCTAACCGGGTTTAACCCTTAACTGGGTATTATAGCCATCCCTTAACCGGGTGATCCCTAACAGGATCGGTTCCTAGCAGAACCTATTGTAATGTCTTTAACCAGACAAGGCTCCTAACAAAGTGGACTTCAAAATAGTTCAAAAGCAACTTGTGGGTATTCATCCCCACCGTGGTTTTTCCCAATTGGGTTTCCACGTGAAAAATATGCGTGTCATGTGTAATGCTTTTATCTTGTGATGCTTTGTTTTTACCTGTTGAGCATATGATGGTTCTATGTTTTATGCCTGTCTATAAAACATATTAAACTCACTGTTATGAAGATCTGATGTTGGTTTACCTGTTCATGCATGAGAGCATAATAGTACTATAGTATTGAGCTAAGAGAAAAGCTTAGTGAATGACCGGTTTAAGACTATTTTGAGTTGTACTAGATGTTACTGGTTGCACTCTATTTTAACCAGTATCCCTGTTTGTTAGTCATTTGGAGCATTTGCTATCAAATCGGTGTTGGAATATATTTGTGCTGGTACTGATTCACCCCCCCCCCTCAGTACCGGTTTGGTACTAGTGGTTCATCATTGAGTTATCATATCATTGGTTCTTTTGAACCCAATGCTTAGCAGATATGAGTGTAACCTCTCATACCAAGCTCTCGGTGCTTGTTTCAGCCCATACAGAGCCTTCTCCAACCTGCATACCATATTCCTCCCATCTTTAGATGCAAACCCTTCTATTTTCTTTATGTATACTTCTTCCTCTAACACCCCATTTAAGATTATCAATTTGACATCCATTCGGTATACTTTAAACCTTTTATAAGCAGCATAGGCTAGCAGAATTCTGACCCCTTCCAGTCTAGCTACCGGTGCAAAGGTTTATCCATAGTCCAAGCCTTCTTCTTGAGCATAGCCATTATAGACCAATCTTTCTTTGTTTCTTATTACATTTCCGGTTTCATCCATCGTATTTCTAAACACCCACTTGGTTCCTATTACATTTTTATTTTCGGGTCTAGGTACTAGGGTCCAAGTATCATTTTTCTCTATTTGTTCCAATTCTTCTTCCATTTCTCTGACCCAGTCATCATCTTTTAGAGCCTCCTTTGTTGTCTTGGGCTAAAAAATGGAGAGCATACACTCATTCTCTCTTGCTCTTGTTTTGGTTACAACTCCTGCATCCTTGTCACCGATGATTTCTTCTGCAGAGTGATTCTTTTTGACATATTTGGTCAGTATCAGTTCATTCCTTGGAGCTTCTTCTACTGGTTGTGTGGGTTCTATTTCATAGGATTCTTCATTAGCCACTTCAATAGGATCTTCTTCAGTAAGTTCCACTGGTACATTGTACTTGAACCCTTTATAGTCCTCCGATTCACTCTTACTGTCCTGTTCATTTTTCTTAGAGTACTCATCCACTTTGACATTTGCACTTTCCACAATCTTACCGGTCCTTTTATTTAGACACCAATATGCCTTTCTCTTTGTTGAGTAACCTAAGAAGGTTCCCTCATCACTCTTGGGATCAAATTTTCTAGTATACTTGTCCCTTTTGATGTAGCACTTTCTTCCAAATACTTTGAAATAAAAAACATTAGGTGAGTAACCACTCCATAATTCATAGGGATTTTTGTTTGCCCCCTTCTTTACCTGTATCTTGTTCAGAGTGTATACAATAGTGCTTATTTCTTCTCTCTAGAAGGTATGTGGGATATCCTTCTGTATCATTAGAGTTTTGGCACAATCAATGAGAGTTTTGTTTCTTCTTTCAGCAACTGAATTTTGCTAAGGAGTTCTGGGTGCGGATATTTTTCTCATGATTCCCTGTTCCTCACAGTGGTTCATAAACTCTTCAGAGGTGAACTCTCCTCCTCTATCTGATCTTAGGCACTTCAGATTCTTATTGGTTCCTCTTTCTACTTGAGCCTTAAACACTTTAAACATGTGAAAAGCTTCTGATTTTTCTTTTAAGAATACAACCCACATCATTCTTGAGAAGTCATCCACAAATAACATAAAATACCGGTCTCCATAGAAACTCTTGGTTCTCATGGGACCACATAGGTCTGTGTGAACTAAGTCTAGCACACTTTCAGATGAGAAAGTTTTACTGCTGAAGCTGGTCCCAATCAAATTCCCTAGTTGACACTCTTTGCACATAGCATTTTTAGGTTTTACTATGTGAGGCATACCTCTTACATATTTTGCCTTACTGACTTTAGCTATGCTATCAAAATTAACATGACACAATCTTTTGTGCCATAACCACCTGCCTTCTACCTTAGCCACTAGACAATTACCTATGGTGGTGTCTAGATGAAACAAATTGCCTCTTGACTATTTACCAGTGGCAATTAGACTTCTAGATTTGTCATTTATTTTACATATCCCTTTATTGAACTCTGACCGGTATCCTTTATTGTTAAGTTGTGCAACACTTAACAAGCTATAATTTAATCCTTCTACCCAAAAGACATCATCACAATTTGTCTTATCATTCAAGGTTATAGACCCCTTACCTTTTACTGCACATGGGGCATCATTTCTGAACCTTACTATTCCTCCATTGCAATCCTCCATGCTGAGGAATTTTCTTCTATCACCGGTTATGTGATGAGTGCAGCCACTGTCAATCACCCATTCTCCACACTGTTTTGTGCTAGAAATCAATTCCATGTCTCCTTCCTTTGTGCTTTCCTCTTTGACTACCACAAAAGCAATGCCATTTTCATCAGATCTCTTTGATTCTTCATCAGTGACTCCTTCTTCTGCAAGATAACATTCCTTCTTTCTCTTGTCCCTATAACTTCTAAAATTGTCCTTCCTGCCTCTATCATTGCCACGACATCTTGAAGCAATATGACCTATCTTACTATAAGAGATGCACTTTAAGGGTAATTTACCTTTGTATTTACCTTTACCTCTTAGCATTCTTCTTGCCAGTAGAGCTTCAATTTCATCTTGCTCCTGTTCCTCAGAGAGAAAATTGTCACTCTCATGGGAATGACCGGTTTTGGTAGTAGAGCTACTACTAGTTTCTTTCCTTCTCCTTGTGGGTGCATGCATCATGGATGCTTTGAAAGAAACATCAATCTTTGGTGTCTTGTTATCATAATTGCTCAATTCAAAAGTGGTCAACTTACCAATTAGTGAGTCATGAGTTATACTGATTGTTCCCAAGGATCAAAGTTTCTGGATAGCAGAAACCCTTATGGCATATTGTGGTAGTAGAGTTCTTAGGATTTTTCTAACCACATCATCCTCCTCGAGTTTTCCTCCTACACTTTTAATGGAGTTTACTACATCCTTTATCCTCTTATTGTAATGCTCTATGTTTTCACTTTCCTTTATTCTCATCTCATCATATTTTCCTCTCAGGCTGTCTACTTTGGCCTTTTGAACATGGGGATCTCCCCCATACACTATCTTCAGCTTTTTCCATATCTAAAAAGTTGTTTTCAAATCTTATACTTCAGCAAATTCATTATCTGAAAGAGTGCTAACAATTAGATCCATAGCAATAGTATTATCTTGCCTTTCCTTTATTTGGTCTAGAGTAAGAGCTCCTGAAGGTTCATTGTATTCTATGATCACATGGTTCCAGTAGTGTTCATCTAGGGATCCTAGATAAAGTTTCATTCTTCCACACCATAAGATGTAGTTCTCCTTTGAGAACTTAAGACCCTCCTTATGCATCATCTTGGATCTCTACCAAAGACACTTTAGCTTCTACTGATTCTAGGGACCTGATGCTCTGATACCAATTGTTGGTCCCAACCGGTGCTGAGAGGGGAGGGGTGAATCAACACTTAATCAAAATTTCATAATTTAACTTTTATCTTAAATCTTCATTCATCTAAGATCCAATAATATACTTAATGGTTGAAGTAAAATATGCAAGCATGAAAAGTTGATAGTGACACCAAGGAGTTATCTTGTGGGAACCCAATAGGGAGAAAACCATGGTGTGAGTAGGAACTCACAAAATTTGCACTCTTCTGGAGTATGCCCAGTTAAGACCCATCCCTGTTAGGAGATTACAAAGACACTGTTAGGTGCCACCCAATTAAGGGATTTTGACCAAGGCCGGTTAGTGCCTTTACCCTATTAAAGGTAGTCTGGTTAAAGGACTTAGAACATCAATTAAGATGTTACCCGGTTAAGGGATTTTACAATAGGGACTTGTTAAAGTCCACCTAGTTAAGGGATTTATGTTGTAGTTGTTAGAAAACAACATATGGATGATCTGTTGAATTAGCTACTGACAGCTTGATCAGATCTCAATATTCATCCCACTCACTACACACCAGTTGTGTCTTCTCTACACAGCATCAGTTTCCTTCTTACACCTTCGACTATTCACTCAGCCAATCACCTATCCCTCGGCACTACACTTTGCAAGTCCTTTGACCTTTGGCTCTACACTCTACTAGTCCTCTGTCATTCGGCTTTGCCCTCAGTCGGTTCTCTGTCCTTCGGCTCTGCACTCAATCGGTTCTCTGTTCTTCGACTCTACACTCAGCTAGTTCTCTATCTGTCGACTCTTCACTTCATCGATCTAACTCACACACACATTCATCTATGCTAACACCTCTTAGCACTTCCTCTCACTCTACTCTTCACTTTGGATCGCCTTCAGCAAGATTTCCTTGTTCCAAATTTCATGATCAAAACTTTCAAAAAGAGCTCCAAAACTCTTTATACATTTTCTGTCGACACCTACAAGCATATCCTTAATCAAATCAATCAAGGATTTTGGAAGATTTCAAATTCAAACTCTCCCACTCTTTCTCTGCATGCCTTTTAACAATTCTGCCAAGTGTTCATCCAGTTCTGCCATCGCATCTCCCAAGGATAGAAACTTCTAAGTCAAGTTTAGTCAATTGAATGCGAACCAAAGAATCTGCATGTAATCATGCTTGATTGCATGATAACTAAAATTTATCTTTACCAACAAATTATTTGGCGTAGAAACAAGCTTACCAACTCATTCTTTGCCACCACAACTAAATGGTTGATCACTACTCCAAGATTTATGGTGATCACCTATCATCCTTATGTCATACCAGTGTACCAGTATGTAACTATACTTCTTACTTTATCGGTTCATTATTTGACTACTAGTTTGTTGTGCTAGCATCATGTCTCTCCCCCATTTTCTAGTGAGTTACTGGTTGGTTGGAGAAAATAATTTTTCTTGCCTAAGTCACCTTTTGTAACTTTACCATCACCAAAGTGACCGATCTTCCTGAATGATAGATCGGTCGACTTAATGTATGTTACCTTGAGCTGAAGTAACCTTTGATCATTCAATATCAATGTTGTTTCCATTCACTATTGCTTACTGAAAAGAAACACCACTTTACCTATACCACTTCACCAGTTAATGTCTTCACTGGTAAGTGTTGGACATCAATGACAAACCTTAGCACATATACCGGTTTTCTATATTGACCGGTTTTGTCAATGCCAACAATCGAACATCAACCACATCTTATTGCATCACATCCAGAAGAATCACCTGCCCATAACTTCACACACCAACTTCTCACAACACTACACACAACATCCAAACTAAAAGGATAATTGGCTTGACATCAATATACTGCATATACCATTCAAGCCAAACCGGATAACTGGTTTGACATCAATGACAACAATGTTCACATAAGTCTAACAAAAGGATGATGATTTCAATTTGAGAGAATATTGAGTTTGATGTGTTGATGATAGGAGAAGTACAATTGGTGGTGCATTTTTCTTGGGAGACAGATTGGTCTCTTGGTTGAGTAGAAATTAAGATTTAATGTCATCATCTACTGTAGAGGTATAATACATTGCAATGACATCTTTTTGTACTCAATTCATGTAGGTGAAGAAAAACCTTAAAGATATCAACGTGAAGTATGATGACGCGATTCCTATTATGTGTGATAATACAAGTGCAATTAACATTTCAAAGAATCCAATGATGCATTCAAGGACTAAATGCATTTCAATCCAATATCATTTTTTGAGAGTAAAGGTTGCAGAAAAGGAAGTCAGATTGGAGTATGTACCTACTAAGGAATAGATTGCAGATATCTTTACTAAGGATTTGGCGAAGGATACCTTTGGGTATCTCTAGTGGAAGTTAGGGGTTATTGACCCTCCTTTTAAATAGATGCATTCAAGTGGTGCATCTATCCAAGGGGGAGTTCTAAAGATCATCTTTTTCTCCTAGATTGATGAGGTGACTACTCTCATGTGGAGTAATGTAGTATTTGTGGCTGCACATAAAGTGTTACGATTAGCAAAGTTTTGACCAAAAGGGGGAGAGAGAGAGAGATGTTGTTGGTAGTTTTTGCACCCTTTGTCCTTGATTTCAAAGGAGGAGGTAGATAATTTAAGTGTTCAATGTTCTTTTTTGTTAGTGGTACACGTGTTGTCATCAATGATAAAGGGGGAGAATATTGGAAACTTGAGTTGTTGAGTTGTGTTTTCATTGATGTCAACTTGTTTGGTGTTGACATTTATGTCACTATGTGTTGTAGATAGTATCAAAGTGAGTGTTTTAATTTTGGTGTGTGGTCTATTGGTGGTGTTGAGGTGTTTCCAGAAGGATGGTGTAGTGGAATTTTCAATATGAAAGAAATATTATTTATATGGATGAAAGATTTTTTAATGTCCTAGTGGTATAATGCTTTGGAGTCCTCTAGATTGTGAAGAATATGGATTTCAGTTTTGGATATAATGTTTATGATATATGTATATTGTACAATCAAGTTTACATGACCTCTATTGCTTAGATGGTAGAGTTAGTTGTTGTTGTTTCTGACAGTGAGATATCTGTTAGAACTAGTCTGTAGAATGCTTGGTAGTTCCCTGAGGTATGGATTCAAGTGTCGTGGCTTGGAGAACAAGTTCATTTGGTTTGTGCAATGTTCCAGTTAAGTTTTCTAGTGGATCAACAAGTGGAGTTATGTTGTGTTCTGAGTTTAGTGTTGTTAGCTAGTTTGGTTTTTTGGATGATTGAGGTAGTCTATCTTATCTCTAAATAATTCCTTTTTGGTTTGGATATGCATTGAAGCTTAAGTGTGGATGTTGATATGGGTCTCACCATGACATGTGTAGATCTTCATTGAGGTTTTTGTATTGGAGGTTGCTTTTGGGCTGACTATTTGGTGTGCTTCATTCCTTATCTGCACATTCCATATTTTGTCAACTTTGGAGGGCGTGTTAGTATGTGTAGTCTATTGGGATCACTTGAATGGATGTGTTGTCATGTGTTTGGGTCCCCTTTATCTCCTATAGTGGACCACAATGAATGTTATAGGTCTAGGTGGTCAAATTTATGTAATATTATTTATTATGACTATGGATAACCTAGTTGAGGGTTTTAATGAGTTATCTTGTATATATAGATATGTGAATATATGAGTTGATGAATGGTATGTGTTTGAATTGATGTGAAGTAGGTGTGAATGATGCACAAGTAGATTTAGTGTAGCAAAAGTGTGAAAGTCATTTTGTGAAGAGCATTGAGATAGTAGTTGATGTCAGATATGTTTTCCATGATATTGGTCACTTGACATAGTGGTTCAAGGACAATTTCATGATCAAAATATCTTGTTCATTTCAATTAATTAATCCTTTTCACTTTCCAAAAGAAGGTGTGTTCCTTTTTGTAGTTTGTGCAGCCCTTTGTATCTTCCCTAAGGTTGTGTGTCTTATTCTTGCAAGTCCTATCAGGAGCAATGCGCTCCTTGGCCTTGAGCCTAGACATTGTAATTATTTATTCATATTGTGAGTGTGATTCTTATTGGGGTTTTTCCTTGTTTATGGTTTTGCATGTAAATTTAGTGTTCACATGTTTATTGTGCTTTACATGCTTTCTTGTTTCATAATTACAATAATTATTTAATTGTGGTTTGAAGTTTAAAATATAAAAAAGAAAAGTATTTTGAGGTCTAGATTGATTCACCCCTACCACTCAAAGTCTTGTGGTGTTTTCAACAATTCATAGCTTTTCAGATGGCAAGGGTAGTGTGTTGGATATTGTTGGCATATGATGCACCATCATTATGATATGATGATAATGTATGTTGTCATTGATGTCAATAAGTGAAAGTGAACCGGTATGTAGATTGGAAGAAGATGGTGAGCTTGGTATGCAAGGTTGGATAAGTGTCTTTTAAAGATTGGTTTTACTAAAGGAAATGTAGACAACAATTTATATTACAAAATAACTAATGATGACATCTTGATTATAGAAGTATTCATTGATGATATAATCTTTGGAGGAGAAGATGGATTATCTAAGGAATTTTCTATTAAAATGCAGCAAGAATTTGAAATGTCTATGATTGGAGAAATAAAATTCTTTTTAGGATTGCAGATTTCACAGACTGACAAAGGTATTATTTTGAGTCAATCCAAGTACCTGAAAGAGTTACTAAAGAAATTTGGAATGGAGAACTCTAAACTGGTAAGCACACCTATGACTACAAATGACAAATTATCTCAAAGGGATGAATCTACACCTATTAATCCAACTAGATACAAATCTATGATAGGAGGTTTACTGTATTTGACACAAACCAGGCCTGATATTATGAATGTAGTATGTATTGTTTCTAGATTTCAAAGTAATCCTAGAGAAAATCATGAATCAACAGTAAAAAGGATTTTCCGGTACTTATAAGGCACTGCAAATCTTGGATTATGGTATCCTAGAGATGAATATTTTGATCTATGTGCATACATAGATGCAAACTGGGCAGGAGATGTGGATGATAGGAAAAGCACCACCAGCGGAGCATTCTTTCTTGGAAAGAGATTAGTTTCTTGGTTGAGTAAGAAACAGAGTTGTACATCTTTATCAATAGCAGAATTAGAATATGTTGCAGCAACAACTAAATGTACACAGGGACTATGGCTTAAGCAAATGTTGAAAGACATAAAGGTAAAATGTAAGGAACCTATTACTATATATTGTGATAACACTGCAGTAATTGATATATCTAAGAATCCGGTATTACACTCTAAAACAAAACATGTTTCTATCAAATTGAATTTTCTAAGGGAAAAAGTTGAAGAAAAGGAGATAAAACTGGTTTATGTGAATACTAAAGAACAGCTTGCAGATATTTTTACAAAACCTTTGCCTAAGGAGACTTTTGAATATCTTAGAGATCAGCTTGGATTCATACCACCACCGGTAGAGACTTAGACAGTTGATGATTGTCATCAACTGGCAGAATTAGAAGACAAATCTTTTACTCCGGTCTTTGATGAGGAAGCTACTTCTTAGGGGGAGTAGTTGGTATATTGAATTGATTGGTATTTTGTATATGAACTTGATTTTTGTAACTTTGGCATTTGATGTCAAAGGGGGAGAGATATCTATGGAAAAACACATTATCTTTTAAAGAGAGATTGGAATTGAAAACCTTTTGATAACACATGTTGCTCCCAGGGGGAGAGATTGTTGTTTAGGAGAGATTGTTGGTTTTTGGTATTTGGCATTTCTGTTTTGGCACTTTGATGGTTTTTCCATCTTGTGTTGCCATCAATGCCAAAGGAGGATATTGTTGGTATTTTGGTATGGTTTTGTCATTGATGTCAACACCTACTAAAACACTAGCACTTTGGAGATCCAGCAGCATTCACCGGCAAGCAAGTAACTATTGCACAGTTACTGGTATATGGTTCACCGGCAAGATATAATGTTCACCGGCACCTGGAATGATATGGAAGACACTTGGTAATGTTGAAGACATCATATGGACACTTTGTTTTGAAGAATTAATCATTGGTATATTCATATTTACATTTTTTTTTTTACCGGCAAATAGGTCCAGGGTTACCTAGGGTTACACCGGCAAGTTTATCTTTTCCAGATCAGCATGGCATGCTATGAAGATGATTAATTATTGTTGTAAATGCATTAAGCCGACATGTTCAATCAGTTATTGCATTGGATATTATATTGTTTGTAAAGTGTTTTTATTGTAATATCTTGTAAAGCCGACCTACTAAAATTGGTCTTAGGTTATGGTATAAATGTAAGATCTTATTTGTAAGATCGAATGTGGAATGCAAAAAAGAATTGTGTGAAGGTATATGCAAGATTAAGAAGAGCTATACACGAAGACATCATTTTAAGGTGAAGTTAGGTTTTTGTGAAAGCATATCAGCATTACACCGGTACTGAATCCAGCATATGAAGATGCTATTTTGTGCAGTACATTCTTATTGGATTTAACCATCCAACTGTAGTTAGCGTGACTCCCATTTTATGATTGAGTAGTGAGCTCTAGGCTGTTGGCCTTTCTGCATGTGCAGATCCCATTTATGTACACTTACTATCTGCAGTAGTATCATCTGATTGTGGGTAAGGTTTCGCACTATGGTTTTTCCCCTTACAGGGTTTCCATGTACAAATATTGGTGTCATGTGTTGTGGATGACTTTGTGTTTATGTTTCATGCATTAATCTTTATCGGTAGAGCTATTAATTGTTACAACTATTTATTGGCATACTTAACTGGTTTACCGGTATTAAGCATTAAGTTGGTTAAGCTATTTTTGGTTTGAAATTAGTTGACAACTAATTCAACCCCCCCCCTCTTAGTTGTCTTTGGGACCTAACAAACTGATATGAAGATATGTAGTGAACTGGTGTCGGAGTTTCACTAAGTGTGACTACCGATTGGTAGTCTCACCTCTAGGGTTTCTGGTTTGGCAATCCAGGTTGTGTGATGCAACCGATGACATTTTGTGATGAGTTAGCTAAGAAATGAGGATGAGATCAAGGTGCCACATCATTTTTGTGTGCATGAATGATTTCCTTGAGGATCTTACATGTGAAGATCAATTGCATTAAATGTCTACCTCGGGAATGATCATTCTTCTTAGCGGTATGAGAAGAGAGCATGATGGGTTACTAATTCCCATATGCAGTGAAGAATGAATGATACAGATTGTCATGTGATCTGTTTAAGATTGTATTACTCTATGCAAAGTGTTTGGACAGTCAGGATTGGACCACTTGTATTGTAAACCTAAATGCTTAGGGTTTAGGGTTTATGCTACCAACCTAATTGTTGTCTATAAGGTTGATGATATTTATTATTGTTTATTGTTGGCAAATGTTGTATGTGTATTTGAGTGATGAGATACTTGCCAGACCAGTAAGAGGAAAACTGCAGAGTGTGATTGCAAAAGAGAGGAAACGAAAAGGATTTGCCTTGGCATGTAGTGTTGTTATCAGATCAGAGTTTTACCTATTGTCATCTAATCATTTCAATAGTTAGAAAATCCCTTTACCGGGTAGCTTTAATGGGCTTATTATAAGTCCTTTAACCGGGTGACTCAAGATCATTGAGTTCTTCAAATCCTCTAGTGAGGTAACCTTTAACAGGATATATAGCCATCCCTTAACCGGGTGATCTTTAACAAGATCAGTTCTTAACAGAACCTTATTATAAAGTCTTTAACCAAACTAGGCTCCTAATAGAGTGATCTTCAAAAGAGTTCAAAACAAGCTTGTGGGTATTCATCCCTACTATGGTTTTTCCCATTTGGGTTTCCATGTGAAAAATTTGTGTGTCGTGAGTTATGCATTGTTCATGTGATGATTAAGTATTTTGTGTTTTAGTGATTATGCATGAAGAGATAATAGGTTATAGTATTACTAGTATACCACATACATATATTTATGAGTGAAGTTGTTATCAAGTATTGAATGTATTTGAAGTGATCAAACTTATCAGTTTATGTTGTTTGAAGTCATATTGTGTTTAACCGATATTGCAATGGTTAAGTTTAGTGATGAAGACAACCAGTTGGTATTGTTTTAACTTGATAAGTTGTTGAGAAAGATTTTGTCTATACTGATTCACCCCCCCCCCCCTCTCAGTACCAATTAGGGTATTTTTTGTTCATCATTATTCATCAATTGGTATCAGAGCAACTCCATGTCCTCGGTAATAAGCTTAACCACTTGAGGTAAAAGATCCTATTGTACTGATAAAGAGGGAAGGTCCTAAGTTCAATAGAGATAACTTCAAGATATGGAAGGACAGAATGAAGATTTACATCAAGAGTATGGGTGCTCAACACTGGAGCTATGTTGAGAATGCCTATGTGATTCCCACTGGCACTCTAACCGATGATCAGAAGAGAGAGATTCAGGAAAATGGGCAAGTCATGGAAGCCCTTATCAGCAGCCTATCAGATATTGAGTTTATTGGTGTACAAGACAAGGACACTCCTAAGGATGTATAAGACGCACTTGAAACCATTTATGATGGTGATGAGCATGTAAAGCAAGCTAAGAAAGAGAGTTGTAGAGGAAAATTTGAAGCCATGAGGATGGTTGAAGGAGAGACCATTCAACAATATAGCATTAGGCTTAAGACTGTGGTTGGAGATATCAAAAGCGTTGGTGGAACATTTGAGGATGTCACCGTTGTTAGTATAGTCTTGAGATCATTGTTACCGATCTATGCAATCAGAGTTACTACTATCCAGGAACTAAGGTTTATTGATAAAACCAAGGTATCCTTAGACTCTATCATTGCAAAGTTGACTGGATATGAGTTGAATAGCTATGATGGCAGTGTTCAGAAGACTGAGTCAGCTTTTAGATCATCTGCTACACCAACTAGAAAAGGAAAAGAAGCAAGTACCAGTTATGAATCCAGACAATACAGAGATATGGATGATGAAGAGATTCTGATGGAGTTTTAATATCTTCTTGCTAAAAGACTTCCAAAAGGAACTAGTAAATATAGAGGTAAGCTTCCTTTAAAATGTTTCTCTTGCAACAAGATAGGACATATAGCTTTTAATAAAGATAAACTAGAGAGGTTTAGAAAGTATAAAGGAGGAAGTAGAAGATATTGTCTTGTTGTTGTGGATGAAGGTGTTATTGATGAAGAATCAGAGGATGAAGAGAGTGAAGATCTAGTGTTTGTAGTTGTAAAGGAAGAAGTGTCTGACAAGAAAGCACTTGTCTCTCGCATTTACAACTCTAATGAGTGGATAATTGATAGTGGTTGTTCTCACCACATGACTAGTGACCAGAGAAAGTTTTTGTCTCTAGAAGATATGATGGAGGTGTTGTCAGATTTGGCAACGATTCACCATGTTTGGTGAAAGGTAAAGGATCCATCTCACTAAATGGAAAAAGAAGTGCAAATGATGTCTACTAGGTAGAAGGTCTAAAGCATAAACTTTTAAGTGTTGCTCAACTGAATGATAAAGGACTCGTTCTTGAGTTCAAAGGTGGAGTCTGCAGTATAATTGGAAAGAGTGGTGAACTTATTGCCACTGGTAAGCAAACCAAAGGTAACCTATTTCAATTGAATGCCAAGATTAGTTAGTTTCTGATGGCTAAGTTTGATGGCAGCTGGATATGGCATAGGAGACTCTGTCATATGAACTTTGGCAATATTGTTAAAGCTGGTAAGATCAAGATGGTAAGAGGATTGCCTTTGCTAAACAAACCTGAGAATTCTTTGTGCAGAGAATGTCAACTTGGGAAGATGTCTTCCTCAACTTTTTTGGGTAAGTCTTTTTCAGCAGAGAATTTACTTGATCTTGTGCATACTGATTTGTGTGGTCCTATGAAAACTAGAAGTATTCAGGGAGATAGGTATTTTATGATTCTTACTGATGACTGCTCAAGAATGATGTGGGTCACATTATTGAAAGATAAGTTTGAAGCATTTGGAAAATTCAAAGCCTACAGAGCATTAGTAGAAAAGGAAAGTGGCCAAAGGATAAAGTGCCTAAGAACTGATCAAGGAGGGGAATTCACTTTTGATGAATTCAACAAGTACTGTGAAGAGAACAACATCTAGAGGCAACTGTCTGCCCCTAGGACACCACAACAGAATGACATAGCAGAAAGGAATAGCAGGACTGTAGTTGAAGCGGCTAGAACAATGTTGATCCAAGGAAAGGTTGCTCACACTTTTTGGAGAGAAGCGGTGAGCACTACAGTCTATACAATGAATCGGGTACTTATCAAGAAAGGAAAAGATAAAACCCCTTATGAGTACTAGACCGGGAAGACTCCCACTGTAAGTTAATTTAAGGTATTTGGGAGTAAGTGTTATATCAAGAGTGGTGAGCATTTGAGCAAATTTGATGCTAAATGTGATGAAGGAATATTTCTAGGATATTCCAATAAGAGCAAAGCCCTGAAGTGCTACAATAATAGAACTCAGCAGATTGTTGAGAGCATCAATGTCAAGGTTGACGAATCCCTTGAGAAATTTGAGGGAACTAGTAGTGAGTAAGTGGAAGGTGAACGGAGAATAGCTTTTTGGGAACTGGTTACAAAAGAAACAAGCAAAGATCTCAGTGTTCCTATATTGGTAGAAGCTACGGTAGGAGAAGAAGAAGATGGAGAAGAAGGAGAAGAGGAAAAGCAAGAAGAACCAGCTAGAGTCATTCCTAGATATGTGAAATTACATCATGATCTGAAGCAGATCATAGGAGATAAAGATGCAGGGATACTCATGAGAAGCAAGGTGAAGGAGAACTCTTGCATGATCTTAGAATTTGAGCCTAAGACTATTAAAGAGGCGCTTACAGATGAAGATTGGACTAAGGAAATGGAAGAGGAGCTAGATAAAATTGAAAAGAATGCAACATGGTCTTTGGTACCTAGACCTAAACACAAGAATGTCATTGGTACCAAATGGGTCTTTAGAAATAAACTGAGTGAAGAAGGTACAATTATAAGGAACAAGGCTAGGCTTGTATGCAAGGGATATGCTCAAGAGGAGGGAGAAGATTATGGAGAAACCTTTTCTCTTGTGGCTAGACTAAAAGGTGTTTGAATGTTACTTGCATTTGCAACATTTAAGGGATTCAAGGTATATCAAATGTATGTGAAGTCTGCATTCTTGAATGGAATCCTTGAAGAGAAAGTCTATATAGAGCAATCGGATGGGTTTTCCCTATCAGAAGATAGTGACATGGTGTGTAGATTACACAAGGCCCTATATGGATTAAAACAAGCAACAAGGGAATGGTATGAACGATTACACTCTCATCTTGTGAAGATTGGATTTGAGAGAACAAGTGAAGATAGCAACATCTACTTGAAATCAGAAGGTGATCAGATTCTAATTTGTGAAGTGTTTGTAGATGAAATAATCTTTGGAGGAGATGATGAAATGAGCCATGCATTTGCATATGTAATGAAGAAAGAGTTTGAGATGTCTCTAATTGGGGAGATAAAATTCTTCATTGGTCTACAGATTCAGCAAATGAAAGAGGGTATCTTTATTACCCAATCCAAGTATGTCAAAGAGGTATTGAAGACTTTTGGCATGGAGGAGAGAAAACCTGTATGTACACCAATGGTGTCCAACTATAAATTGACTAAGGAAGATGATTCAGCATTGGCGAATGAGAAAGAGTACCGGTCAATGATCGGTAAGCTGCACTATGTGGTGCGCAGCAGATCAGATATTGCTCATGTAGTGGGCATAGTAGCTCATTTTTAGAAATGTCCTAGAGAATCCCACTTGGTAGCAGTCAAGAGGACTCTTAGATATCTGAAAGGAACAATTGACTATGGATTTTGGTATCCATATAATGGTGACTTCAATCTCAAAGTGTATATTGATGTTGATTGGGCAGGTAATGTGGATGACCGAAAGAGCACAACCGGTGGAGCGTTCTTTCTTGGTGGAAGATTAGTATCATGGATGAGTAAGAAGAAGAGTTGTATTTCCTAGTCTAAAGCTGAAGCAGAATATGTGGCAGCATTTATGAACTGCACTCAAGCAATCTGGATGAAACATGTATTGGAAGGTTTCAAAGTACCTATATCTGAACTGGTGAATATATTTTGTGACAACACAAGTGCAATAAATATTTCCAAGAATCTGGTATTGCATGCTAGAACTAAGCACATTGAGCTTAAATATCACTTCTTGATATAGAAAGTTCAGAATAAGGAGTTTGTACTACAACATGTTTCCAGTAAGGAGCAGCTAGCAAACATATTCACAAATCCCTTACCAAAGACTATATTTACCTATTTGAGAGGTGAATTAGGGGTTCTACCCCTTCCTGAAGTCAACTAAAGTTGTGTGCTCTACATCAGTCAGGAAATACAGTGTCAAATCTTTCAAGATTGATGTGTTGAAGGATGCTACTCCATAGGGGGAGCAACATAATAGAGAATGGAAGCTTGTCCCTAAACTTTGGCATTGTTGTTAAAGGGGGGAGAAGATATTTGATGAGTTGTGGGGAGAAGATACATGATGTATGGGGAGAAGATATATGTTAATGCAGATACACTGGTCTATGATGTCTATAGTTACAATGCTACATTGAGTATTACCATCAATGCCAAAGGGGGAGATTCTTGGATATTGTTGGCATATGATGAACTGACATGCTAATATGATGATAATGTATGTTGTCATTGATGTCAATAAGTGAAAGTGAACCGGTATGCAAATTGGAAGAAGACGGTGAACCAGTATGAAGATATGTAGTGAAACGGTGTCGGAGTTTCACTAAGTGTGACTACCAGTTGGTAGTCTGGTGCAGGAGAACCCTTCCAAGATCTTCCTCCTTCTTTGTTTTGTTGGTGTTATGCTTCTTTAAAAACCATTGTATATGAATAAGAGCCATGAGCTCATTTGTCCTAGACTAGGTCCTAGTTTTAGGTCCTTTGTGTTTTGTTGTGATTTCTTGTGCACAAGAGGTTGAGTGTGCCTTCGAACTGTGTTAGGCCTTATTGGCATGTTACTGTCCTTAGGATAGCCCAAAATAGGCTTAGGAGTCATGAAAAGCAACAATGGCAAAGTTGCTTAAAAGATGCAAAAGTTACATGACAACTTTTAAAAGTTGTCAAGCAACTTTTCCACCCAAATGGTCAAAGACCCTTGTTGACCATGGAGAGCCCTAATTTTGGCACACTGACTAAGGAGAGGGTATTATAACTATTTGCAAACCCCAAATTAATGGGTTGGATGTCAGACATTGTACAGCCCAAGCAAAGTGACCTGACTGTGACTGTTTGTTGGTTACCAATCAGTTTGAATGAAGCAACCAAGCAAGTTAATGTATTGATTTTGCATGTAAAACTATGTGGAATGTCTTCTATGGTGTAAATACTTTCATTGTGAGCAATTAGATTAGGTTTTTATTTGCATATTGAGTGTGTTTGTAAATAGATTGTAAATTGTCTTCTTACTATCCAGTTTTGGACAGGATTGTGTAAATGGCTGCTTAACTCCATTCCCCATTGTGGAACCACCATGAAACCATGGGGAATGAGAGTACAGACCTTGTACTATACTGCAAAGTAAGTAGGGCCCTTGGAAATGTAGGGAGACCGTCAAGAGACCCAATCCTAGGCAAGACTGAACAGTGCTCGGCTAGGAAGGGTTAAGTTGCAGAGGTCTTGAAGAGCAAGGTTGTTCAGAGGAGAGTGAATCCTTTTGAGGAGGTGCAAAGGAGTTTTTGAAGCATCATTGGTGTGAAGGAGAAGCCTCCACCAATCTAGACAAGGTGGCTGATACACAAAACATATACTGTGACCCAGGCATACCATAAAACCCTCACAAAACCCTTAAAAACCCCAAAATTCGCCCAAGGCACTCTACGACCACTTGGAGGCCTAAAACCTAGAAAATCCTTGAGCCCTTGCCAAATAAATGGTAGTCCATTTTGGGAGTTTGGGTTGTTTGTGCATCCTTTGTGAGAGGAAGCCCTAAAGGACCAGGTAGGAGCCCTAATTGGTCCTAATCCTTGTAGCCCTATTTCGTAGGCAAAATGCAAAATAGTGAAATCGATAGGAGGGATGAAGGTTGAAACTTCTTGGGGGCACATGGATGGATGTAAAACATGGTTTAAGACCTGACCTAACCTTGCTAAGACCTAGGAAGGTGTGAAAGAAGCCAAGCCCTTATTAGCCATAGTAAGGGGTTTTTAGTCTCATGAGCAGGTGAGACCTTAGGAGCAACATTACAACTCATTGGTGGGTGGATTGGGAAAGGTTAGGGGATTCCTCAAGAAAGGGAAGTCCTAGAGACCCTAGGGTGTGAAGAGAACACCAGGTGATCCCAGGGAAGGATCCAAGAGAATAGACTAGGCTAGTCTATCCCAAACTCCATCCCATCGGATTGGTATCAGAGCAAGTTAAAGATTTGTTGGACTGTGTATGTCTCTATATACTGGTGAATCAGTAGGGGAGAGAAAAATGGCTACTAATGCAGAGCTGGCTAGAGAGGTAGAAGAGAAGAAGGAGAAGAATAGAATCCTTGAAGAAGCTATGAGTGAGATAAGGGATAAGCTGCATGAAGTGGTGGATCAGAGGACACATGAACCTTAGGGTGAAGACACCAAAGATAAAGGCAAGAAAGCCATTGACATAGATGATATTATACCTGAACCAGATCCCTTGTTTAATGAAGAACCATTTGTAAAAGCTATCAAGGCTTTGAACACCAAAGCTTTTGAAGGATTGCCACATTTCAGTGGAAGGATGTACATTGACATTGTCGTGGAATGGATTGAGGGCATGGAAAACCACTTTTAGTGTGAAGGAGTGATAGAGGCTCAAAAGGTTAAGGTTGCCAAATTAGGACTAAGGGGAGCAGCTTTAACATGGTGGAAGTACCTGCAAGAAGAGAGGATTAGCATGGGGAAGCTACCTATTGCCAATTGGAAGGCCATGGTGAGTAAGATCAAGGAGAACTACTTACCAAAGGATTATGAAGTCCAACTTCATAAGAAGAGACAGGGTTTGAAGCAAAAAGACCTTGATGTGACCTCCTACACCGAAGAATTTCAAAAACTTTGTCTAAGATCTAAAGTCCAAGAAGATGAGTCTATTAAGGTGGCTAGGTATCTAAGCGGCCTAAAGTGGAACATTCAAGAGGAGATAAGCCTATGGACTCCTACTACTGTTCAAAAATGTCATTAGCTTGCTGTCAAGGTGGAAGAGAGGAAAAAAAGGAAAGGAGACTCTAATAACAGAGGTAGAGGCAAAGGTAGAGAACAAATGAATCACCGAGGTGATTACCAAAGCAAGTCAAATGAGCAAAGGAACCAAGGAGAAGCCAAGTTAACAAAGAAAGGCAGTGAAACCAATCTCAGAGGGGGCCATCCTAGAGGAAGAGGTGCACAAGGTGGTCCAAGTAGGGGTAGAGGTACCGGCAGAGGTAACTCCTACTTTGCAACTATGAAGTGTTACAATTATGGTCAATTAGGACACCTAGCATATAGATGCCCTGACAAGCCTACCTCATCAAACAGTGGAAAGAGGGTTGCTTATGCACATGAAGACTCTTCAAGTAGTAAGACACATGAAGTGGACCATATTGAATCAGAGATTGGAGAAAATCTGATGTGCAATAGGGTCTTGATAAGATAGCCAGTCAAGAGTGAACCTAAGCATAGGAGAGCATTGTTTAGGGTGAGATGCAAGATCCTTGGTAAAGTTTGCAAGGTGATAGTTGATTCAGGGTCAATTGATAACATAATATCAGAGGAGGCAACCAAGAAGTTGAAACTCACAAGGATACCCCACACTAACCCATACAAGGTGACATGGTTGAATCATGAGCAGAGTGTGCTAGTCAATGAACATACTTGGGTAGAGTTTTCTATTAGAGGATACAAGGATAAGATCCTTTGTGATGTGTTGCCTATGGATGCTTGTCATCTGCTGCTAGGAAGACCCTGGCAATTTGATAGGAAGGTGATCTATGATGGAGAGGAAAACTCCATATCATTCAAGAAGGATAGCAAGACCTTCAAGATTTAGTCTTTGATAGAGAATGAAGAGGGAACTTCAGGAACACCTAGTGTTTTATTGGCTACTGGTAAAGAGTTCTTAAAATTGCTACATGAGGAGAAGTTATCCATCAACCTAGAGAAGTGTGACTTCTTGAAGCAAGAGCTGGTCTACTTAGGATTTGTGCTATCTAAGGGAACCTTGAAGATGGATCCAAGCAAAGTGGAGGCAATCTTGAATTGGCCTGCACCTAGAACAGGGATTGAGGTAAGGAGTTTCCATGGATTAGCTCAATTCTATAAGAAATTTGTGAGGAACTTCAATGGCATATGTGCACCCATCCTTGACACCATTAAAGGAGGTCTTAAAAATAAGTTTGAATGGACTGAGCAGGCTGACAAAGCATTCCAATTGTTGAAGCAAGAAGTAGCCACAAAACCTATCCTACTCCTACCTACTTTTGACAAGCTATTCACATTGGAGTGTGATGCAAGTGGAATTGTAGTAGGTGGTGTATTGAGTCAAGAGGGAAGACCTGTGGCATTTTTCAGTGAGAAGCTTAATGACACTAAGAAGAAGTACTTAGCCTATGACCTAGAGTTGTATGCATTAGTGCAGTCTTTAAAGAAATGGAGGCATTACCTACTCCCAAAGGAATTTGTGGTGTTCACAGACAACCAGGCATTGAGTTACATTAACACTCAAGAGAAGCTTAGCAATAGGCATTTGAAATGGATGGAATACCTCCAATCCTTCACCTTCACCATCAAGCATAAGAAGGGGCAACTCAACAGGGTGGCAGATGCATTAAGCAGGAAGTTGTTGACAGTTCAAGAACTACAGTTGCAGAGCATAGGAATAGAAGGTTTCAAGGACCTTTATGAAGGATATGAAGACTTCTCATCAGCTTACAAGGTTTGCAAGGAGTTTGAG
This sequence comes from Cryptomeria japonica, assembly GCF_030272615.1. Classification (NCBI taxonomy): domain Eukaryota; kingdom Viridiplantae; phylum Streptophyta; class Pinopsida; order Cupressales; family Cupressaceae; genus Cryptomeria; species Cryptomeria japonica. The sequence continues at coordinate 700,341,710 of NC_081412.1, read as the reverse complement.
AACCATTTCCATGGTGAGTATGCAGATTACACTCTCAAAAATGGTCTCTTGTTCAAAGGTAACTAATTGTGTGTGCCAAGAGGATCCATGAGGGAAAACCTCATCCAAGAGAAACACAATGGCAGTTTAAGTGGACACTTTGGAGTCAACAAAACCTTGGATTTAGTACAGAGGTAGTACTATTGGCCAAAGTTGCCAAGGGATGTGAAAAGATATGTAGAACAATGTGGTGTATGCCAAAGAGCAAAGTGAGGATCAAGCAATGCTAGAATCTCTATCAACCATTGCCAGTCCCAAATAGACCTTGGGAATGTATAACCATGGACTTTGTAGTAGGGCTTCCCAAGACAAAGACAGGTATGGACAACATCTATGTGGTAGTAGATAGATTTTCCAAGATGAGCCATTTCATTCCATGTAAGACTACACATGATGCAAGCTATGTTGCACATCTCTTCTTTAAGGAGATTGTTAGAATTCATCGACTCCCTTTAAGCATTGTTTCAGACAGGGACATCAAGTTCATGGGCCATTGTTGGCAAACATTATGGAGGAGACTAGGAACTAACTTGTCATTTAGCTCAGCTTACCATCCACAAATTGATGGTCAAACTGAAGTCACCAATAGGGTGTTAGGTAACTTGTTGAGGTGTTTAACTAAGGAGTATGGCCAAAAATGGGACCTAATAATTCCTCAAGAAGAGTATGCATATAATGATAGTGTGAATAGGACCACTGGTAGAAGTCCTTTTGAGATTGTGTATGGCAAACATCCAAGAGGAGTATGTGAGTTGAGAGACCTTGGTAGTTTGGAAATGAAGAGTGGGAAAGCAGAGGACTTCACTCAAACCATCAAGGAAGTTCAAGAGCAAGTTAAGAAGGCCATCCTTGAATCCACTCAAAAACTGAAGGCAAAAATGGATGAGAAAAGGAGAGAGGTTCAGTTCAAGGTGGGTGACTATGTGATGGTCCATTTGAGCAAAGCTAGGATGCAAAGTGGTAAGCCTACCAAACTGCAGATGAAGAGGGTAGGACCTTGTAGAATCCTATCACAATATGGTAAGAATGCATACAAGGTTGACCTGCCTTCGGATTTGGCTATATCACCAGTCTTTAATGTTGCTGATCTGATCATGTACATGGGTGAGATAGAAGGGTGGACTGAGAACCAAGCCAAGGTACTGCAGGACCTAGATGTTAATGTCTTACCACAAGTGAAGAATCCTATAGCAAAGGAGATCTTGGAATCAAGAGTGAAGAAGTCTACTAGACACCAGGTCTACATGGAGCACTTGGTGAAGTGGGCAGGACAGCCTGAGTCGGAAGCAACTTGGGTGGAGGAGAGCAGGTTCAAGACACTGGGCATAGACCTGGCTCTCATCTCTTCTTCTATTTCTTAGTTGTGTGCAAAGGGGGATTATGGTGCAAGAGAACCCTTCCAAGCTCTTCCTCCTTCTTTGTTTTGTTGGTGTTATGCTTCTTTAGAAGCCATTGTATATGAATAAGAGCCATGAGCTCATTTGTCCTAGACTAGGTCCTAGTTTTAGGTCCTTTGTGTTTTGTTGTGATTTCTTGTTTACGAGAGGTTGAGTGTGCCTTGGAAGTGTGTTAGGCCTTATTGGCATGTTACTATCCTTAGGATAGCCCAAAAAAAGGCTTAGGAGTCATGAGAACCAACAATGGAAAAGTTGCATGACAACTTTTAAAAGTTGTCAAGCAACTTTTCCACCCAAATGGTCAAAGACCCTTGTTGAGCATGGAGAGCCCTAATTTTGGCACACCAACCAAGGAGAGGGTAGTATGTCAGACATTGTACAACCCAAGCAAAGTGACCTGACTGTGACTGTTTGTTGGTTACCAGTCAGTTTGAATGAAGCAACCAAGCAAGTTAATGGATTGATTTTGCATGAAAAACTGTGTGGAATGTCTTCTATGGTGTAAATAATTTCATTGTGAGCAATTAGATTAGATTTTTATTTGTAGATTGAGTGTGTTTGTAAATAGATTGTAAATTGTCTTCTTACTATCCAGTTTTGGACAGGATTGTGTAAATGGCTGCTTAACTCCATTCCCCATTGTGGAACCACCATGAACCCATGGGGAATGAGAGTGCAGACCTTGTACTATACTGCAAAGAAAGAAGGGCCCTTGGAAATGTAGGGAGACCATCAAGAGACCCAATCCTAGGCGAGACTAAACAATGCCCGTCTAGGAAGGGTTAAGTTGTAGAGGTCTTGAAGAGAAAGGTTGGTCAGAGGAGAGTGCATCCTTTTGAGGAGGTGTAGAGGAGTGTTTGAAGCATCATTGGTGTGAAGGAGAAGCCTCCACCAATCCAGAAAAGGTGGCTGATACACAAAACATATACTGTGACCCAGGCAGACCATAAAACCCTCACAAAACCCTTAAAAACCCCAAAATTCGCCCAAGGCACTGTACGGCCACTTGGAGGCCTAAAACCTAGAAAATACTTGAGCCCTTGCCAAATGAATGGTAGTCCATTTTGGGAGTTTGTGTTGTTTGTGCATCATTTGTGAGAGGAACCCCTAAAGGACCGGGTAGGAGGCCTAATTGGTCCTAATCCTTGTAGCCCTATTTTGTAGGCAAAATACAAAATAGTGAAATCGGTAGGAGGGATGAAGGTTTCAACTTCTTGGGGGCACATGGATGGATGTAAAACATGGTTTAAGCCCTGACCTAACCTTTCTAAGACCTAGGAAGGTGTGGAAGAATCCAAGCCCTTATTAGCCATAGTAAGGGGTTTTGAGTCTCATGAGCAGGTGAGACCTTAGGAGCAACATTACAACTCATTGGTGGGTGGATTGAGCAAGGTTAGGGGATTACTCAAGAAAGGAAAGTCCTAGAGACCCTAGGGTGTGAAGAGAACACTAGGTGATCCTAGGGAAGGATCCAAGAGCATAGACTAGGCTAGTCTATCCCAAACCCCATCCCATCCCATCATAGTCTCATCTCTAGGGTTTCCAGTTTGGCAATCCAGCTTATGTGATGCAACTGATGACATTCTGTGATGAGTTATATAAGAAATGAGGATGAGATCGATGTGCCACATCAGTTTTGTGCACGTGAAGGATTTCCTTGAGGATCTTGCATGTGAAGATCGAGTGCATTGATTGTCTACCTCAGGAATGATCATTCTTCTTAGCGGTATGAGAAGAGAGTGTGATGGGTTACTAATTCCCATATGTGGTGAATAATTATTGATGCATATTGTCTTGTGATCTATTTTAAGATTGTATTGCTCTATGCAAAGTGTTTGGATAGTCAGGATTGGACCGCTTGTATTGTAAACCTAAATGCTTAGGGTTTAGGTTTTATGCTACTGACCTAATTGTTGTCTATAAGGTCGATGATGTTTGTTATTTTTTGTTGTTGGCAAATGTTGTGTGTGTATCCGAGTGATGAGATACTTGCCAAACCAGTAAGAGGAAAACTGCAGAGTGTGATTGTAGAAGAGAGGAAATGAAAAGGATTTGCCTTGGCATGTAGTGATGTTATCAGATCAGAGTTTTACCTATTGTCATCTAGTCATTTCAATAGTTGGAAAATCCCTTTACTAGGTAGCTTTAACAATCTTATTGTAAGTCCTTTAACCGGGTGACTCAAGATCATTGAGTTCTTCAAATCCTCTAGCGAGGTAACCTTTAACAAGGTATATAGCCATTCCTTAACCGGGTGATCTTTAACAGGATCAGTTCCTAACATAACCTTATTGTAAAGTCTTTAACTGGACTAGGCTCCTAACAGAGCAAGCTTCAAAAGAGTTCAAAACAAGCTTGTGGGTATTCATCCCCACCATGGTTTTTCCCATTTGGGTTTCCACGTGAAAAATTTGTGTCGTGAGTTATGCATTTTTTATGTGATGATTAAGTATTTTGTGTTTTAGTGATTATGCATGAACAACTAATAGGTTATGGTATTACTGGTATACCACATGCATATATTTATGGGTGAAGTTGTTATCAAGTATTGAATGTATTTGAAGTGATCAGACTTATCAATTTATGTTGTCTGAAGTCTTACTATGTTTAACTAGTATTTCCATGATTAAGTTCAGTGATGAAGACAACTGGTTGGTATTGTTTTAACTTGATAAGTTCTTGAGAGAGTTTTTGTCTGTACTGATTCACCCCCCCCGCCTCTTATTATTGATTAGGGTATTTGTTGTTCATCATTATTCACCATAGTGATATGACATATTAGGGATTTTTCAAAACCTTTTAGAATGAGATGAATATGAGGTAAATGATACCTATAGAGGCAATAGAAACATATAAAGAAATGATCACTTTTATGGTTAATAAAGATAACTACTATATGGAGGTTGTTGAGCTGAGGAATTCATGGATCCCTAAATTTCCATATGAGTTCTCTAGACCTGAATGGATTGAATATGTAGATAAATTGTTCAAGAAGCCTAAGGACTCTAATGTAGAAATATTTGGAACTTATGAAAAAATATCTAACAATCTGATTAAGAAGGTTGATGAGATACATGAGAAGATGGAAAGAGATTTGTAGAAATTGGGTGTACAATCTAGAATCACAACTGAGGCATTTAGGACTATTGTAGATACCCCATAATTACCCCAAGCACGTATTGATGAGTATTGTAAGTTCCCTACTAAATATCATTATATGTGAAAAGAAATATGTCAAAAAAATTCAATAACTTCCAGACAAACAAAAGCAATGACACATCTCTATTAGGCTCCCAACATACATGCCAATCGAGGCAATTAGTTCATCAGTCAATAAAAAAAATTAGTGATAATCAATAAGATACCAATAAACCATATAGTGTACAAAAAAATTGTCCTAACTACTTTGTGTCATGTGAACTTGTTTAGAACAAAACATTTAGGGCCATAGATGTGTATTATGCATATAATACTTATCTTAATATATAAGTTCTTGCCTTAACATTAAGATATATCTACAGTATTGGGAAAACATTGAAGTGATGTGAAACAAGAGTGAGAGAAACTTAGAAAACTGTTGGTATTTTGGTATGGTTTTGTCATTGATGTCAACACCTACTATCAACTCTGGCACTTTGGAGAATCAACAGCATTCACCGTCAAGCAAATGACTCATGCACAGTCACCGGTATCTGGTACACCGACAGGATATAATGATCACTGGCACTTGGAATGGCATGGAAAACACTTGGTTATGTCGACGACATCATTTGGACACTTTATCTTGGAGATTTGATTATTGGCATATTCGTATTTGCATATTTGCTATTACTACCAAATTGTCCAAGCTATACACTAACAGGTTTATCTTTTCTAGATCAGCATGGCATGCAATGGAAATGATTTATTATTGTTGTAAATGCATTAAGCCGACATGTTGAATTGGTTATTGCATCGAGCATTAATTTAATTGTAAATTGATTTTATTGTAATATCTTTTAAAGCCAACCAACTAAAATTGGTCCTAGGTTATGATATAAATATAAGATCTTATTTGTAAGATTGAATGTGGAATATGAAGAAGAATTGTGTGAAGGTACATGCGAGAATAAGCAGAGCTATACACGCAGACATCACTTGAAGGTGAAGAAAGGTTTTTGTGAAAGCATATCAGAACTACACCGATACTGGATCCAGCATATGAAGATGCTATTTTAAGCAGTACATTCTTATTGGATCTAACCATCCAATTGTAGTCAGTGTGACTCCTATTTTGTGTTTGAGCAGTGAGCTCTAGGCGCTTGGCCTTTCTGCATGTGCAGACTCCATTTTTATACACTTACTATCTGTAGTAGTATCATCTAATTGTGGGTAAGGTTTCCCACCATGGGTTTTCCCCTTACAGGGTTTCCACATACAAATATTGGTGTTGTGTTGTGGATGACTTTGTCCTTTTATTTCATGCATTAATATTTACTGGTATTGCAATTAACTGATAAAACTGTCTATTGGTATAAAAGACTGGTTTACCAGTATTAAGAAATAAGTTGGTTAAGTTGTTTTGGTTTGAATTTATTTGGCAACTGATTCACCCCCCCCCCCCCAGCCCCCTCTCAGTTGCCTCCGGGACCTAACAATTGGTATCAGATCCTAGTCCTCTTTTGCAGAAGTTTAATAGCTTGAGGAGATCCAATGTCTACTAACTATTTCAGGAAGGAACATCCTAAGCTTGATAGAACCAACTATGGCATCTGGAAGATCAGAATGGAGACACATCTGAATTGCATTGGAAAGGACATCTGGGATGTTACAAAGAATGGCTATACAACTCCTACAACTAGTCAGCCTAATCCACCAAACTTGGCTAAAGATGAGGAAAATGATTGCAAAGCAAGAGAGCACTTTTGAGCGCATTAACAGATCAAAAAATCATGGGATTATCAAATAGATCCACTGCTAAAGCTATTTGGGATCATTTGGAAACACTGAATGAAGGAGATTCCACAGTAAAAATTGCAAAGCTTGAAAGCTTCTGGGTCAGGTATGAAAATTTGAAAATGGAAGAAGATGAAAGGATTTCTACTTTTATGGAAAGTTAATGAAATTGTTTTGGGTATTAAATGTTGTGGAGGAACCTTAAGTGAAGATGACATTGTTTCAAAAGTTTTAAGAGGATTTCCACTGGCATATAAAATGAAAGTCACTTCTATAAATGAGTTAAGAACAATGCCTAATACATCAGCAGCTAGAGATACATTGATTGGAAAACTTTCAGCCTTTGAAATTGAGGAATTTGGTCATGTTGCTACTATAAAGATAGATTTAGCCTTTAAAGAATCAACATCATCTACATCATCATTTGACATATCTGATTGGAACTCCTTTTATGCAAGAGAACTGGAAGAAAGCAGGAAAGAAAATGAAGAACTTGAAGCACTATTTGCAAGGAAAATGCCTAAAGGTCTAGTTGGAAGTAAGTATGAAGGTAAAGCACCCTGTAAATGTTTTAACTATAATAAGATTGGTCACATGGCTTCAAGATGCCCTAATAGACATGCTAGACTAAGAGAAGAAGCTATAAGAACATACAAACCTAGCCCTGAATATCAAAGATACAAATTTAAGAAGAATAAAGACAAATCTTGTTACCTTGCTAATGAAGGAGCGATTGATGATTCTGATGAGGATCCGATAGACAATGGATGGGTTTTTGTTGCTATAACAGAAGACCAACCAACGCCTACCATTCAATCGGTAGAGTAGGCCTTGACAGCTAAAGTTGAAGTAAAGGATGAATGGATCATTGATTCGGGATTCTCACATATTATGACAGGAGATAAAAGTAAATTCTTGAACTTTCAAGAATATAATGGAGGTCTAGTGAGATTTGGAGATGATAAAGCCTGTCTGATCAAAGGTAAAGGTACAATATCTCTTGATGGAAAGCATAATACTAACAATGTTTACTATGTTGAAGGTTTAAAGCATAATCTTTTGAGTATTGGTCAATTAGATGAGAAAGGATTTTTGTTACAATTTAAAAATGGAAAATGCAAAATCATGAATAGAGCTGGTTTAGAAATTGCAACCGGTAATCAAACTAGAGGTAATATCTTTCATTTGAATAATAGTGAAAAGACATGCTTGATCACACATATTGATGAAAGTTGGCTATGGCATAAGAGACCGCGTCATGTAAACTTTGATTGCATGGTAAGAATCAGTACTACTAAGGCAGTTAGAAATTTACCTAAAATTGTCAAACCTCACAATACAGTATGTAAGGAATGTCAATTTGGAAAACAAGTTAGAGCCACCTTCAAAAGTATTCCATAAAAATACAATAATACTCTTGACTTAATTCACATTGATTTATGTGGTCCAGCTAGAACTAAAAGTTTACAAGGTGATAGATATTTCATGATAATCATTGATGACTATTCTAGAATGTGTTGGGTTACTTTTCTCAAAGAAAAATCAAAAGCACTTGGGAAGTTAAAATTATTCAAAGCAATGGTAGAAAATGAAACCGGTAAGAAAATCAAATGTCTAAGATCATCAAAGAGGAGAATTTACATCTAAGGACTTTAATGCATACTATGAAGTGAATGGAATTAGAAGACAACTATCAACACCTCAGACACCACAGCAAAACGGAGTTGTTGAAAGAAAAAACAGAACTGTCTTGGATGCAGCTAGAAGTATGTCATCAAAAGAAAACCTACCACATGTATATTGGAGAGAGGCAGTAAGTACAATGGTCTATACATTCAACAAAGTTCACACCAAAGGTGAAACCGGTAAGACTCCTCATGAACTATGGTTTGATATTACTCCTACTCTTAAATATTTCAGAATATTTGGAAGTAAATGCTATATTAGAAGAGATGAGTATATTGGGAAATTTGATCCTAGAAGTGATGAAGGAATATTTCTTGGTTATTCATCTAAGAGTAAAGCATATAGATGTTTTAACAAAAGATTGCAAAAAATTGTTGAGAGTACAAATGTGAAGATTGATGAACAATTCAGAGGAACTTCAAGGTATATAGATTCTGAACCGATAATAGAAATTATAACAAATGAACCTACACTGAATCCATCGGTACAAAATGAAGATCCAGTTACACTGGTATCATCTGAAAATTTCATAGTAACTGAGGAATAGCAGCAAACAAAGACACCTCGGTATGTAAGACTGAATCATTCTGAAGATCAGATAATTGGAAATAAGTATAAAGGAGTTATGACAAGAGGAAGATTGGCAAATGAAGAGGTATGTCTTATTTCTCAAATTGAACTATCATCAGTTAATGAGGCATGTGAAGATAAACATTGGACTAAAGCTATGGAAGAAGAATTAGAACAAATTGAGAAGAATAACACTTGGACATTAGTTCCCCGGCCTAAAGACAAAAATTTAATTGGAACCAAATGGGTATTCAGAAACAAACTTAATGAAGATGGTAAGGTAATCAGAAATAAAGCAGGACTAGTGTGTAAGGGATATTCTCAGAAAGAAGGAATTGATTATAATGAGACCTTTGCACCGGTAGCCAAAATTGAGGCAGTCAGATTATTTTTGGCTTTTGTAGCACATAAGAACTACAAAGTATATCAAATGGATATTAAATGTGCATTTCTGAATGGAGATCTTGAAGAAGAAGTTTACATTGAACAACCTGATAGATTTTCTTTGACAGATAACAAATACATGGCTTGGAGGTTAAGGAAAGCTTTGTATGGGTTGAAACAAGTTCCAAGAGATTGGTATGCAAGATTGGATAAGTATCTTTTGAAGATTGTTTTTTCTAAAGGTAATGCTGACAACAACTTATATTATAAAGTGACTAATGATGACATCTTGGTTATAGAAGTTTTTGTTGATGATATAATCTTTGGAGGAGAAGATGGATTATGCAAAGAATTTTCTATTGAAATGTAGCAAGAATTTGAAATGTCTATGATTGGAGAAATAAAATTCTTTTTAGGATTGCAGATTTCACAAACTGATAAAAGTATATTCTTGAGTCAATCCAAGTACTTGAAGGAGTTGTTAAAGAAATTTGGGATGGAGAACTCTAAACCGGTAAGCACACCTATGACAACAAGTTACAAACTATCTCTAAGGGATGAATCTACACCTGTTAATCTAACTAGGTACAAATCTATGATAGGAGGTTTACTGTATTTGACACAAACAAGACCCGATATCATGAATGCAGTATGTATTGTTTCAAGATTTTAGAGTAATCCTTGAGAAAATCATGAATCAGCAGTAAAAAGGATTTTTCAGTACTTGCAAGGCACAACAAATCTTGGATTATGGTATCCTAGAGATGAAAACTTTGAATTATGTGCATACACAGATGAAAATTGGGCAGGAGATGTGGATGATAGAAAAAGCACCACCAGAGGAGCATTTTTTCTTGGAAATAGACTAGTTTCTTGGTTGAGTAAGAAACAAAGTTGTACATCCTTATCAACAATAGAATCAGAATATGTTGCAGCAGCAACTAATTGTACATAGGTACTATGGCTTAAATAAATGTTGAAAGACATAAAGGTAAAATGCAAGGAACCTATTACTATATATTGTGATAGCACTGCAACAATTGATATATCTAAGAATCTGGTACTACATTCTAAAACCAAACATGTTTCTGTCAAACTGAATTTTTTAATGGAGAATGTTGAAGCAAAAGAAATAAAACTGGTTTATGTGAATACTAAAGAGCAAATTGCAGATATTTTCACTAAACCTCTGCCTAAGGAGACTTTTGAATATATTAGAGATTAGCTTGGGGTCATACCCCCACTGGTAGATACTTAGAGAGTTGATGTTTGTCATCAACTGACAGAATTAACAGAGAAATCTTTTACTCCAGCTTTGATGAGGAAGCTACTTCTGAGGGGGAGTAGTTGGTATACTGAATTGGTTGGTATTTTGTATCTGAAAAATGTTTTTACTTTGGAAATTGACGTCAAAGGGGGAGAGATTGGTATGGAAAAACACAAGGAAACACATATCACTCTCAGGGGGATAGATTGTTACTTTGGGAGAGATTACTTATATTTTGGTAATTGTTGATATTTTGGTATTTGGCATCTTTGTTTTCGCGCTTTGATGGTTTTTCCATCTTGTGTTGCCATCAATGCCAAAGGGGGAGATTGTTGGTATTTTGGTATGATTTTGTCATTGATGTCAACACCTACTATCAACTCTGGCACTTTGGAGAATCAACAACATTCATCGGCAAGCAAATGACTCATGCATAGTCACCGATATCTGGTACACTGGCAGGATATAATGATCACCGACACTTGGAATGGCATGGAAAACACTTGGTTATGTCGAAGACATTGTTTGGACACTTTTTCTTGGAGATTTGATTATTGGCATATTGGTATTTGCATATTTGTTGTTACCAGCAAATAGGTCCATGCTATACACCAGCAGGTTTATCTTTTCCAGATCAGCATGGCACGCAATGGAGATGATTTATTATTGTTGTAAATGCATTAAGATGACATGTTGAATTGGTTATTGCATCGGGAATTAATTTAATTGTAAATTGATTTTATTGTAATATCTTTTAGAGTCAACCTACTAAAATTGGTCCTAGGTTATGATATAAATCTAAGATCTTATTTGTAAGATCGAATGTGGAATACAAAGAAGAATTGTGCGAAGGTATATGCGAGAATAAGCAGAGCTATACACACAGACATCATTTGAAGGTGAAGCAAGGTTTTTGTGAAAGCATATCAAAACTACACCGGTAGTGAATCCAGCATATGAAGATGTTATTTTAAGCAGTACATTCTTATTGGATCTAACCATCCAATTGTAGTCAGTGTGACTCCTATTTTGTGTTTGAGCAGTGAGCTCTAGGTGCTTGGCCTTTTGGCATGTGCAGACCCCATTTGTATACACTTACTATCTGCAGTAGTATCATCTGATTGTGGGTAGGTTTCCCACCGTGGTTTTTCCCCTTACAGGGTTTCCACGTACAAATATTGGTGTTATGTGTTGTGGATGACTTTGTCCTTTTGTTTCATGCATTAATATTTACCGGTATTGCAATTAACTGATAAAACTGTCTATCGGTATAAAATACTGGTTTACCGGTATTAAGCAATAAGTTGGTTAAGTTGTTTTGGTTTGAATTTATTTGGCAACTGATTCACCCCCCCCCCCCCCTCTCAGTTGCCTCCAGGACCTAACAAAAACTAGGACCTAATATTAGATAATTATAGTTGGTGTAACTAGGGTAATATTAGAGTTGTGCAACATAAGATAATTACACCATAAACTCAAAGGGTTGATTTGGATTCAATGAACACTAATTTTTTTTAGGACAAGCAAATTTTGGGTAGGGCGGATTGTCATGCCCTTACCTAAACAATAAAAACCCTAATAAACAAAATTGTCTCTTTAAAAAGACTTCACAATTTTTTGAATCTATCTCAAACAAACAATAATGTAGACAAACAAGGATGCACCAATCAGCTTTACTAATGATTCTTGAAGGAAAAGCGACTATTCTCATAAAAATAGAGAAAGCAAATTTGAAGGCAACAAATTCTAAACATTAAGAAATGTGCAGTGATTCAAGAGACAAAGAATATTATTATTTTCTAAGGATAAAAAATAGTGATCCATATATATGTAGCGATCCATTATAAAAGAGAAATGACTAACATTAAACATTAATATATTCATTAATAATAAGAAGTCATAATCAAGGTTGACTATGATCAGAACAGTGACTTAATATAAACAAATATAGAAGGTGGCAAATAAGTTAATAATATGATCAATATATTAAAAATATATAAAATATACAACATTGTGTTAGAATTTTTTGTTTGTTTGTTAAGAACACCAATTAAAAGAAGCATCAAATCAGTAAGTGAAAGGATGTGGTCTATATGCTGACCAATGTGCATTTCCAAAAGGTATGGTTAGGAAGATCATATGATTTGACTTTGAATAATCCCCAAATGGTGTGATTTGTAAATGAAAATAAGAATATTGTGTTAAAGAAAGTTTCCTTAAAAAAGATGCAATTTGCATTAGAAATTATATTAAGATACAATTATAATTATGACTAAGAACAACAATTAACAAAGAGAAAGATATGTCTCTTCAATATGAAAGGGTATGTATCTTAGAAGTAAATATATAAATAGAGATTAGAAATGGAGTTGGAGCGGGTGGGGAATTATGTGAAGTAGATGTGATAAGAGTGTGTGTGGAATACAAAAGAATAATGAAATGAAGGGTAATAAATAAGAGATATACTAGCATATTCATGAGTTCATGCATACAGATTTGAAAGAGAGAGATATATGAAGTATATTTGACATACACAAATATATATATTTTAGGATAACTAGAAAATTAGATTTTTATATAAGCAAATCAGATTTATATATGCATTGAAAGGGATTAAGGAGGAATCTAATTACATGAATAATATTCAGCGTACAATCCCTCAGATTCGCTTGTCTTATCTAAACAAGTTCACATGACTCAAAATATTTAGGACAAATATTTAATACAATGTATGGTGTATTGACATCTTATTGATGAATATATTAATGTTTAATGTTAGTCATTGTCTAACACATAATGCATAAACTATGATCTTATTGATTTTCTATTTTGTCATCCATATAGAAATGGATGTAATTGACATACTAGCATATAATGGATATAATTGACACACAAACACACACACACACACACATGATGAAGATTCCTTTAAAGATTCAACCAATCTACCATCCCATTATGGAGGGGAGATAGTGCATATGAGGAATACAAGTAGCTAAGAATCCATTCTAGAAGAGACAACCCAATTGGGGTTGGGAGGAAGAATGATAGATGTCATTTCATGCTCCTGAGCTAGATGGAATAGCTTGAAATGCCTTGTATGATCTCCCATGTGGTACTTCATGATGATGATAGGTTGTTGGGTAGAACCTTAAGGTAATCCACATGCACATTATGCAAGCTACAATGATGGTTAAGATAATGTTCCTGTCCATAGTAGGAAAGATCAATTTTATATCTAATATGATTGAGGGGTATCAATCAATTTCTAATTGGTAAAGTTACATCTCTAATTATCTTACAGTTCTTATTTGAAAGGAATTTGTGATTTTAAGGTTAAAAACATGACATTACAATAGTATTCTTCAGTTGCCTCTACCAATTTTTCATAGAGTGGAAAAGATAATATCTCTTGCATCTCTTTTGGAAAATCTCTATAAATATCATAAATGGTAATAACATGATCTATTAAAATTTTATTTATATCATATTTTTATTTCCTATATAATTTTACAAGGCATTGAAATGATAAATCTACTTACATTTTATCAATAATTTTTAGTACTTCTCATCTAATCTAACAATGTCTTGCCAATTAATGGGCCTTAGTGGGTTGATCCATCTAACAAAGTGTAGTGTCCTAAAATTGCACCCCTTGCAATTTCGACCGCATTTGGGTCTTCACCTTAGTTTTTATGCCCCTTCGCCTGATTGAAGACTTGATTATGCTCATACACATCACAAATGCCAAAAAATTTGACTTTTCCCTTGTCATACACCTTGATCTTGACCCAAAATAGGGCAGGACCAAGGAGTGATGCCATGGTGCTCCCTAAAATGGGACCTCTCAAAACCCTTTTTCCCATTTCAAATTTGAGCAGGATTTCCCTCTCCATGTCGGCTCATGTCAGGAAATTAGTCAATTAACCCGATAGGAAAGTATATAAAGAGGATTTCTACTCTCATTTGAATGGAATGAAAAATCAAGAAGCATTCAAGCACACAAGAGATCAAGAATTCAAGCATTCAAGAGCAATTGAGCATTTTCAGTCTTCCTTCAAGCCTTGGAGAACCAATAAAGTCAAGATTCAAACATTGAACTGGAGATGAACATCCTATTTCATGAAAACCTAATTCCATGTGTAGACAAGAAAAACTTCACAAAAGGAGGTATTATCATTTCATTTTCAGTCATAATTCAACATTTCCCTCTAAAGGAGAACATTTCCTTTCAGTCATTTCAATTACATTTATCTCAGTTTCATGGTTAATTCCAAAATTGGGGTTTGACCAAAGGAAAGCCCCTATTCCCAACCTATTTCCCTTTCTTTTGTGTGTAGGAAACAACTGCACAGTTGTACTTCTGGGAATAAGTTTTAGACATAGAGACGAAACAACCCTTTTTGGTGTGCAAAAAATTTGGAGGACCAAGAGGTCGTGCCACGATCCCTACTTTTTTAGGGCATTTTCACAAGGTAGATCTGAATCAACTTATATTACTTAAATCCAGGTGCACGACAAAAATCTTGAACCTATAGATCAAACCATTTTCTCAGTTTTGTCTTCAATTTCAACACTTTACCCTAAATCAACATTTCAACTCACAAAAGAGGGAAAAACATATCATAATCAATCAATCCACTTAGTATTCAGTCCTTATCTATTTTGTGATTGAATCTAGTGGATTCCTCCCCTCTTTTGAATATAAAGGAATCTCCCCCCTAAAAATGAAAAAATTGATTTGGTGATTTCTCTTTCCATGTTGCAAATTGCCAAATCAAAATTTCCCCTTTACACAAAGTACTCAAAAATATTGAGTGGATGAAACTGGAAGAGGGATGGATCAAGATAAATTTTGATGGGGCCTTGAAAGGCAAACTGGGTCCATCTGGGGCAAGATGTGTTGCTCAGAATTGGGGTAGAAATATATTAAAGTAGGGCATGTATAGAGGCTTAACAAAAGAATAAACAATGAACCTAAAGCAAAAGCAACTTTTATTGTCATAAACTTGACAAGCAAACTCTCGGCTTCCAATATTTACCTTGAGAGTGATCAAATAATCACCAATGCCATTTCCAAAGGAGAGATGCAGATTTGGAAATTGAACAAGATAATTAAAATCATTAGAAATAAGCTACAAAACTTTTCAAAATTTTAAAATGGGTGGCAAACTGTCTGTCCAAATGGGTGGTTAATTTATTGTAAGTTAGAGAGAAGGAGATTTGGGATGATCTCTAGGAGGTGGCCATCAAGGATGACGGTGTACGGAAGAAGCTAGCGAAGTTCGGAAAGTAGGTCTACTAGGACGGACAACAACATGAGCAATTAATGAAATAAGGATAGCGGATATGTTGTTTTTGAAATGGATAGTTACTATTGATAATACTATGTTAGTAATAATGATATGAGAAGGATGTATATGATGTAATTTTGGGAGGACTATTGATTTTTTGGTTTTCAGTAGTAGTAGAAACTTTGTAGTTCAATTTTTTGATAAAACCGTTGATAGAATATTTTGTACGGTGGGGCTATGAAGTTGATATGAGTTGATACTAATATTGTAATATTTTTTGTAAATAATACAAATAGAACCATTTTTCGATAAAAAAAAAATGTCTTAAAAAATTATTTATAATGAATGAGAATTGCATAATCTTCTTCACATTTTTCATACATATTCATTCTAAGATATTTTCTTACTCTCTTCCCTCTTTTAGCCATAATTGCTTTTTGTGCTTGATTTTAAATCAATGTGTACTTTCCTTGACCCTCGACTAAAAAACCCATCACTTGAAAATTTTCAATAATCAAAATCTCCCTATAAGCTAGAAAGATCTTGGCTCTAATACCACCAAAATTTCCCACATTGATTATTTTAACAAATATATTTCAGATCTAAATGCATATAAATAAAATCCCACAAAATACTCAAATCTAGCATAATTTTTGCACCACTATGCAATCCAAACTTTGGCGATTTTGATTCTAGAAACCTTGAAGTTTATTTAATAATGTAAAAACATAAAATACATCTAAATATTTTTTACATCATACTTTCTAGATATGATCAATAGCATTAACAAATTACAAAATATTACAATGCAATGTATGTAAAAAAAACACCTAGAATTAGCAATTTTTGTGACAAAAAAATGATATTCCTTGAATATTTAAAATTAAACCCATGGTTCAAGTATGAGATACACTAATATATGCTATTATATTAAAACACAATAGCAACTATAACAACAATAAAATCTAAAAACTATGACTTTTAGAAACCACAAAAAAATTAGAGGCTACAAAATTTTATCAATAATAATTTTCTTCAAATTGAAAGATAGTAACTCGGTCTTTTAGATCTAATCTAGATAAACAATATAAAATGTAACAAACTGATCTACAATAGAAAAATACTACACAACCCATAACACCAACTTTGGCACCAACTCTTCACTTGCAACTTATAACAAACACAATCACATTGAAACATTGAAGAAACCTAAATCCTTTGGCTCCATTGTAATTCCTAAGTGAAATTCCCTCCAAATATCGATGGGGTTTCATTCACTAATTTCAACCTTCAATCATTTTTTGTCCACAAAAGGAAATATAGAAACATAAATGTTCATATAAAAATTTTCACATGAAAAATGATTTAAAAAAAAACCTCTTAGAATGCAAAAACATACATATTTATAATCCTCCCAATTTCCAATGCTTAATTTGAGGTAAAATAACAATTAAAATGAAATAACCCACTCCAATTTGCATGCTATAAAATAGCACATTCTTACACCTCATCATAAATTTGTCATCTCTTAGTTTTTTTCAATTGACTATTACAATGAGGATCCCAAAAATTTCCACACCCACTTGAAATTCTAATAAATTTAATTTAACATTTACTTTTTCCAAAATGCTTTAATAATATAATACAAAAACCATTATAAAACATTAAAATAATATTATTTCTCTATTTATTTACCTCAACCAAAAAATATTGAAATGAACTATTTAACCATATGTAGTAATTAATTAGAAAGGGGACACGACATACTCTGTGTATGTTTTATGTCTATTACTCCTATAATTGATTTCACTCATCAATGTTTTTAGTCCAACATTTATTTAATAACCCACATTTATTAACCCTTTTTTAATTATAATATTTCATGCTATAGATTCTTTGGTTTACCTTGATATTCCAATACACTACTATCATTAAAACTCAACAATAATTGTATACTCTACTCTTATAATATTTGTTTTCCTCTACATTGCATGTACTTTATACATGCATGCAAATCTATATTTCTATATTTTATTTTTAATAGTTGTATTTATTAATTTTTAATTCAATAAAAAAATTAAGGTCTTCTAAATATTTTTTATTATATTGTATGATAAAAGTAGTCAATATGATCATATAATTGTCAAAGTTAACCATATAGATGTAGGGGAAGGGGCCCAATGACAACTCATGTTCCAGTGACCATTCACTCCTCCTTCACCCAACCTCCCAATGATTAACTTTAAAGAACCCAAAATAATAATTAAAAGTTCATTAATATATTTGTCATCCACTTGTACCCCCATTAGTTAAAATTTGTCGATTTTAATTGGAGGAATTGTGTAAATTTATTGGTACTTATAACGTATGACTATTGGGCATTTGTGCATAAGTAATGGCAAAAAAAATTATTAGAAGAAAATGTATTGGTTCTTAGAGGAATATGTATTAGATTAGTTGTACAAATTTTTGAAGTGGTTGTAGTGCATGATTATTAAGGCATCTTTAAGTAAATATTGGGTGACACTTCTAAATGACCACTTTTTCACCGTTGTGTACATAACGAATCCCACAACATTTGTATTAACTACCCAAAAGCCAGAACAATAGCTATAGGCAGTCAAGTCACATATGATGACATTAAAACAAATCATCAAAATCCAATGTACTGATTAGAAGCTTAAGGTGCAGGCTGAAGCTATTCTATCTCCAAAACAGACCTTTCGTACAACGTGTTAGTGACAGGTTAGTCAATCACAACCGTTAATTGCAAAATCGACAGTGTAAAACGCGTGACTAACATGCATGTTAGTTACTCCGTACTGTCTTTTTGGAGAACCAGAATTGACGCATCCTAAGGTGCACGAAGTTAGGTATAATGGCTATTGGTACCCTTCCCCTATTGTTTTTTAAACACTGTGATCCTAAAAGCTCTACACATATTATATTTTATGATAAAAAATCGCCACTATGATCATGAAGGCATCAAAATTAATTCTAAAAATGTAAGTACAATCCCTTTTGTTTTCCAAACATATTGAAACCAAAAACTCTTATATAGTGCATAGTTATTGGGGCATCTTTAAGTAGATATCATATCACACTTCTAAATGACCACACTTTTGACCCTTGTGTACATAACAAATCCAACGATATTCCTCTTGACTACCTAGAAGCTAGAACAATAGCAATAAGCAGTTAAATCACATACAACGGCATTGAAAAAAAAAATCATTGAAATGGATGTATTGTTTAGAAACTTAAAATGCAAAAAGTTAACTATAACAGCTACAAGTACCCTTCCCTCATTACTTTTCAAACACGATGATCTTAAAAGCTCTACACATATTCTATTTTATGATAAAAAAACGTCAATATGATACAAAATTAATCCTAAAAATGTAAGTCCTATCCCATTGTTGTTTGAAGCCAAAAATTCTTACATGTGAACTCTTGCCACATGTTTTCTTTATAATCGACTTTTTATCTTAAAAATTTAATACCCAAATTTAGGTTGAATTGAATAAAAAAATCTCTTACACATTTCCTTCGACATAAAGGGAGATTCCTGGTTGGACATAATTGTGAAGAGAATCAAAGCGTAGAAACCTAAGCCTTTTATAAACTCCTGAGCTGACAAACTGACAAGATATTGTACAAACCATTTTAACTTAGCTGAACATTTGGTGAATCCATTCTGACAAGGTAGCACAATCCTTAGGAGGAGACAATGAAGAGATTTGTCATTACGAGATGTTCCCAAATGCCCCTACTAATCCCTGTGTATGCCATACCTCCTTTCACAAAAAATCAAATCATTCTCTTCCTCTTTATTGCATTCTCTCTTCCACCGAATGGAATCCCATATTCCATCTCCCTATATATATTATCTTGTCGGCTCAATGTTCCATCCTTCCACTATCCTCTTTCCACACTAGGTGATTCACAATCTTAGGAAGCCCATGAGATCACCGTTCCGTAAGATTTATTTTTTATATTAAATTTATATTGTTGTTTTCTATTTTATTTGAGAGTGTGAGTTTAAGTTTATAGTTTTCTTGGTTAAGCGTTAAGTATTGGGGAGTATTCATTTCGTCAAAGTCGTCTGAGAGATGATCTTGCTTGTATCCCATCTCTCTTATCGTGTAGAGGGTCTTTCACTTAACAAGATTTTGTTCTTGGCGGACTCATTCAAACCCATTCAAGTTTATAGTTTTCTTGGTTAAGCATTAAGTATTGGGGAGTATTAATTTCGTCAAAGTCGTTGAGAGATGATCTTGGTTGTGTCTCATCCATGTTATTGTGTAGAGGGTCTTTCACTTAACAAGACTTCGTCCATGGCGCACTCATTCAAACCCATTCAAGTATATAGTTTTCTTGGTTAAGCGTTAAGTATTGGGGAGTATTCATTTCGTCAAAGTCGTCTGAGAGATGATCTTGTTTGTGTCTCATCCATGTTATTGTGTAGAGGGTCTTTCACTTAACAAGACTTTGTCCTTGGCAGACTCATTCAAACCCATTCAAGTTCAATGTCACCCTTCCATAATACTTAATTTATACTTTTTAGTGAAAGGTTTTATATTAAATTTATATTTTTTTAAAATTTGATTTGATATGTTTATAGTCTATATTTTTTTTGTTTGAGCAATAAGTATTGAGGAGTATTAATTCTTTCAAAGTCATTGAGACATGATCTTAGTTGTGTCACATTTGTTATTATGTAGAGGGTCTTTCACTTTATTAAGTATTGGGGAGTATTCATTTCATCAAAGTCATTTGAGAGATGATCTTGGTTGTGCCTCATTCTTGTTATTGTGTAAAGGGTCTTTCACTTAACAAGACTTCATCCTTGGCGAACTCATTCAAACCCATTCAAGTTACTTTTTACATTTTAGTGAAAGGTTTTATATTAAATCTATATTTTTTTAAATTTTGATTTGATATGTTTATAGTCTTATTTTTTTGGTTGAGCAATAAGTATTGAGGAGTATTAATTATGTCAAAATCATTGAGACATAATCTTAGTTGTGTCACATTTGTTATTATGTAGAGGGTCTTTCACTTTATTAAGTATTGGGGAATATTCATTTCGTCAAAGCTGTCTCAAAGTGATCTTGGTTGTGTCTCATCTGTTATAGTTTTTGGTTAATAAATAAGTATTCAAGAGTATTCATTCTGTCAAGGTCACTAAGACATGATCTTGGTTGTGTTTCATCTATTATTACATCGAGGGTTTTACACTTAACAAGACTTGGTTCTTGATGGACTCATTTAAACTCATTCAACTATATTACCAAACTTAAAACGCATTAGCATTATATCTATTTGTTATTATTATTATTTATGGAGTAATATTTTTCACTATTATTTGTTTAAAATAATACTTGTTCGAAGTATTAAGAAAAGAATTAAGAATTATATTATTAAATGTTGAAGGTCTTTAAGATCTCTTTTTTCTATCATTGTTCAAGAATCTTTCAAATAAGCTTTATCATTGTTCAATAATTGATTATAATGTGTCTTCCCTTCAAATAGATTGAAATAAAGATAGAACACCCATTGAAAAAAAAAAAATAGATAAAATATTGAAAGAACATAAAATATGTTAAATAAATTATTAAATAAGATTTAAATGAGTTGAATTTAATATAAGATAAATAATATAATACAATCTTTTTTAAAGAGTATCAAATGCATCGAATGAATATTAATTAAGGAGAGCAAAGTGTAGAAAATGGTTACTAATTCACAATCTTAGGAAGAACATGAGATCACCCTTTCTATAAGACTTTTTATGATTATTTTTGGTGACAAGTTTTCTATTAAATTTACATTCATTTGAGATTATAAGTGAAGTTTATAGCTTTTTTGGTTAAGAGTTAAATATTGGAGAGTTTTCTTTCTGTCAAAGTCATTGAGAACTGATTTTTGTTGTCTCCTCTGCTATATTGACTTGAGATTATAAGTTTAAGTTTATAGGTTTTTGGTTAAGATTTGAGCATTAGGGAATATTCATTTTGTCAAATTCATTGAGAGGTAATCTTGGTTGTGTCTCATCTGTAATTACATAGAGGGTCTTACACTTAGCAAGACTTGGTTCTTGACAAACTCATTCATACTCAATCAACTTTACCGTCAAACTCAAAAATCATTTAACATTATATTTATCTGTTATTATTTATATACTAGTATATTTCACTATATTTTGTTTAACTTAAACTATTACTATTCATTCCTAATCTTATATTTAAAAAAATTGTTTAAAGACTACATTATTTCACAATTCTTCAAGTTTAAAACATTAAATCGAGGTTTAAGTACCATTTTGTTCATTTTTATTGTTGTTGGTTTTTTTGTTGTCTTAATCATTTTATGTTTGTAGCTTATGTAATTGTTGATGTGTTGGGATTTTTCTCTTGCTACTCACACATAGTGCCTTGTATCATTTGAAAAAAAAAACATAGTTGTTCCACTCAACAGAAAGTGATCTTAACTATATGATTGAATTATAACTGTCATATATTGAGCTTGTGTTTCTTCTACTCATGCATCAGTTCCTTGTAACTTATGATGTTGCTTAATCCATTTAGAAAATAATTGAGTAGGTTAAAGTGTGATATTTAGTTTAGGGCTTAAGTAAATCTTTAGAAGAATATGACCAAAAGTAAAGAAATTGTTTTGTTCAAGACTTGAGATTATATAGACATTTTTTCCTCGATATTAACTTTCTAGAATAATACTTGTTCAAAGTATTGAGACAATAATTAAAAATTATATTATTAAATGTTGAAGGCTTTTAAGCTCTCTTTTTTATCCTTGTTCAAGAATATATTATATTGTGTCTTCCCTTCAAATAAGTTGAAAGAAAGATAGAATACTCATTAAAAAAATATTTTTTAGATAAAATATTAAAAGAACATAAAATTTATTAAATAAGATTTAAATGAGGTGTCTTTAATATAAAATAAATAATATGGTCTAGTCTTTTTTAAAGAGTATCAATGCATCTAATGAATATTAATTAAGGAGAGAAAAGTGTAAAAAAATGGTTACCTATAGCCAATATGTAAAGATGCCTAGAGATATGTATGAAGCATGTGTAACAATGAGAGGTAAATGTGTTCTTTATGTTGTCCCCAAATGTGAGGAAAAGTCATGGGCAAAATATATCACATAAAAGCACCATAAAGTATGTCAATCTAAAGTAAGGGTTCAGAGCAAGACATAAGTGTAATTAAAGAAAGTGTAGAAGTTTATAGTAAAATAATGTCATTAAAATATCATCATGAAAAGGTACACCAATGCAATGATATATTAACATGTATCTATCTAAAGAGAATGAAGGTAGCATAAAATAGTACATCCTTGTTAAGTGGAGAGAAAATGATAAGAATTATAGATAAGATTGAGATGTGAAAAATATGTAAATGGGCAAAACACAAACCACATGACATAATAAAAATACCATAGGTTCTAGATGTAAATGTAAAAGGTGAAATAAGGAGAAAAACAAAAGTGATGCATAAGCCAAAAGGTCAAATAATTTCAAATCAAAAGTCAAAAAGAGAGAAGAAGCACAACAAGTATGGCTCCAACAAGAAGGATGGAGAAATGAAATTGGAAGGAAAAAGAAGAATATGATTTTTGGTTGACATGAGACTGTTTATTAAACACTCCACAAGTTTCATCATCCCAAATTCATGGTGAAAATATTAAAGGAGCATAGAAAATAAGAAGCAATGGGTAACCTGAATTAAAAGAATATGTCATTTTTTTGTAATTTTATGTTCGAAACTTCCATTTGAGATAAAAATCATGTCATATCAAAAGGAGCATAATTCTACATTAGAGTAATGGATTGGCTTGTATCTGATACACTACTCTTACCTTTATGACATGTCTAAGTTGTTTTGGCATTGTTCATTGATTTATCATTTGTGGCTGACGAATTCTTCACTTCATTCTTGCTATTATTTGCTTGTATTTTTTGAGTTTTTGAGTTCTTGGTCTTTTTCTACTATACACTTGGTTGTATTATGGGTTTTCATAATTCTAGAATTTATTCATGAAAAAACTTCCAACTCTCCCAAATCATCATCCTAAGCCTTCCTTCTGAGATGATACTTTCTTTTCACTTGAGCAACTATAGTAGCTATTAGGGCTCTAATTTATTCATATAATGGACTCCTCAATCTCACATCAGGAATGTATGAATCTAGGTTGTGGACACCAAAATCACCATCTTCTTAAACAGAGGACACTTGTTGAATTTTTTTCTCTTTTTGATACTTTATGTCATTCACATCAATTTGTTGGCAGTATAACAGACAAGGAGAAGATTGTTGGTATTTCAATAAGGATATTGAGAAGGTTGTTGATGATTATGGATATAATTGATTAAGGATGTTTACTGTCTTAATATTATTATTTTATCATTGATGTCAAGAAATTGATTTTCTAATTCAGTATGATGTTGTCATATCTTAAAAAGTATGATTTGATGAGTATAAAGATGTCGGTAAAAGACACATAAAGAATGTGATGAATAAGGGGAGAAATAAGTTATTCAATGGGCAACTCTTACCGAGTTAGAAAATGATGAGATCATGATGTTTAGATTATTTTGATATCCTACATATGTTATTAATTATAAGGTTAATACTATACTATGTTACCGAGCAAAGAACCTAGTCGATAAACCCTAAGGAACCTAGTCGGTAAACCCTAAGGTTATCGCTATCGGTTAATGAAGGCAGAATGTCTACCGAGTGAAGTTTAGTATTTATCGAGTTCCAACCGAGTAGTAACAGAATGCATTGAATGAATAGAAGCATTATTTAATGAAGGAAGCTGATGAGCTGGCTATGATTAAATGATTGGTATGTCGTGCATGAAGTTTGTTAAGAATCTATGGCAAAGGAAAATCGGCAGGAAGATCTATAGCTCAGATTGAACCACAATACCCTAGCACAAGTTCCAAGAAATGTATGCAAGTTCCAAGGTGGGGTAGAACGTTTTCAGATCGAAGGATACATTGAACCTGGTCAAAGTTTGAAGATCTGATGGCTATGATTGATCATGGGAAATGTGATCAAGGAGATTAAGCGGTTAACAAATTGTTTATAAATAAGGAATTGTTGATAAACAATGCATGCAGGCAAATGTATGCACAGGGATGCTACATAGTGATTACCGAGCACAGAAGCTTGAAGACCTGTTTTGAATAACAGAGTATAGAGCCCAGCAAATGGACAAGATAAGTCCTATTGTATTGAGCAAATAAGAATCTTCTTTAGCATTTTAGATGTGAAGTTGTAGATAGATTTTTATTACTGTTATTTTGTAAAGTGACAGAAAATCTCTTAACCGAGTGGACTTAACAGTCTTATTTGTAAAACTCTCTAGCAAGGTGACATTCTGATTGAGTGTTTGAAATCCTTTAACAAGGTCACTTCTAACAAGGTGAAGATCCTAACAGATTTGAGGGAAATCCCTTAATCGGGTCACATCTAGCAATGTGTTTGTAATCTTTAACAGGATTTGCTTTTAACCGAGCATACTCTAGAAGAGTATATTTCTTAGAGGGTCTAAAATCCCATAGTGGTTTTTCCCTATTTGGGTTTCCATGTTAAATCTGGTGTTATGAGTGTTATGATGTTTGTATGCTTTTGAGTTTGCACGTTTAGCAGTTTTGGTTATATTACTAAAGTATATGTTACCGAGCTTGAATCTGTTGTTTTTATGGAAGATTAAGTTTGTATGATTGACCCCCCCCCTCTCATCTTATTAGCTTGGCATCTATACTTAACATTAAGTATCAGAACTATCAATTGGTATCAAAGCTTTGGACTCCAGAAGAAAAGTTTAAAGGTACTTGAGGCAAAGGTCTAAAGATGTATAAGAGGGATGCACCGAAGCTGAACAAGTCAAGTTTCTCTACATGGTAGAAAAGGATGAAGTTGCACCTATCAGGAGTTGGAGAATATGCTGTATATTATCTAGAGAATGATTTCATCACACCGAGCACCTATCCATTGAAAATGAAAGAGATAAATGTAAAGCAAGAACATATTCAAGCAATGATTGAAATAACATCTGCATTGACCGATTCAAAGTTTAATGATCTAGAAGGCTGTAATGATGCAAAGGCAATGTGGGACAAGCTCATATCTATGTATGGTGGAGATGAACATGTTCAAAGAGAAAGAGTGGATAGTCTAAGAGGACAACTTGAATCTATGAGGATGAATGAAGGTGAGAACATAACCCAATACAATACAAGACTAAAGGAGATTGCCAATCAAATCAAAGGAGCAGGTGGAACTATTGAAGAAAAGGATATAACAAGTAAGTTATTAAGAACCCTTCTACCAACTTATGCAATTCGAGTCTTTGCAATCAATGAATTAAGGTCTATACCCAATATGCCAGTTTCTTTAGATGCTACTATTCGTAAGCTACATGCATTTGAGTTAAGTAACTTTGATAACAGTGGGTCATCAGTAAATAAAGTTGAATCTGCATTTAGATCTTTTCATATTGGTGAATCTGATGATTACAATGATAGAATGAGCAAGTACACTAAAGGAGATCACAGTGGAGCAAGTGAAAGATTTCACAAGAACATGGAGGAAGTACACAAACTGCATGAAGAAATCAGAAAGCAAGAAGAGTTTGAAACACTATTAGCCAGAAGGTTACCGAGAGGCAAAGGTAAGTATAAAGGAAAACTACCTTTGAAATGTTTCAATTGTGATAAGATAGGACATATTGCTTCTAACTGTCCTAACAAAGATTCTACTGAAAAGAGAGATTACCGAGATGACAGACAGAAAGATAATCATTACAGAGGACACTAAGACTTCAGAAGAAGAGATAGAAAGTCATGCTTAATAGCTGATGAGGAATCCAATGATGATAAATCAGATGAAACTGATATAGAGGAAGTAGTTTATGTGGCTATCAAAGATGGATTAGATGAAGAAAGGTATGAAGAAAAAGCCCTAATATCTCACATAAATACTAATGATTCTTGGATCATAGATAGTGGATGCTCACATCACATGACAGGAGATAAACACAAGTTTGTTATGTTAGAAGACTATGATGGAGGCTATGTAAGATTTGGTAATGATGCACCATGTCCGGTAAAAGGTAAAGGATCTATAACACTTCTTGACAATGCAAGATGCAATGATGTTTGTTGGGTTGAAGGTTTGAAATACAATTTGTTGAGTGTAGCACAGCTAAACAATACAGGATACCGAATAAAATTTTAGAAAGGAATTGTCAAAGTTCATGACAAGCATGGAAAGTTAGCTGCTACCAGGACACAAATAAAAGGTAATGCATTTCACCTTGACTCAACTTGGAACAAGTGTCTCTATGCAAAGATAGATGATACTTGGTTATGGCATAAAAGGTTTTGTCATGTAATTTTTGATAATTTGATCAAAATAAGCAAGAAGCACCGAGTAAGAGGTCTACTGAGTTTGGAAAAGCCTGAGAATGCTATGTGTCAAGGATGCCAGATGGGTAAAATGACAAGATCAAGCTTTAAAAGTAAGTCCTACACTTCTA
The DNA here is from genome assembly GCF_030272615.1 of Cryptomeria japonica. Classification (NCBI taxonomy): domain Eukaryota; kingdom Viridiplantae; phylum Streptophyta; class Pinopsida; order Cupressales; family Cupressaceae; genus Cryptomeria; species Cryptomeria japonica. The sequence goes on along the minus strand of NC_081412.1, from coordinate 700,314,558 downwards.
AGGGAATTTTAGATCTTGTGCACACTGATCTTTGTGGTCCTATGAAAGTTCAAAGTTATTATGGTGATAAATATTTCATATTATTTGTGGATGATTACTCAAGGATGATGTCAGTAATGTTTTTAAAAGAAAAATCAAAAGCTTTTCAAATGTTTAAATGGTACAAGGCAAGAGTTGAAAATGAAATAGGAAGACAACTGAAATGTATTAGATCAGATAGAGGAGGAGAGTTCACATCTGATGAGTTCAACTTATTCTGCAATGATCATGGTATTAAAAGACAAGTCTCTGCACCAAGAACTCCACAACAAAATGGAATTGCTGAGAGAAGAAATAGATCTATTGTGGATTGTGCCAGAACCTTGATGATTGAAAAGAAAGTGTCACAAACATTCTAGAGAGAAGCAATAAGCACAGCAGTTTACACCCTGAACCGAGTACAACTGAAGAAAGGAACTTTGAAGACACCATATGAAATCTAGTATGACAAGAAACCTAATGTAAGTTATTTTAAAATCTTTGGAAGTAGATGCTATGTACACAAGGATGATAGAAATGGCAAGTTTTATCAGAAAAAAGAAGAAGGAACATTTCTTGGTTATTCTTCTAGAAGTAAAGCATTTAAATGTCTGATCAAATCATCTAACAAAATAGTAGAAAGTACAAATGTGAAAATTGATGAATTTGCAGAAATAAATGATGAAGGAAACTCCAAAGAACCAGAAGATTATGTTGAATTTGTCTATGTTCAACTGACAAGTCCTACCGAGAAAACTGCAGAAGGAAATGAAGAGAATATCCAGTTACCGAGTGATGAAGATCATACAGAGCCTACCGAGCCTGTATTAGCCAAGTATGTCAGAAGACATCATGCATCAAGTCAGATTATAGGAGATAAGGATGATCCAGTGATGACAAGGAACAAACTAAGACATAACACATGTCTGATATCTGAATTTGAACTGAGAATAGTGGAAGAGGCATTTAACAGTGAAGATTGGATAAACACTATGATAGAAGAGATTGATCAAATCAAGAAGAATGACACATGGACACTGGTCCCAAGACCGAAGGACAAAAATGTAATCGGTACAAAGTAGATCTTCAGAAACAAGCTGAATGAAAAAGGTGAGGTCATTCGAAATAAAGCAAGACTAGTTTGCAAAGGTTATGCCCAAGAAGAAGGAATTGATTATGATGAGACTTTTGCACCTGTGGCAAGACTTAAAGGAGTAAGAACATTGTTGGCATATGCTGCTTACAAGAATTTCAAGGTATATCAAATGGATGTCAAATTTGCATTTATGAATGGTATATTAGAAGAAGAAGTTTTTATTGAACAACCTGAAGGATTTGTTGAAGACAATAATAAAGATCAAGTATGTAAATTGAACAAAGCTTTATATGGTTTGAAACAAGCACCTAGAGAATGTTATGAAAGATTTCACTCTTAATTAATCAAGATTGGTTTTATAAGAACAAGTGAAAACAACAATATGTACATGAAGAATGATGAAAATGGAATACTGATCTTAGCCATACTTGTTGATGATATTATATTTTGCGGAAATGACTCTTTATGCAAGAACTTTGGAAATGAAATGAGCAAAGAATTTGAGATGTCATTAATCGGTGAGATAAAGTATTTTATAGGTTTACAGATACTACAAATAAAAAATGAGATTTTCATTACTCAATCCAAGTACATAAAGGAAATCTTGAAGAAATTTGGAATGGAGGATTCAAAACCAGTAAGTACTCATATGACTACCAACTGTAAACTATCAAAGAATGATGAATCTGCATCTGTTGATGAGACACTTTACCGATCCATGATTGGAAAGCTACAATATGATGTTCACAATAGGCCAGATATAGTACATGCAGTAGGTATAGTTGCAAGATTCTCTGCAAATCCTAAAGAAACTCACATGACAGCAATCAAGAGAATTTTCAAATACTTGAAAGGCACTAAGGATTATGGCTTAGTATATCAGAAAGGAAATGATTTTGATTTAAAAGTTTATACTGATGCTGATTGGGTAGGCAACATTGATGACATGAAAAGCACAAGTGGAGGAGCTTTCTTTTTAGGAGAAAGACTAGTGAGTTGGCTTAGCAAGAAACAAAGATGTGTTTCACAGTCAATAGTAGAAGCTGAATATATTGCTGCGACATTGAATTGTACCAACATATCATGGATCAAACAACTGTTGGAAGGTATAAATGAGAAAGTTACCAAGCTAGTAACTATATTCTGTGACAATACTAGTGCCATTAACATTTCAAAGAATCCTGTTATGCACTCTAAGACAAAGAACATCTCTATCAAATATCATTATCTTAGAGAAGAAGCTCAAGAGAAGAAAGTGGTGTTGGAGTATGTTAGCACAAAGGAAAAAATAGCAGATATCTTTACCAAGCCACTACCAAGGGACACTTTTGAGTATCTCAGAAGTAAGTTAGGGGTCCTACCCCTATCTTTCATTCACTGACTGAGTTCGGTGAAAGCATCAATTCGATGACTCTACAAAATATCTTTTAGGAGTTGATGTTGACTTACACACTTCAGGATGTTTTCTAAAGGTGTGCAGGAAACAATAAAGGGAACAAGAATTGAAGACAAAATGCTCTGACCGAGACTAAGTTGACACATAACAGCAGGAATTCACTTCATACAGGAAGAAATTATGTTTTAGTTCTTTACTTTTTGGCATTGTTGTCAAAGGGGGAGAAGACTGGAGAAGACTGGAGAAAAGGAATGGATACTAATGTATGGGGGAGAAGACTGATGATAGGGGGAGAGCATTTCAGCATTTCAGAGTCTCACAGCAATCCGAATCAATAAGGTCAAATCAATTGGTTTTGCCATCAATGCCAAAGGGGGAGATTGTTGGCATTATAACAGACAAGGAGAGATTGTTGGTATTTCAATAAGGATATTGAGAAGGTTGTTGATGATTATGGATATAACTGATTAAGGATGTTTACTATCTTAATATTATTATTTTGTCATTGATGTCAAGAAATTGATTTTCTAATTCAGTATGATGTTGCCATATCTTAAAAAGTATGATTTGATGAGTATAAAGATGTCGGTGAAAGACACTAAAAGAATGTGATGAATAAGGGGAGAAATAAGTTATTCAATAGGCAACTATTACCAAGTTAGACAATGATGAGATCATGATGTTTAGATTGTTTTGATATCCTACATATGTTATTGATTGTAAGGTTAATACTATACTATGTTACCGAGCAAAGAACCTAGTCAGTAAACCCTAAGGAACCTAGTCGGTAAACCCTAAGGTTATCGCTATCAATTAATGAAGGCAGAATGTCTACCGAGTGAAGTTTAGTATTTACCGAGTTGCAACCGAGTAGTAATAGAATGCATTGAATGAATAAAAGCATTATTTAATGAAGGAAGCTGATGAGCTGGCTATGATTAAATGATTGGTATGTCATGCATGAAGTTTGTTAAGAATCTATGGCAAAGGAAAATCGGCAGGAAGATCTATAGCTCAGATTGAACCGCAATACCCTAGCACAAGTTCCAAGAAATGTATGCAACTTCCAAGGCGGGGTAAAACATTTTCAGATCGAAGGATACATTGAACTTGGTCAAAGTTTGAAGATCTGATGGCTATGATTGATCATGGGAAATGTGATCAAGGAGATTAAGCGGTTAGCAAATTGTTTATAAATAAGGAACTGTTGATAAAAAATGCATGCGGGCAAATGTATGCACAGGGATGCTACATAGTGATTATCGAGCACAGAAGCTTGAAGACCTATTTTGAATAACAGAGTATAGAGCCCAACAGATGGACAAGATAAGTCCTATTTTATTGAGCAAATAAGAATCTACTTTAGCATTTTAGATGTGAAGTTGCAGATAGATTTTTATTACTGTTATTTTGTAAAGTGATAGAAAATCTCTTAACCGAGTGGACTTAACAGTCTTATTTGTAAAACCCTCTAGTAAGGTGACATTCTGATTGAGTGTTTGAAATCCTTTAACAAGGTCACTTCTAACAAGGTGAAGATCCTAACAGATCTGAGGAAAATCCCTTAACTGGGTCACATCTAGCAATGTGTTTGTAATCTTTAACAGGATTTTCTTTTAACCGAGCATACTCTAGAAGAGTATATTTCTTAGTGGGTCTGAAATCCCATAGTGGTTTTTCCCTATTTGGGTTTCCACGTTAAATCTGGTGTTATGAGTGTTATGATGTTTGTATGCTTTTGAGTTTGCATGTTTAGCAGTTTTGGTTATATTACTGAAGTATATGTTATCGAGGTTGAATTGTTGTTTTTATGGAAGATTAAGTTTGTATGATTCACCCCCCCCCCCCCCTCTCATCTTATTAGCTTAGCATCTGTACTTAACATTAAGTATCAGAACTATCACAATTTATATACCTTTTTCTTCTGATGAAGAGTAGTCATCTTTCATTTGGCCCAAGCTAGTAGACAACATATTGATTTCATCATCTTCATTACAATGAGATTCATAGCATTCATGACAAGGATTAGTATCTTTTTGAAAAAAACTAAGCTACCATACATTATAGTGGTGAATAAGGTAATTGAAATACCATGCACTAAGGAGTATCATCCATCATGTTAACATTTCTTTTCTTCAAAGGATCTAGAGTTTCTTATTCATCCATAAGATTCATAAATGCTTTCAAATGATCTTCTCTAGATAATCCGTTATTGTTAGAAAAATTCATCAATGCAGTCCTAATATCATTTGATGTTAGAATAGGCTACCTTGAGATTCCAAAGATTCAACTATCTATATCTATCAAGATGTAAGGGTTGTTGAACACTACTATATGTTGAGAGGGGGGGTGAATCAAAATGAACTAAAATATTACCAAATTAAGATGCTTGAAAACACCATTCATTCATATCAATATGCTAGAAAGTAAATAATAGAAACAATAAATTCATCCACATAAGAACACCGTATTTTTACATGAAAACCCAAACTGGAAAAAACCATGTTGAGAATATAACTCACAATATGTATATCAGTTGTTTACAATAATTATGGCCATCGGTCAAAGAGATAATTGCTCCAGACTTGCTATCTAAGGCACACAACCTTAGGCAAGATACAAAAATGGACTTGCTCAATTGAAGATCACTTCTTTAGGGAAAGGTACACAATCATTGTTCAGATACAATATGAAATATAATTTAAACTCTAATGGAAAGAGCATCTAACAAATGTTGATAATAGTTCACAATTTAAGAACTCATCTCACTCTGATATATCTCTGGATCTCTGATTAGCTTCAAGTTCACACCACTTTCAAGCTCTATGTCTTCTTATCACCACACCATTGTACACACACATATTATAAAGCAATTATGGCCTGTTTATACAATTAGGACCAATTGTATACATCATGAAGTTGACTAAGAAAAGATGAAACACGTGAATTACCACCATACCAAAAACAACAAATTCCACCAATGTGGAACACATAAAATCATGTATACTGTCAACTTCATCAATTGCATGAGATCTATCTATTCTGCATGCTACCAAATATTCACAAACACCTTCAAGGGATAGGTTGCTATACATTAACCCTTAATCCAAACCAAAATATAATTACCATTATTCTGGAAACACGTTATGATAATCTTACTTGACCTTCTGAACCACATTAGATAGAGCATGATCATCCCAATAATATCTAAGCCATATATACATAAACTGTACATAACGGAACCAAGATAAGAGATATTGGACTACTTTCAAGGCTAATAGTTGACATCAATGACAAGCTGAGGGCATATTACAACAATCTCCCCCTTTTATCAGTCATGGCAACACTGTGCCAACAAAAACTCCAAAAATATCTCCCTTTTTTTTTTAAAATCTCTTTGCAAAATATCTCCCCCTTTAACAACAATAACAAAGGGTGCACTATTCATCGAACTGACTCCCACTAATAACAATGTCTCATCAATAAAAATATTCAAGAAAATATGTACAAAGCAAAGAAATAAATAATTGAACACTAATGTTCACAGGTTTTGCATGGTAGGAGGAATGGTAACTCTGTTGACAAATTTTAGTGATCACCAAGCAAAAATCTAGTCAACTTCAATAGATACTAAGATCTTTATCTGATTTTCTATTCCAAGAATGAACTTCTTTGCAACATCACAATCTACCATAATACAAATGGGTGCACTTAAGTTTTGTGAGTCTTTCAGAATTTTCCTCATATTGGTGAGATGCATATCCATAATGTCTCACAATCCATAGAAGTCCTTCACAAGTTCCCTTTGTCTGACCAAATCATTCAATTGCTTGTATGGTTCTTTAATCTCCAATGTTTCATTAGATTCATCATCATTCTTCAGGTCAATAGCTTTGGATGACTCTAGGATTTTAGCTTCAAGAGACTCAATTTATTTCTAGATCTGGTTGGTGGACTTGGGTCGTGTGTGACAAAATCTATAAACTTGGGTTACATTGTCCACACTCTGCTTAGAATTTGTGAAGAAATCCTTTAGACAATTGTGTGCCTTGACACACTTATTCCTTAATCATTCCAAACTATTACCCGATAGTTTATTTTACAAAGCCTTCGAAATTTCCACCTCAAGGCTTAAAGACTATCCTTTCACACGTTCAAATGGCAATATTAGTTGGTCTTCATCAGAGTCTAAGGAATCATCAATTTGCATATCCAAAAGTTTATCGTGGAGAAAATTCAACATATTTTCTACCAAGCTTCTAGACACGGTTATTTTTTGTTGACTCCAAATGCAAAACACTACTTAGTTCAATCATTTGTCGAGGCGAGAATTTCCCAAATCCAATCTTCCTTGAGAAACAAGTACCTATAGTACCTCAGATGAAAGTTCCGGTTCAATGACCATTTTCAATTTTATTGTTTTAGGTATAGTGTGAGGATCCTTTTTACATTCTCCTTTTGTCTCCTTTCCCAATTGAACATTTTTCAAACCTTTCTCATTCTTATTATTCTCTTCACCTGTAACAAACCTATCTAGTTCATTCTGCATCATGCCTTTATTTTAGTATCCTATTTTATATTTACATCTTTTTAAGTATCTGCCAAAGTTTCCAATACTTCATTTATGATGATCACATGGATCATCAGGGACATTTTTTGGAATACTGGCATTCTATTGTTCTGCTTCACCCATTGATTCTTCAAATACATTAAACACTTGTTCAAACTTAACTTTACTATCTGAAACTACTGTAGGTTGATCTTTGTTAATGGTCAGATTTCTTTCCAGAGGAGTCGATAAGGACTTTACAACCCCAAAAGAAACTTCAGTCGCAATGTCATTAGTTTGTCTGATAACTCATTTGATGTCATTCAGATATCCGCCCATTATCAGATTCATTCTCTCCTTTTTGTGGAATCTTGCATTGAGACAAAGTTGAATCTTGCTTCTAACGTATTTAGAAAAAGGACTACAAACTTTATCAATGACAACAATTTGAATATCATTTTCCTTTTGCACTACCTTACTTCTTTTCTTTGTCAATACCTCATATAAACTTATAGGGACATAATCTTGAATATCACATAAATTTTGATTGCAGATAATAAATATGTTACTACTGCATTTTCAATTACTTCTTTATCTACAAGTTGAGATTAAGTTGGTATTATGGATGTGTTGCATTGTTTTTGTCATTGATGTGAACAATTATCAACACCTATCTTTCTGGAGATCTTTGGTTATGTTCATCGGCATGTTCAGTGACTTATGCATAGTCATTGGTATCTGGTTCACCAACAGGTTATATTGTTCACCGACACAGAAGTTGACTTGTTATCATGTGGAGATTACTTGGTCACATCAAAGACATGGTTTGGACACTTAGTTTTGGTGATTTGGTTATTGGTCTAATCGAGTTGGCATATTTGTTGTTACCAACAAATTGGTCTAGGTTATGGACTGAAATGCGTTATCTATTCCAGATCATCACGACATGTTATGGAGATGATTTATTGATTGGTTATTATGGTAAATGCATTGAGCTAACATGATGCATCACATATTGATTCATTTATAATTGATTTAATTGTAATATTCTTAGTGAGAAGACCTACACATTTGGTCTTAGGTTTTGGTATATATGTAAGATCTCAATTGTGAGATTAATATGATAGTGGAAGAGGAATGTAATAAGGTATATGTGAATATAAGTAGACCTACTCACGCAAACATCTTTTGAAGGTTTAAGGAAGGTATGAAGGAGATAATCTGAGCCTAACCAGTACTGAATCTAGCATATGAAGATGCCATTTTGAGCAGTACATTATCTAGGATTTAACCATCCTATTGTAGTCAGTGTGACTCTCATTTTGTGATTGAGTAGTGAGCTCTAGGCAGTTGGCCTTTATGCATGTGCAGACCACATTTGTACACACATACTATATGTAGTAGTATCATCTGATTGTGGGTAAGGTTTCCCACCATGGTTTTTCCCCTTACAGGGTTTTCACATACAAATATTTGTGTTATGTGTTGTGGATGTTATTTCTCTTTCTGTTTCATGCATTAAGCTTTGTCGATATTGTTATTAATTGTTAATTTGTCAGCCGACATTAAGTTTGGTTTACCGGTATTATGCATCAAGTTTGATTTAAGTTATATTTTGGTTGATATTAATAGACAATTGATTCAACCCCCCCCCCTCTCAGTTGCCTCTAGGTCCTAACAATTGGTATCAGAGCTAAGTCGTCTTTTTGCAGAAGTTTAACAACTTGAGGAGATTCTATGGCAACTAACTATTTCAAGAAGGACAGTCCAAAACTTGATGGAACTAACTATTGTTAGAGTATTCGGGTCTTTACTTGATTAATTAAACAACATTTGTTTAATTATTTAAGTTCCCTTTATCTCTTTAACACTTAAGCTAACTTTAGGTGCATAATAATTAATTATTTTATTAATTATTATGTGCAAGCCTAGGTTTTCCTTTTTAGGGTTTCTTGACCTATTAGAGGTTGGATTATTTTCATTGTATTGTAAGGATTATCACATTACACATTTTGTGAATATTGAGCTCTTATCTTTTTGAACATATTTTATGTGTAATTGTTTTATCTGTTATTTGCTTCCTTGCTTCTCCTTGTAACAGGTTTTTCAGCTTGCAGAGATCATTTGGGCTCCTGTGGTGTTGTGTTTCTCAACTCTCACGTGGTATTAGAGCTTCAGATCTGCAGCTATATGTTCTTGTTTTGAGAATTTTTTGTATTGGAAGCAGATCTGGGATTTTCAGGAAGTTTTTTTTATGCACTTAGGGATAGGCTTTTTTTCTGAGCACTTTGGGCCTAAACGGACCTCACCATCGTGCTCAAAAGGCCCAAAAATCCCTATGGTCATATAAAACTTGACCATTTTTTACTCCTGAGCCTCTAGGTGATTTTTGGACTTGTTCTTCAGATCTGTATATTCGAGGGTTTGTGCAGTTGTTGTTTTTTTCATTTCTGGGGGTAGCTGATTTTTTGGTATATTTTGGTGCCAAAACAACCTCACAGTTGGTTTTAGAAGGCTAATTCCATGAATTTTGATATACAATTTGCCTATTTTCGGTGATAGGGGTATCTGGGGCATGATTTTTTTATTGGCACGTTCTTTGAGGCACATAAATCCGTACGTCTATACTTGCAAATGCATCAGAAAAATTTCATATTTTTTTTTTTACTCTTTTTATGCATTAAAAGGGGTTTTTTTTATTTTGGCCGTAACTTGGTCATACGGAGGCATTTTTCGACAAATCTTATATCGTCGGAAAGCTCTTTCCGAGCTCTATCCAAATCTAGAGGTTTGAACTTTTTATTTTTATATTTTGATAGTGTGTTTTTCTGTCAAATCCAGAGGTTCCTTTTTGCACTCCAGGAGACATAAAATGAGCATCCGAACTCCGTTTTTTGATAAATTTATATTTCTGGAAAGCTTGTTCTGTGTACTTTCCAACCATATGGGTTTTCTTTCCAGATTCTATTCCAAGGATATTTTATTCATTTTTTTCTTTTCAGCACTCTGGTGGATATCTTGGTTGTTTTAGGTCCTGGGATCTCTTCTCTAAGTAGGATGTCTCGGTTTTGGTTTTTCTTTCTATTTTCAGTCTTATTATCATTGTTGCATTTAATTTATGCAAACACACTAAGATAAAGTATCATCATGCATTGTTTACTTGGGATCTTGCACATCTTGTGCCTTATTGTACATGCACTACTTATAAAGTGCCATGAGGGGGTTGATGTTTGCCTTGTTTTCCATCTACCTTTGTCCAATGAGTGTTCCTTCCATGACATTCACCTCATGTTGTGTGTCAAGTGAGTGTTCCTTCCACAACACTATGTACTGTCTCTATGCCTTGGATGTTCCTGGTTCTTCGTCGTGCAGTTCCTATTGGTCGTTCTTTTCAGTGTACCTGTCCCTCTCCCTTTTCATCATTATGGGGAGGTTTGTCCTATTGGTTCTAATGCTTCCATGGTTTGATTGATCAACTCTTCAGGCTTTGGTTTCTCATGCCATCTATATCTTCGAGTTCAGTTGTTTGCCTTTGTTTGCCTTATAATTCAAGTAGTGTCATTTGAGGGAACTCATACAGATCAATAAATTCTCTACCTGGTCATGTTCTATTTTAGTGGAGGTTCTTCAGATCAGTAGTTATTCTTTGACAGTGTTTGCAGGTTCTTCATGCTTCAGTAATTCTTTTGATTTTCTCTTGTTCCTATCTTTTTGGAACATTCTTGTTTGGAGGCTTTTTCAGTCCTTCTTCTTGCCTTTTCCATCTTTGTTTGGAGTAGAGTTTATTTCCCACGTGGTTTTTTCTATTTCTCCAATTCATAGAGATTTTGTTGTATTTGGGTACGTGATCAGGCCTTATTGTCGGGACCCATCTTTATTGCTTTTAGTAGTTGTTCTAGGTTTTAGCTTCTCCCTAAGTCTATCTTAAGGGTGTTAGTGTAGGTTTTTTATTTTCCTTATGTTAGGGGGTATACATTTTTCCTAGACATATATTATTTAATCTTTCTTAGGTTAATAGGAGTGGTCTATATGAGGACACATGGCGAAATACTTCAGCTACAAGTGTAACTCTCCACCTCACATGGGTAGTTGAGTTACACACCCTCTTTTGGCCTTATGTGCCAACTTTCTCAACTCCTTTTTTGTCTTCGTGTAAGGAGGTTATGCCACATATTTTGGCATTTACCAAGAAGGTAAAACCTCCCACTTTTTATGGGGAATAGGAGTTAATGCACCCCTTGGATGTATATGCTTATATTTTTCTATATAATAAGCACTATACTCTCACCTTCACTAGTCAAGTTATTGAAGTGATAGCTCAGTGAGAGTCTTCTCCAAATTCTCTTCTTTGTCTCTATTTCTCTCTCATATCAAAATTATCTTCATTCAGCTATTTTGATCTTTGATCATCTATTGTGTGAGGAGTTGCATGTGATCTACGATCGACATCAGATCTTGGCTCGGTTCTCGCTTCTCGCAGAATCTCACATGGTATCAAAGATTATTGTGTGGTATAGCTCATTACTTTTTTTTATGTATTTGAGAGATTTGAGACTTTTATATAGCTAATATTTTCCTTAAAAACTAAGTATGCTCTTCTCTTGCATTCTCGTGTGATCTGGAGAATCAGAACAGTTTAAAGGAAAATAGCTTCTAGTTAAATCTGGTTTACATGTATGTGTTCTTGTAAGATCTGGGTGATTGTAGCTTTATGGTAATATTTGAAGCTTAATAAGAATTTCCAGAGTGTCCATAAGGCTTGACAAAGTCAAAAGTGAATTTTACTTCACCAAAATCAAAGTTTGGAGGACACAATAAAAAATCAGAGTAATGTTTTTTTTACTGGAGTTGTTTTCATTTTGGCTTTAGTATTCCAACTTCTGTTCACTTTCAGAAAAAATGATTTCTGGGTTTTCTTCCTAGCATCGAAAAATTTTTGGGTTTTGGATGGTATTTCCAGAAAATTAATAAATTTTGCAAAAATTGAGCTTGAATAGGGCCTATGCCATTTTTCTATCAGGGAAATTCAACAACATTTCTTAAAAGTTGCACAACTTTTGCCTCGGGTGTCAGATTTTTGCAAACAAATACTTGACGGAAAGCTGGAAATGAGCACTCTCCATTATTGCAGATATAATTGAATTTTTTTGTCTTTTCTATCAGATATTAAAGTTTGTATCAGCTGCTTCGATTTCTCTTCTACTGGTCATATCTTTCTCCTCACAACTCTATTTTTCAAAAACTAATAGTTGTTGGAAATGTATTGAGATAAATTAAGCAGTTATAAGGCTAATTTGTTTCAGATATTGTCTCAATCTCTATTGGTTTCTTAAAAGAATTGTAATCTGATAAAAAGCCTTGTAAATGCACTAATTATAAAGTGCCAACCTTGTAATATTTGGGGGGGGTGATTTCTGAGACTAGTGAAAAGGGGGGCTGTCTCTTGTGCCTTCTTTCTTGCACTTTTATTGATTCTTTGCAATCTTATTTTCTACTATCATGGATGCATCTATAGTTCCACTTTTAACACCATATAATTATTTTGAATGGAAATCTAAGATGATAATATATCTGAAAAGACATGGATATCATCATGTTACTATGGGACTTGAAATTGAACCTCAAGATGCTGCAGAAAAGATTAAATGGTTTAATAAATGTGATGAAGCTTTTGGTACTCTATGTATGTCAGTCTCTCCAGGCCTTCTTTTTCACATTGAGTCTGCCACTACACCAAATGCAGTGTGGGCCACTTTGGAAAACCTCTTTGGTAAGCAGGATGAGCTAAGAGGTCATTAGTTAGAGAATGAACTCATAGGGTTGAATCCAACCAATTTTGATACTATACAAGACTTCTTCACTAAACTTAAGTCTGTAAGATTGTAGTTGGAATGGTGTGGAACTAAGAAAGATGATAAGAAACTAATCTTGAGTAATCTTTCTAAGCTTGGTCCTAACTATTTAGTGTTTGTTTCTACATTCTATGCTACAAAATGTGCCCTAGGTACCACATTCAAAATGCCTTCTCTGGATGAATTTTTTGTAGAACTCACTAGGGAGCAAGACAAATTGGTTCAAATGGGTACAATAAAACCCTCTAAGTCACATGCCTTAGTTGTAAATCAAGGCACAAAAGAACAAAAAGGGTCTAGTAAGCAAGATAAGAAACAAAAGAATCAAGGAGAGAAGAAAAAAGATCAGAAATCTGCGACTTCAAAAGCAGATAATCAGACCTCTTCATCAAGAGGTGAACAACCTAAGAAGGAGAAGGTCAAGTGTTCTTATTGTAAGAGGCCTGGTCATGATGAACATAAGTGTTTAAAGAAACAAATTGATCACCTTTCAAAACTTCTTGAAAATAATAATATCAAGGTGCTTGATTCAGTCAAACAGAGTTCATCAAAAGGATCTTCTAAGGATATAGATAAGAGTAAAGGGAAAGGAAAGGGTAAGGCCCTAGTTGCTGTTGCTTCACAACCCAATTCTTGGATAATTGACTCGGGTGCTTTGCACCACATGGCTTCTTCAAAAGATGATTTCACCTCTTTAGAGCCATGTTCTATGCCTTCCATACTAATGGGTGGTGACACTCCTGTTGAAGTGCATGGGAGAGGGTCTATTGATGTGGGCGAAGGAACATTTAAGGATGTCCTTTATGTTCCATCTTTATCAACTAATCTCCTATTTGTTTATCAGATCACTCACATTGGTTCTAGCGAGCAAGTTGAGTTCACTCCAGATACAGTGGTAATCAGTGAAATGCATAATGGGTCTACTATTGCTATGGGAAAAGTAGATCATCAATCCAGATTATATCAGTTTTCTCACTTTGTTCCCGACTCTCCTTTGACAGTTTTACTCACTCATGCAGATGAGATTAGTTGTTTGTGGCATCAACGATTTGGCCACTTGAACTATCGTTACTTGCAACAACTCAATAAACAAAACATGGTTTCAGGGTTGCCTTCTATTTGATTTTCTGATGGAGTTTGCTAGGGATGTATTCTTGGTAAGCATCCTGAGGAGAAGTATGATAAAGGCAAAGCATGGAGAGCTCCACAACTATTGGAGTTGGTACATAGTGACTTGGCAGGACCATTTCCACAACCATCTTTCAGTAGGGCTAGATATGTCTTAACATTTATTGATGACTTTTCCAAATTTACATGGGTTTACTTTCTCAAACAAAAGTCTGAGGTATTTGAGAATTTTCTAGATTTCAAAGCTTTTGCAGAGAAACAATCTGGGAAGTTCATCAAGATTCTGCGTACAGATAATGGGGGTGAATATGTTAATAATTAGTTTGAACAATTTTGTGCTTCAGAAGGTATCAACATGCAGCACACAGTTCCATACAGTCCTCAGCAGAATGGTGTCGCAAAATGGAAGAATAGGTCCTTGAAGGAGATGGCAAATTGTATGATTCACTCCAAGTCTTTGGCACCTCAGTATTGAGCAGAGGCCATCAATTATGCATGTTACATCTAGAACTGAGTTCCTCATAAAGCTGTGAAGGGGGTAACTCCTTTTCAAGCTAGGACCAATCGAAAACCTACAGTTAAGCATTTTAGAGTGTTTGGTTCTCTTGCATGGGCCCACATTCCAGCAGAGAAACGCAAGGCTATGGATCCGCAGAGCAAGCCTTGCATATTTGTTGGGTATCCAGATGATGTCAAAGGGTATAGACTTCTCCATCCCTCTACACATGAGTTGTTCATTGAGAGGAGTGTTCGTTTTGAGGAGAGTTCTTCTATTTCTTCTCATACCACTTCTCCATCCACTATTACATTGGAGACATTGCATGATGATGAGAGTTCTTTTGAGGATCTTAATCCTCCTAATCCTAATGAGGAGTCTTCTTCCTCCACTTCAGATGGTGATAGTGATGGTGAGGATTCACATTCTTCTCATAGTCATCCTTTAGAGGTTGATGATTCTCCCCCAGACTCTCCAGCTTTAGTGCCTCTTTGGGCTAGACAAACTTTTGAGTCAGCAAGAGATTGGCTTGGTGATCCATCAGATTCTAGAAGAACTAGGTCACAATTTCAGCAAGCTCCATATCTCTTCATTGCTTCAGCTTCTGATCCATAGTCTTTTTGAGAAGCTACAGGTGTTCTCGAATGGGATGCTGCAATGCAAGAAGAGTTTAATTCCTTGGAAAGGAATCACACATGGGATTTAGTTCCTCTTCCTAAGGGAAGGAAACTTGTTCGATGCAAGTGGATCTATCGAACAAAATTTGTAGCAGATGGATCAGTTGATAAGTATAAGGCTCGCTTGGTAGCAAAAGGCTTTTCCCAAGTTCCAGGGATTGATTACTCTGAGACTTTTGCTCCAGTTGCTAAGATGAATTCCATCCGGCTTGTCCTTGCTATTGCTGCAACCCATCATTGGAAAGTTCATCAGATGGATGTCAAGAGTGCATTTCTTCATGGTGACCTTTAGGAGAAAATCTACATGGAGCAGCCACAAGGGTTTTTTCAAGATCCTTCACTTGTGTGTCGACTTCGAAAGTCTCTCTATGGCCTCAAACAAGCTCCTCAAGCTTGGTATGCCAAGATCGACTCCTTCCTTCTGACAGTTGGTTTTACTCGATGCCATTCTGATCCGAACGTCTACATTCTACACCAAGATGATACTCTCACATTTCTAGTTCTCTATGTTGATGACTTGTTGATCACAGGGAGTCACTCATCCACCATCAAGGTAGTGAAAACTACTCTACATGATAGATTTCTGATGTCAAACTTGGGTCTTCTACATTACTTCTTGGGAATTGAGATCACTCAATCTTCTTCAGGCATCTTCCTTGGACAACCCAAGTATGCACTCGATATGCTCTCTAGAATTTGCATGGCTGACTGTAAACCTGCACCTACTCCTTTTTTATTTGGGGTCAAACTTGAGGCTAAGTGCTCTTCACCTTTGGTTGATAGCACTTTATATCAACAAATTGTTGGAAGCCTCATTTACTTGACTCATACGAGACCTGACATTTCATATGCGGTGGGTATGGTCTCTAGATTCATGCAGGAGCCACATGAGTTGCATTGGAAAGCAACTAAGCAGATTCTCCACTACATTCAAGGTACTCACAATTATGGAATTCAGTATGCAGCAAGCATGGATGTTGACTTGGTGGGATATACGGATTCAGATTGGGTGGGTGATTCTCAAGATCGCAAATCCACTTCAGGGTATTGCTTCTCACTTGGTTTTGGTCCAGTTTGTTGGTTGAGTAAGAAGCAGTCTACAATTGCTCTTTCATCAACAGAGGCTGAGTATCGAGGGGCAGTTAATGCCACCACTGAGGCTATTTGGCTTCAGAATATTCTCACTGAGTTTGGTATTCTGGTTAGGAAGCCTACTATCATCTTTTGTGATAATCAAAGTGCTATACAGATCTCAAGAAATCCAGTTCGTCACCAGAGGATGAAACACATTGAGATACATATGCACTATATTTGGGAGCTCATTCAGGAAGGCATCATTGATCTTAAGTATTGTTCTACAATGGAGCAAACTGCGGACATCTTCACCAAACCCTTCACCGAAAGAAAGTTCCTTCATTTGCGATCTCTACTTGGGATACGATAGGTGTCTACTTCAGGAGGGACTTCTTAGTCCTTCTTTCTTTCTCTCCTTATTTAGGGGGGGGTTCTATTCCTCTAATGGGGGGCTTCTTCTTTTGGGGGGGCTATCTATGTACATGGGTACCTAACATGGTTGCATTTGCCGGGACCCATATTTTCACCCACCTAAGCTACGCTTAAGGGGGGTGTTAGTGTAGGTTTTTTATTTTCTTTATGTTAGGGGGTATTTATTTTTCCTACACATATATTATTTAAGCTTGCTTAGGTTAATAGGAGTGGTTTATATGAGGACACGTGGCGAGATACTTCAGCTACATGTGTAACTCTCCACCTCACATGGGTAGTTGAGTTACACACCCTCTTTTGGCCTTATGTGCCAACTTTCTCAACTCCTTTTTTGTCTTCATGTAAGGAGGTTATGCCACATGTTTTGGCATTTACCAAGAAGGTAAAACCTCCCACTTTTTATGGGGAATAGGAGTTAATGCACCCCTTGGATGTATATGCTTATATTTTTCTATATAATAAGCACTATACTCTCACCTTCACTAGTCAAGTTATTGAAGTGATAGCTCAGTGAGAGTCTTCTCCAAATTCTCTTCTTTTTCTCTATTTCTCTCTCATATCGAAATTATCTTCATTCAACTATTTTGATCTTTGATCATCTGTTGCGTGAGGAGTTGCATGTGATCTACGACCGACATCAGATCTTGGCTCGGTTCTCGCTTCTTGCAGAATCTCACAAAGGGGGGGTGTTAGAGTATTTGGGTCTTTACTTGATTAATTAAACAACATTTGTTTAATTATTTAAGTTCCCTTTATCTCTTTTACACTTAAGCTAACTTTAGGTGCATAATAATTAATTCTTTTATTAATTACTATGTGCAAGCCTAGGTTTTCCTTTTTAGGGTTTCTTGACCTATTAGAGGTTGGATTCTTTTCATTGTATTGTAAGGATTATCACATTACACATTTTGTGAATATTGAGCTCTCATCTTTTTTAGCATATTTTTTGTGTATTTGTTTTATTTTTTATTTGTTTCCTTGCTTCTCCTTGTAATAGGTTTTTTAGCTTGCAGAGATCATTTGGGCTCCTGTGGTGTTGTGTTTCTCAACTCTCACAACTATGGTATATGGAAGATCAGAATGGAGACACATCTGAATTGCATTGGAAGAGACATATGGGATATTACAAAGAATGGTTATGTTGGTCCTACACAGAGTCAACCTAATCCACCAAACTTGGCTAAAGATCAAGAGAATGATTGCAAAGCAAGAGAAGCACTTTTGAGCGCATTGTCAGATCAGCAAATCATGAGATTATCAGATCGATCTACTGCTAAAACTATTTGGGATAAATTGTAAACATTTAATGAAGGTTATACCACTGTCAAAATTGCAAAAATAGAATGCTTTCGGGTTAGGTATGAAAATTTGAAAATGGAAGAAGATGAAAGAATTTATGCTTTTATGGAAAGAGTTAATGAAATTGTTTTAGGTATACAATGTTGTGGAGGATCCTTAAGTGAAGATGAGATTGTTTCTAAAGTTTTAACAGAATTGCCACTGACATACAAAATGAAAGTAACTTCTATTAATGAATTAAGAACAATGCCTAATACATCAATATCTAGAGATACCTTGGTTGGAAAACTTTCAGCTTTTGAGCTTGAAGAATTTGGTCCTATTGCTGCAATTAAAACAAATTTAACTTTCAAAGCATCATCATCATCTGCAACATCATCATCATCATATGAGAAATCTGATTGGAAAGCACTTTACGCAAGAGAACTCGAAGACATCAGGAAGGAGAATGAAGAACTTGAAGAGCTTGAAGCACTGTTTGCAAGGAAAATGCCTAAAGGTTCAATTGGAAGTAAGTATGAAGGTAAAACACCTTTTAAATGTTTTAACTGCAATGAAATTGGTCATATGGCATCTAGATGTCCTGATAGATATGCACGATTGAGAGAAGAAGCTAAAAGAACATATAAGCCTAACCCTGAATATCAGAGATATAGATTTAAGAAGAATAGAGACAAATCATGTTACTATGCTGATGAAGGAGTTACTGATGATTCTGATGAGGAACCAACAGATAATGGATGGGATTTTGTTGCAATAATAGAAGATCAACCAACACCTACTGTACAACCGGTAGAACAGGCCCTGATAGCTAAAGTTGAAGAAAATGATGAATGGATCATTGATTCTAGATGTTCACATCATATGACTGGTGATAAAAGTAAATTCTTAACTTTTCAAGAATACAATGGAGGTCTAGTAATATTTGGGGATGATAAAGCTTGTTTGATCAAAGGAAAAGACACTATATCTTTTGATGGTAAGCACAATACTAAAAAAGTTTATTATGTTGAAGGTTTGAAGCATAATCTTTTGAGTGTTGGTCAATTAGTTGAAAAAGGATTTTAGTTACAATTCAAGAATGGTAAATGCAAAATCATGAATAGAACTGGTTTGGAAATTGCAACCGGTAATCAGACTACAGGTAATATCTTTCACTTGAATAACAATGAGAAGACATGCTTGATTGCACATATTGATGAAAGTTGGTTATGGCATAAGAGAATTTGTCATGTGATTTTTGATTGCATTGTAAAGATCAATACAACTAAGGCGGTAAGGGATTTACCTAAGATTGTAAAACCTCACAATCCGGTATGTAAGGAATGTCAACTTGGAAAGCAAGTTAGAACAACTTTCAAGAGTATTCCAGAGAAATCCAATAATGTTCTTGATTTAATTCATATTGACTTATGTGGTATGACAAGAACTAGAAGTCTACAAGGAGATATATATTTTATACTAATCATTGATGATTATTCTAGAATGTGTTGCGTTACTTTTCTCAAGGACAAATCAGAAGATTTTGGGAAATTCAAACTATTCAAGGCAATGGTAGAGAATGAAACTGATAAGAAAATCAAATGTTTAAGATCAGATCAAGGAGGTGAATTCACATCTAAGGAATTTAATACATTCTGTGAAGTGAATGGAATCATAACACAACTATCAGCACCTCAGACACCCCAACATAATGGAGTGGTAGAAAGGAAGAACAAAACTATTCTGGATGCAGCTAGAAGCATGATATCAGAAGAAAACCTACCTCATGTGTATTGGAGATAAGCAGTGAATATAGCGGTTTACACATTCTACAAATTTCACATCAAAGGTGAAACTGGTAAGACCCCTCATGAACTATGGTTTGGTAATACTCCTACTCTTAAATATTTTAAAATATTTGGAAGCAAATGTTATATTAGGAGAGATGAGTATATTGGTAAATTTGATCCTAGAAGTGATGAAGGAATATTTCTTGGTTATTCATCTAAGAGCAAGGCATATAGATGTTTTAATAAAAGATTGAAGAAAATCATTGAGAGTTCAAATGTGAAGATTGATGAACACTTTAGAAGAGATTCAGGGTCTATAGACTTTGAACCGATAGTTGAGATAATGACAAATGAACCTATACAGAATGCACCGGTACAGAATGTTGATCCAGTCACACGGGCATCATCAAAGAATTCCACAGTGACTGAAGAACATCAGCAAGTGAATACATTCAGGTATGTAAGATTGAATCACTCTGAAAGTCAGATAATTGGGAATAAGTATCAGGGTGTAATGACAAGAGGAAGACTGGCAAATGAAGATGTATGTTTAATTTCTCAAATTGAACCAGCATCAGTTAATGAGGCATGTGAAGATAAACATTGGATTGAGGCTATGGAAGATGAATTGGAACAAATTGAAAAGAATAATAAATGGACAGTGGTTCCCCGACTTAAAAACAAAAATGTAATTGAAACTAAATGGATATTCAAAAATAAACTTAATGAAGATGGTAAGTAATCAGAAATAAAGCAAGATTAGTGTGTAAGGGATATTCACAAAAAGAGGGAATTGATTACAATGAAACTTTTGTACCGGTAGCTAGAATTGAGGTAGTTAGACTATTCCTAGCATTTGCAGCACACAAGAACTATAAAGTATATCAAATGGATGTTAAATGTGCATTTCTGAATGGTGATCTTGAAGAGGAAGTTTACATTGAACAACCTGATGGATTTTATTTGACAAATGACAAAGATATGGTTTGCAGGTTAAGGAAAGCTTTATATGGATTGAAGCAAGCTCCTAGAGCTTGGTATGCTAGATTGGACATATATCTTTTGAAGCTTGGTTACACTAAAGGTAATATTGACAACAACTTATATTTCAAAGTGACTAATGATGTCATCTTAGTTATTGAATTTTTTGTTGATGATATCATTTTTGGAGGAGAAGATGGATTGTGTATAGACTTTTCTAATAAGATGCAAGAAGAATTCAAAATGTCTATGATTGGGGAGATAAAATTCTTTTTAGGATTGCAGATTTCACAAACTGATAAAGGTATATTCATATGTCAATCTAAGTACTTTAAGGAACTACTAAAGAAATTTGGTATGGAAAACTCTAAACTGGTAAGTACTCCTATGACTACAACTGACAAACTATCATTGAAGGATGATTCAACACCTGTTAGTCCGACAAGATATAAATCTATGATTGGAGGTTTACTGTATTTGACACAAACAAGACCTGATATTATGAATGCAGTATGTATTGTTTCAATATTTCAGAGTAATCCTAAGTAAAATCATGAATCAGCAGTAAAAAGGATTTTCTGGTATCTACAAGGCACAACAAATCCTGATTTATGGTATCCTAAAGATGAAAATTTTGATTTATGTGCATACACAGATGCAAATTGGGTAGGAGATGTAGATGATAGAAAGAGAACCACCGACAGAGTATTCTTTCTTGGTAACAGATTGATTTCATGGTTGAGAAAGAAACAAAGTTGTACATCATTATCAACAGTAGAATCAGAATATGTTGTAGCAGCAACTAATTGTACGCAGGTATTATGGATTAAATAAATGTTGAAGGACATAAAGTTAAAATTCAAAGAACCTATAATTATTTATTGTGATAATATAGTAGCAATTGATATATCTAAGAATCCGGTATTTCACTCCAAAACTAAACATGTTTCTATAAAATTCAATTTTCTGAAAGAGAATGTTGAAGCAAAAGAAGTGAAACTGGTTTATGTGAATACTAAAGAGCGGATTGCAGATATATTTAAAAAGCCTTTTCCTAAAGAAACTTTTGAATATCTCGGAGAGAAGCTTGGGGTTATACCCTCACGGATAGAGATCTAGATAGTTGAAGAATGGCATCAGACTGGCAGAATTTATAGAGAAACCTTTTTCCGGCTTTGATGGAGGAGAGCTACTTCTTAGGGGGAGTAGTTGGTATTTGTAATTAGTTCTATGAACTAGTTATATCTAGTTTTTATATTGCTTTGGCATTTGATGTCAAAGGGGGAGAGATATCTATGGAAAAACACATTATCTTTTGGGGAGAGATTACTCAATGGGGGAGAGATATTCTGTATTTTGATTTCTGGTAATTGATCTCTTCAGGAGATTGTTGGATTTTGGTTTATTGGCATTTCTGCTTTGGCACTTATATGGTTTTTCCATCTTGAGTTGCCATCAATGCCAAAGGGGGAGATTGTTGGTATTATGAATGTGTTGCAATATTTTTGTCATTGATGTCAACACTTGTCAACACTTATCAACACCTATCTTTCTGGAGATCTTTGGTTATGTTCACTGGCATGTTCAGTGACTTATGCACAGTCACCAGTATCTAGTTTACCGGCAGGTTGTATTGTTCACTGGCACAGAGGATGACTTGTTATGATCTGGAGATTACTTGGTTATGTCGAAGACATTGTTTGGACACTTGGTTTTGGTGATTTGGTTATTGGTCTAATCGAGTTGGCATGTTTGTTGTTACCGACAAATTGGTCTAGGTTATGGACCAACATGTGTTATCTATTCCAAATCAACACGACACGTTATGGAGATGATTTATTGATTGGTTATTATCGTAAATGCATTGAGCTGACATGATGCATCACATATTGATTCATTTATAATTGATTTAATCGTAATATTCTTAGTGAGTCGACCTACACATTTGGTCTTAGGTTTTGGTATATTTGTAAGATCTCAATTGTGAGATTAATATGATAGTGGAAGAGGAATGTAATAAGGTATATGCAAATATAAGCAGAGCTACTCACGCAAACATCTTTTGAAAATTCAAGGAAGGTATGAAGGAGATAATCTGAGCCTAACCGGTACTAAATCCAGCATATGAAGATGCCATTTTGAGTAGTACATTATCTAAGATTTAACCATCCTATTGTAGTCAGTGTGACTCTCATTTTGTGATTGAGCAGTGAGCTCTAGGCAGTTGGCCTTTATGCATGTGTAGACCCCATTTGTAGACACATACTATCTGCAGTAGTATCATCTGATTGTGGGTAAGGTTTCTCACCATGGTTTTTCCCCTTACAAGGTTTCCACATACAAATATCTGTGTTATGTGTTGTGGATGTTATCTCTCTTTCTGTTTCATGCATTAAGCTTTATCGATATTGTTATTAACCGTTAAGCTATCAACTGATATTAAGTTTGGTTCACTGGTATTATGCATCAAGTTTGATTTATGTTATATTTGGGTTGATATTAATAGACAACTGATTCACCCCCCACCCCCCTCTCAGTTGCCTCCAGGTCCTAAAAGATTCATCACAGACATCTACAACATATTTTACAGACCCATTTTCATACATAGAATTAACAAGGCTATCCATATTAAAATAATGTTCTACCTATTGTTTTTTTTTCTTTCCATTTTTTTTTTGACTGGACTTATTTTGAGCACTCTTCTTTGGTTCAACAGAAAATTGGCTTCTTGTCTTCCTAATAGGAGGAGCAACATACTTTCCTTCAATATCATCCATTTTAGTCCTTTTGGTCCTTAGACTGATGACACTTTTTTCCTTTTCCGCTTCTTCATCACTACTACTATTAACCTCCTCAACTTCCTAAACATTGAGCTTTCTCTGAGCTTTAGCTTTCTTTCTTGGAGTATTTTTCTCACTGGATGCAGATAGAGAAGGAGTTTTGGAGGAACTCTAAATCACCTGAGGTGATGCAGAAGTTGATCTAGTCGATCTCTTCCCATAGACATCCGTAACTCTGGGCAATCCTATCTCATGGTATATTTTCTTCATTCTTTTATCTAGTCCCTTCTTGGACCTCTCCTCTCTCAAACTAGCTTCCAACTATTAAATAGTCTCAAGGGATCCTTATCTAGATTGATAATCTCAAAGATTTTTTATTCAACCAACTCTAAAGAAACTTCATTATTCAACTCTAGAATCCAAGCGATCCTTGGTTCAATAGCCATAATGTAATAATTATCTTTGTTGACTAAGAAAGTAAATGTATCTTTGTATTTTAAAACCAAATCTACAGGAAATTTATATCTTCTGCATCTCTACCTTAAAATCCACACACCATCCACCAACTATCCTTCTGTAGGACTGACTATCAAAACCCTAGATGTACAACCCTATTTGTGCTCTGGTAGGTATGGATTTTCCCAGACATAATTATCTCTTCTAGGAAGCTCATTCAAGTACATGAATGCAAGATAGATAATCAAGGAACCAAACGTGAATGGGTACTTACTCTCTCATTTTCTCCAGATTCTTCATTAACTGTTCAAGAAGGATTTCACATAGATCAAATTGTTTTCCACACGCAACCATCTGAAAAAGTAGTGTGAATAGAAATCGCAGTCGTGGTGCCTTCACGATTCTGGAAGTAAACTTTGTATGCAAGAACTTTGGCTGCATATTTGACTTCAAGGTCAGTAATATCTTCAACCGTCATGGCTCTCCCTCCCATTTAGCACCTATCAACTCAATTACCATATCATTTTTCACATATCTTTTTGCTAGAATGATTCCCTTCTTGCATAAACCAGTTAATGTCCTAATTTCGTTCTTTGTAATCCCATAGGGTTTATCTAGGTACATTGTGTCTCCATGAATTCTACTTAGAATAACCATTATCCATTCAGAATTATACCCTTATCCATTAATAATCATATGAAAAATCACAGGGAAAACCCTCCAAATGCCTAACCCTAACTTGGTGATTTTTTGTATTCACTTTTGAGAGAGATTCCATCACTTTCTAATATTTTCTCCTAGAGGTCATTGAAGCTTGCACATGGCTCACCTCTCCATTTTCCGCATGAATATAAGTTCAAACATCCTCTGTATATAAGTAGTAAATTGGCACACTTGAAAATGCACCTTCCTTATCCTTTACCGTTGCAACAAATGGGTATGGCTTCAACACTGGTCAAGGCTTGAGATCAACATTGACGACAACTAGAATCAAAATCATATCTACAACTAGGGTTTTCTTCCTCTAACATAGGGTGAACACTAACACTTCTTCTCATGGGAGCTCTTTGAATTATCAAGTTGCAAGAAATCAAAATAAGCCCAAAAAACTAATATATTCATTTTGCCAATGTATTGTCAGCCATAAATGCATCAAACCTAAAAAGTTGATAAATATTTTGTTCCAATTGTGGACCCAAGAAGACATCCAAAAATCACCAAAAATTTCTCTTTGAACATTGTGATGTTGAAAACATTCCTCAGCATCAAACTACATGGGGGTTTGTATGATATTTCTTCAAATCTCCCCCTCAGACCTTGTCGTTTGACTAGTTTTCAAAAGAAAGCTCATCACCTTCAGCAAGTGCAAATCCACCTTTAGTCATTTCTTCAATCTTGTCATCTAATTTCTTCACCAAGTCATCTTCATTTTCTCTCTTTCCTGATTGATGTCAATTTTCTTTGTCATACCATTAGACTTATGTTCTTTAATTCTGCAATGTTTTGCAATGTGACCTATCTTGTTACAATTATAGCATACCAGACCTTTCTAAGATTTGCCACTATTCATTTTGTTGTTTCTAAACCTTCTATTTGACCTGGATTCAACAACTTTGTGTCCATGTATTGTAATCATATCACACTCCATTGAAGGATTGAGCATGATTCAAATTTTTGTATCCATTCCTCATCATCCTACTTTTGTATTCAACAACCCTATGCCTAACCTTGTTGCAAGAGTAGCATATTATGCTAATTGATTGATTTCTAATTTGAATTTTATATGCACTAGCTCTATGTCCAAATCTATTGCATGAAAAGAAATTACCATTAAAAGAATACTTGGATCCAACTTGAGAAAATCTTTTTTCATTATTCCTATTGTTCTTTCAAACCAAAATGAAGTTAGTATCCTCAACCTTATCCTTTCCTTTGGAATTTTCACCTTTCTCATAACCAATTCCATCCTTGTCATTATTCTGATTTTGAGCATTGAGCATAGCATCAAGTACTTCGCTTCCTCCTTTCAGCTTTAAAATTTTTCAATTTATTCATTTTCCTCCTTCAATTCCTTCCTATTTTTATGCATTACCTTCTCAAGTTTGGAACATTCCTCTATTTTTCTATTTATTTTTGTATCAAGATCATCCATCACTTTTCTTCCTCCATCAAGTAGCTTTCCTAAGCAGGCAATTTTATCTTTAGCATTTTTGCACATGAATCTTCTCTCATATATACCAGTCAAGGTGGATCTCAATCAGGGACAACTTTAAGAAACCCCCCCGCCCCCGGGCAACTATGTAAAATCCTGGCGAATTGGACATTATTTTCGAGTGGAAATTTTCATATCGATGGCGATTTATTTTTTTTAAATGGGGAAAAAAATATTTTGTATTGGCGATTGTTTTTCTAGGGTACAAAAATTCCATAAATTTCTGGCGAATAATACCTTGTTCTATGGGGAAAATATTTATTGTGGGAGGCAAATAATTTTTGTTAAAAGGAACAAATATATAATTGTATGAGCGAAAAATTTTACTCCGAAGGAAATTTTTTTAAAATGTATTGGCGATTTTTATCCACCGCTTGAAAATTATTTAAATGTATTGGCGATTTTTATCCACCGCTTGAAAATTATTTAATTTGTTTTGGCAAATATTTTGTTATTTATGGAAAAATATATAATTTATTGGCGATTTCATGAATTCATTGCCATTAATAGACAAGGCACATCACATCACATAAATTCATAATACAATGAGTTCGGACTTTGTATGATGTATCAATAAGTGCGGCCTCTTTGACACGTGAAGGGTGACACATACCTAAAAACTATCAATGATTTTAAACCATTCAATGATCGTAGATCAATCGCTGAAGTTTTATTTTGGCCCAATTTTCTGAAGAGAACATAGCTCACCAGAAAGTGCCCGAAATGGAATTGGATTCAATAGACACATATCAAATGTCATGAATCACGATCGATAATTTCGTTCATTTAATATTTACCTATTCACTTACGGCAATCCACTCTGTCCCCACGACTTCCAATGTGATACTTGCCAATTTGGTATTGGTTCATAGTTGTTTCCATTTTGGCACAATAGTGCATTTATGGGAAAGATTTGCAGAGATACGAAAGATTTAAAAAAAATTATAGCAGTTAATATGGTTAAAGAAGTAATTATTACAATCAAGAGCTTCAACAATTTATATATGATCTTTGCTTCTTTCATCTTCAATTAGCCTTTGCCATTTGGTAGATAAATCATCAGAGCTTCAGCTCACCGTATTTTAGGTTTATAGGCTTAGGTTGTTTAATTTGTTAATCTTTTTTCTCAAGATGGACATTCCCATCTGCTTGAGAAGCATTTCTGCAGAGGACCGGAGGGCCTTTCTAGGCTCCGTTAGAGACCCAACCCTCCAATCAGTCTGCAATGAGGTTGGGTCATTCACCAATGAGGCTGTGCGGATGGTGCTGGGCAGAGAGTTTCTGTGAAACAAAAATAGGTACCATGTTAACACAGACATTACATCTCGCTTCTTAGCGTCTCTTCTAGACCTAGGAGGAAACAAGGTGGATATGTTGATGCTGTTGAGGAAGGTTTTTAAGGAAGACTTCCTTGGAGATGACATTACTCTTGTCGTCCTTGCAAAAGTAGGGGTGGGGATCCCTTGGGCAAGTGAATTATCCAAGCTTCTCCTCCCTGACCAAGCAGTGCTAGTGGCCAGGAAACCATTTCTCCTAAACCTGAATGCGGAGCAGCTGATGTGTCATAGAAAATGGGCGTGGATTAGCAGGGACTTCCTCTAGAAATGGTTCCTCCTTGACCACTTTCCAAACTACATGTGGCTTGAAGAATTCTACATGGAAGGAGGGCCATATTCTTAGGGCAAAATTGTAAACAATTCCACTACCTATGCCCTAGCCCCGCCCCCCTGTAGTTTTTTTTTCCTATGTCCTCGAACCCTAACAGGCTCAATGCCAGTGGCTCACTCATTTTGGCTTTTAAGTTTTTGGGGGACTCAAGTCTCAGACGAAAAAATTGTAAATTTTAAAAGCATAAATATTAATGATAATTTTTCAAATTCCAGTTTGTTTCAGTTTGCCTCTTACAGTCTTATGGATATAAAAATGCTTTCTATGATTCTATTTCATTTTTATTAATTAATTTCTTTCAAATGCTTTTTGTATATGAGTTACGTTATTTCAATTATTTGTTAAACAATGGAAATAAATTTAACATTGTGATCTTTTTTATGTAATGCTATAAAAAAAAATTCAGTTTGTTCCATTAATTATTTGTACATTGATTATGGTTGATTATAATTTTATAAATATATAGTCGTTCAAAATACCAAATTTCAAAAGTTTCAAGATACAAAAGTTTATCGGTAAAGGTTTTTTCATTCTATTAATTCAAAAGTTTCAAGATACAAAATTTGCAGTCATTCATGCATAAACGCAAACAGAGAGAAAACCATACCGCCCACAGCTTATAACAAGCAGACAAAAAAACTAGTTCATTGCCGATAGGCCACTCACTCAGTCTCACTATCCCCCTGGGTCACCTCCTCCCAGTCCCTTCCCTCCTCGGAGGTCAATGCTTTGGCTTTCCCTTTTGCTGCTTCAGCTTTCATTTTTGGAATGTAGTCTAGGCACCCGAAGTCGGGGTCGCCCTCCAAGCTTGCCAGTAGCTGTATGGCCCTTCCTTCTTCAGCCCTATCTTTGAATTCCCTACCAACCTCCATCCTTGCCACCACATGCAAAGCCTTCAGGACTTCATCCACCATGGTTAATTTCACAAAGAGTTTCATCGCTTCCCACCCCACTCGGGCACGTTCATGACACTGGTATTTGATTTCATCCTATGGGCCACAAATAAAAGGAAGTAATTCATCCTAGTCATCCCCTTCCTTAATTCGAATGTCAACTTCCAACACCACCCACTCCAAGATTGAATCCAGGTTAATCAAAAAATCCCCATCAATCAATTTGACCAATGTGAGTTTTACCTTTTCCACCTCCGGTTCGAATTCACAGGCCCACGTCAAAATCAGAGAGTAAACCTCCATGTTAGTTCGATACCGGTGACTGATATGTGCCACCTCCTCTGCAAGCATCAGTCAAGCTGCCACCCACAACTTCTCCTCCTTAAACTTGAACAATCCTTGCATTTGTTTATTAGATACTTTGCCCAAAAAGGGCACCAACTTCTTGTCTGTTTGAAGTGTGAAATTGGCCTCCATGGTCACTTGCAATTTCAAAAGCACTTCCTGCAAAAAATGTCTTACAAAAGCCACGATTCTATGAACTACAAATTTGTTCTGCTTCAAAGCAAAAAAATGAAGCTACGATTCTACGAACTATAGATTTGTTCTACTTCAAAGCAAAACCTGGTACACAGAGCAAAACGTAATAAATTCTGCCTCCGTCTTAACTCTTATAGGTCAGGTAATGAATGTGAATGATAAGGCATTAATGTCATGAGATCAAGAAAAATATTTCCTGCCATCCTCCCCTTCCTCCGTTCATGCGACATGCCGCAGGCAACTCCTTCTACAACATTTAATCACCACCTTGGCATTTGTACTTTCCAAATTTGCTCACCTTAACAGGTTGAGGACTGCACATTTTTTTAAATTAATACACTAAATTTATGTTGAACTTTTTTATATATTTTTAAACTATTTTTAAAATTATATATCGTAAACATATTTTCAAAGAATTTTGTTAAACTTTAAATTAATATTTTAGATTTAATATTGAATGTTTTCTTTTTTATATTAAACTTTTACCTTTCAAATTGTATATCAAAATTTATATTTTTATTTAGTTATTTGTTTTATTCTAGAATCTAAGTTTCATGTTTTATACTATTTTTGAATTTCAAATTTTTACAAATAATATTAACATTATATTTAATAGTTATCTCAAACTATTGCAGTTTGCACATCTTTAAAATTTAAATGTCTCTTATTATGGGATCGATGACATTTGACAACACTCAAGTTCTCAACAAGTATCATCGTCTATCGGATGAGCAAAGATCACCGACTTAGGGTGGATTTCGGCCCAAATGTGGGTAGTGAACACATTTGTGAGAACTTCACCCAAAATTGAACATTGTAAATTTAATTTAATATAATTAAGTCTATAGTCTATAGACTATAAATCTCTTTTTTGGGCATAATTTTAAAATGATTAAATAGACTTTAAAAACAGACCTGAAAAGTGACATGAGTATGGTGACGTGCCAGAAAAATGGCAGAAGTCATGGGACCCACTTCATCTGAAAACAGGTATCATCGACCCGATGACCATTGGATGAACAAAGATCAATGGCTTAGGGTGGATTTCGGCCCGAATGTGGGAAGTGAACACCTTTATGAGAACTTTGCCCGGAATTGGACATTTTATATTTAATTAAATATAATTAAGTCTATAAAGCTTTTTTTCGGGCGAAGGTTTAAAATGATTAAATAGACTTAAAAATCAAACCCGAAAAGTGACACGTGTCAGAGTATGGTGACGTGCCAGAAAATTGGCAGAAGTCGTGGGACCCACTACATTTGAAAACAGGTACCATCGACCGTTGGATGAACAAAGATCAATGGCTTAGGGTGGATTTCGGGGTGAATGTGGGAAGTGAACAACTTTATGAGAACTTTGCCCAAAAAAGTGACACGAGTATGGTGATGTGCCCGAAAACTGGCAGAAGTCATGGGACCCACAACAACTGACAACAAGTACCATCATCCATTGGATGAGCAAAGATCAACGGCTTAGGGTGGATTTCGGCCTGAATGTGGGAAGTGAACACAGAACACTAATCCTAAAGGAGATTCAATACGTAACATGATTACTAGATTAGAGGGGTCCCTACTATTATAAAGGGGATGGGGCCCAGAATTGAAACGTTTTAAATTTAATTAAATATAATTAAGTCTATAAAGCACTTTTTCGGGCGGAAGTTTCAAATTATTAAATAGACTTAAAAAACAGACCCGTAAAGTCACAACAGGTACCTTGGGGTCCCTCATCCATTGGATGAGAAAAGATGAATGACTTAGGGTGGATTTCGGCCCCAATGTGGGAAGTGAACACATTTGGGAGAACTTCGCTCGAAATTGAACATATTACATTTAATGTCCTCAGAATTTATACTAAAGTAGTGAATGTTTTGTCCTTCGGCATCGAATAGTTATTAATAATAATTAATAAAATTACAACATGATTCATACTGTCCTCGGAATTTATACTGAAGTAATGAATGTTTTGTCCTTCGACATCGAATAGTTATTAATAGTAATTAATAAAATTACAATATGATTCTAGATATTTTGCCCTTTAGGTTTTAATTTTCTACTTTTCAGAGTTTTCAAAATAAGAGACTCGTAAATCATAATTGTCTTTCATTTCATGGACAAACCTGTAAATCAAGGGAGATTCAGAAACAACTACTAGATTAAGGAATGCAAGTTGCAATAGAGTCTGTCTGCGCTAATATAATGAAATAGAAATTCCAATTTCTAGGTAAATCTAGAACACCTACATCCCGCCTTTTTTGCTTTTGGTAATCTCATGGTCCAATTTGAGGGTTAGCATTTTCAGGTTTTTATCTAGCATTATTTTGAATTATTAACAATAATAGTGATGGGGAAAACGGGAAGCGATAGTTCAACAAGAAGCCAAGTGAAAAAAAAAATGTACCTAACCAAATTAGTTAAAACACCAGGTTTCACTGATGAATACCATGATATTTATGACCCTGCTATCCATGGTGAAAAGTGTATCATAGATATTAGATATACATTGTCTAGTACAACGATAGATGCATCCTGGGCAAAATTTACTGTTTTCAACCCAATGTTAAAACAAAAAACAAATAAAATCACATCATGGGATGCTGGATTGGGAAGCATGGTGTTACTTGAAGTATTCCCTTGCCCTGATTTTGTCATGGTCTGCGCCGAAAATTATGATGAAGATAAAAAAGCAATTGTCAATAAAAATACAAAAGAGGAAATTCTATCCATAAACGAGGGAGAATTTTCTCGTTTGTTGAACCTAGGATTTGAAGCCCAAAACTCAAATGTCCAAATTGACCTTGAAAAGCTGGCAGGGAATTATGAGAGTCTCGATCCAAGTCACTGAGATTCATTTATCAAAGCTCTGATAAAGAGTGGTACTAGTATTGTGTTGGATCAGAATCATAAGCCTCCTTATGATTCTAACATTTTTGTTCCATGGGTTGGGGATACTATTTCCTTGCTTTCATTTTTCTTGGGATTGGAAAATGATAGGGAAGTGAGTGCAAACCTTCTTGAAATGATTTATAATATCCATTGTGCAGGTCAGCCAGTAAGATATAATTTTATTGAGCACATTGTAAAATCCATGCAAAAATAATTACTAATGATCAAAAACAGTTCCTGTAAGACATTTAGGTTCTCATCCTACTTGTGCTATCTCCTTCTATCCAAGTATCATGCAATATTCGAGACCAACAAGCTTCAAATTGTGAGCTATAAGATTGATGAGAAGACTAGGAAGAGAATAGAGTGTCCAATATATGATTGGACACCAAAGATAAGGATGCATGATAACAGAAAGAACTACAACCATTTTGTAGACTTCTTTTTGGCACCAATGTATAATGAAATTACAAGCACTAAAATGCCTAGGTTGCCTGTGTCTTGTAGAGATTGCGTTCAACTCGAAAGTCAAATAGAATTGGCTAACTCGTTCTTCATGGAAGAATTCACTGTGTTAAGGTTTTATGGATCGGTAGTAAAACCATACAAACTTCCAATACATGTGATAGAGAGGGTATTTGCATTAGAGTATGCACGGCAATTGGAGAGCACAAATAGGCACTTCCATGGTCAGCAAAAGAAGAGAATATTTCCTTCCTTGCCTTTCTCATGTGGAGGGTTCACATTTGAGAGAAAAGTATTCAATGTGGCACATGATTTTTTGATAGTTTTTAACTTTGGTGATGATGATCTCTGGTAGTATGATCCAATCAGTGTAGTTCAAGAAAGGCTTAAGAAAAATGGGAACTCTTCAGCATTATGTCAACATGAAAGTAAACCATTGCTAGAAAAGCTTAGAAACATGGACTCCTGGGATGAGGTTAAAAAGGAGATGGAGAAAATTGTAGCTGACAATAATATTTCAATAGAAGAAATTTCATCACAAATTATGGCATTGCAAATGCACACACATAGGACAACAGAGGAGGGCTAGGGCATCCAAATTAGGAGGTCCTACAATTTCTACCTTAAATATGCTAATCCATCTAAGAAATCTATTCCCAAATCAATTTTGCATGAATGTAAAGAGAATTATTGGACTCAAACCAAAATAAATGATTTTTGGACTATGAGGAAGAATCTCGGTGAACCAAAGACAAGTGTAGAATTTGAGAGCATCAACGAGGATGTAGAGTTTAGAAAATTGTGGGACATGGAGCATGGCAGGACTGAAGATGATGAGCATGAGGTTGTCATTGAGGCCCCTCCAACAACTACTACTACAGTCCCAAAAATATTAGGTGGAGTCAATGAGTCCATGAAAGAAAAATATAGCAAAGGGGCAGACCTTGTGGAAAAAATGGGTTTTGAAGGTGGTGGTCTAGGTGCCAAAGGAGAGGGAATTTGGTATCCACTTCAGGTACAACTTCTATCATATTCAAAATCAAAAGGTCATCTTAAACCAGTCATTAGACTTGATTCTTTAGATTCATCACGGATAAATACTACTCATTACCCTCGGGGTCCACCTACATTTGTTTCAGGTTCAAATCCACAACCACCACCACATCATGGTATTCCCATTGGTGGTGAATCAAGTGCCACTGCCACTGGTGGAGAATTTGGGGATAGTATTCCTATTATTGGTTAGTCAAGTGTCACTGTGATTGGTGGGGTTGGCATGGGTACTACTACTGATACTAGTTGTCTTGGTGTTGGACAAGGCCAACAACAAAATATAGCTCGCAAGAGGACAGTAGAGGTAGATACTCAATCTCATACTATGGAGAATCCTATATCAAGTGCCACTAACACTACAAATCAATCATTTGCAACTTCATATCACATACCTCAAAAGACTATGAAAACTACACATGAAAGTGTCAGTGGGAGTGGGACAACATCAGGAACTATTGTTGGTAATCTTGGTCAAGCATTAGTTAAAACCACAGGAATAAGTGGAAATGGAGCCTATGGTATTCCTATGTCACCTTTCAAACATTCAATTGCTTCAACAAGCCCAGATTTTAAATTTTGTGATTACTATGAAAAATATGAACACACAACAAAAGCAAATAAAGAAAAAAAGAAAGCATTTCATAGGGTTTCCGTGTCTAAAGTTTTAAATGAACAACCTACAAGGAACATGGTATTTCCAACATATGACCCACAGAAAGATATGATGGAGTTCATAGTTGTTATGCCCCCGGCCCCATCTAAAGATAAAAATCCATCACATGGTCAGATAGATCCCTCTCAATTTCAAGTTAGCACCCTCCAAATGGATTTTTCCAAAGTACATAATGTGGATAAAATTAGTGTGTCAAAAAGGACTAATGAAGTGGTCTACACTTTACTGCTAAAGGTGGAGAGAGAAAAAAATAATTTGGAGAAACAAATAGAAAAGTTACAGGCAGACCTGGAAAATGAAAAATCAAGGAGGAAAGAAGCAGATAGCAAGTGCAATGATTTATAGAAAAGGATAAAAAATTCAGGCTCTATAGTAGAAATTGCAGAGCAGGAGAAGATGGATGCAAAATTGAAGGACCTGACAGAAAAACTGGCTAAAAGCAGTAAAAAAATTGTTGAGGAAAAAGCCAGTTTTCAAAAATTATACAAAAGTTATGAGTTCGCTGCCATCAAAATGAGAAAATTACATGACCTATTGGATCATGGGAAGGAAAAATAAAAACATTTGCAAGAGGAAGTAGAGGAAGAAAGAAAAAAATGTGCACAAATGAAAGAAGATCTGCACAATGCAAATGATAAAATAAAAACTCTGGAGGATAGATTCAAAGATAATATGAAAAATACAATGAAGTATATACAAGAAAACATTTGGCGGCAAATAATGCAGAGGAGTGAGAAGTTGTGTGAATGGTTTCAATTGACTGAAAGTATGAGACTAATTTATATAAAAATCAAAGGGCACTATGAGAAGAGCACACATGTTTATTCAAAAGAGGATATGGCAAAAAAGATTCTGAAAGTAGTCTACAGTTCCAATGACAACTACTTGGCATCCAAGGGAATTAAGAGCCACATTGATGCCATAGTTAAGACATCATCTATCATTCAAAAATGCTAGAAACTAAGGGAAACAACAGAAGTTATGGAAAGTTATGGAAAAAAGATATTGAAGCTGGAAGAAAAGAAAAATAATTTGATTAAAATTGGTTTGCCTAACCCTATTGACACATCAAAGAAATTCATTGGAGAAGAAGCTTTCAAAAAAAGCATGGAGATAAAAATGAAGTCTGATTTAGACTTGCTTCCAAAGGACACAACTCCCCAAAGCTTTCTGGAATTCATCCAACCATTTACAACTCTAAATTTGATATTGGATGAAATAGTGATGTCAAGTAAATCTTCTAAATATGGAATGTTGATGGAGTTGGAGTTGACTTTCCATAGTTTACAGAATTTTGACCTTCCATCAGACAAAGAGTGGAGCACCCTACAAAAACTGGCACATAATTCTTAAGAATCATAGTATGTATTGCACAATTTTCTTCTTTTACTCTTAATTTCAAGGTTTTATGTTTTTTCTGTTTGCTATTTTGCTAATCCAACCTATGAATCTATGATGCACTCGCTATTGCTATTTTGCTAATCCAGCCTATGAATCTATTTTATGAATAGGAAAAAAATAGCACTCGCTATTGCTATTTTGCTAATCCAGCCTATGAATCTATGATGCACAATGCAAAACTTTTGCCAATAAATTTGTATTCTCAAATTCTCCCTTGCTTTAACATTTATGCATTTCTCTATTTTTGATTAGTAGGTTTTAGGCACTACTATTATCTATTTTTAATTTGTCATAACTCATGGCATGAATTAATATTTAATTTTGAACTCTGTTTTTTGAATAGGAGACATCAAACATGTAGCAGATGTTAAATTGTTAATATGACCTATGATGGCCATATAAATCTGTGCTGAGTTTGTGATTTTGATGTTCAGTCTTCACATGTTGCAAACTTTCAATTGGACCTGAAGCTGTTGTTACTCCCTTGTTTCTATAAAAGGGAATTCAGGGTCATTTGCAAAGGGTTCTGAAACTTTGTATTCACTTTTGCATGGACATTGGAGAATCACATAGGAGCTATTGTTGCTCTCTTGTTTCTATAAAAGGGAATTTGAGATCATTTGCAAAGGGTTCTGAAACTTTGTATTCACTTTTGCAATTTGCATGGAGAATCACACATATTGGTGTGTTACTATTGAATGAATTGTATCATATGGCGATATTTTGAAAGAATTAATGAAATTTTAAGTTCTCGACATGTGTATTACTATTGGATGAATTGTATCATACGGTTCTGAAATGTATCACATAGATTTGAGACTCAAACATGTATAAATAAACAATAAACATCTCTATATCAATAAACATATTATGGTTTTTTTTTTATTATGCTATTTTAAATCTGGAAATAGAAAGTTGAAAAATACAATTACAAATCAATATTAAATTCTAATTGCAAAAAGTAATATGATTTTGTAATATGAATGATGAGATACAGTAATAAGATTAATAAATACCAATCTCTTACAGTTTCCATTCATCCTCATCAAATTCAGAGCTTTCTTGATTCTTGTCTATGGTTTGAGTTTCTTCACTCAGAGTCTACATACCTTCGCCGAACTGCATCTCAATGCTACCAGTAGGTGACAGTCCAGTACATGGGGAAATAGTCCCATTGGAACTTTGGTTGGAAGTGTTGCCCAAACCTCTTCTTTCACATTTGGACCTCCAGATTTGCAGTGCCCTATCATAAGGAAAAGTGTGGACATCATACCTAGATGTATAGAGCCTCAAGGAATTTTCCAAATTTTTGTCTAGTTTGTTTCTTAGCTTTGATTTTAGGAACCCCAAAGCACTGAAAACTCTCTCATCTTCCACCAAACCCAATATCATGGTAAGACATAAATCAGCAAGATTCACATATTCTGGAATTGAATCACGCAATGTTTTGTTCTTAGCTATAGTTTTCCAAAGCCTTGTTACTAATCCCTTTTCATGGGGGTTCTCCATTTTGGCATATTGTTCTCTCATAGTGTATGCAAAATGAGATGATTTCTCTCAAAGATGAGTTTCATCTAATATTCCATTTATATTTACTCCATTCAATTCTTTGGATATGCAAAATTGTTTTAACAAAGTCAGTAGCTTAATTTAAAAATCGGTTGCACTGTTGAGGCTCCAATAATGAGGAAACACGATAGACATGGCTTTGAGTAGGTTGTTAGGAGGGAATCTGCTTCTAATTTGTGAGGAAAGATCATACGCAATTTTCTTCACAGAAGTAGTTACAGTCTCAACAATCTTGTCGAAATCTTCCCTTGTAACTCTTGCTAGTTGCTTCCTGGGGCGCTTTCTTGGTTCCTCGAGGTCGACTGTGGCATAGAAGTGCATTGGTATCTCAACTCCTCGTACATTGGCACATACCTCCCCATCTACAATGATTTGTAAAAAGTTATCAGGATTGTTCAAATCTGTGAGTGTCTGCCACTTAACAAATTTTTCATCAGATAGTGTTGGTTGATTTCGATAGAGATTGTCGAGGGTCATGCATGTCATCTTACACAGCGTAGCATATTTTGCAATATACAAAGCTCTTTTTTGGGCAACCTTCATAATATTCCTCATTTGCTCTAGCATGGGTAGAAGAGCTGCTAAAGTTAAGAGTGTCTCTAAATTACTTAACCTGCTAAGAAGTTCAGGAAATTCTGGTTGATCTGATTCGTCGCGAGTTGTGTGAAATAGTCCAATCAAGGATGGATATTCTGAAAACACTCGATACGCTGGACCATCCAAAGAGATCCATCTGGTATCATTGTCCTTGAGAAGCTTGTTCCCATCAGTTATTCCATCAGCAAAGTCTTGAAATTCCATAAATTGCTTGGGACTTCAACAGAAGTGTAAATAGAGCTCTCTGATTAAAATTTCAATTTTTTTAACCGAAGGAAACTTGCTCACAATTCCAAAAGCTAGATTCATTCCGTGAGCCATGCAGTGAATTGCAGTAATGTACGGTGCAAATGAAGTTTCAATCTTTGTACAAAGACCGTTCCTGTGACTGCAAAACTGAAGCTCCATTTGCTCCAACACAAACCAATTTTTTAGCTATCATCATGTCATCCATACCTCCATACTCAATTAAACTTCTCTTTACTAGTTGAAATAAATTTTTCGTTGCTGCACTCTCCTTCATTTTAACAACAGATAGTAGATGAGGTTGGTGGGTATGATTCTGTATAGTATAAACATGCATGCATACCTATGAAGTATTGTCTACTACCGTAACTTCGTCTAAACAAAATGCAATAAAGTTTGACTCTTATTCTTTCCTTTACGTCTTCTTTTTCAACCTCAGCAAGACAACTTGCCCATTCCCATCCACTGTTTATTGACCAGTGTCTATTAGGATAGTTAGGAACTTTCAAAAAGTGTAATAAACCACTAATTGATGGGAAATATGTCATAGAACGCCCTCTGCTCAAAATATAAAAAACAACACTTAACTGAACAACTCTTCCCAGTTGTTCTATTTGCATTGCTTTTCCAAAAACAAATTCAATAGAACCTTTAACTTTAGTAGGCTTCGTCTGTATTTTCTCATGAAAATAATACTCTTTGGCATTCCTCACATGCTTACATTCCTCCTTTGTTTTCCATCTTATCACTGATTTTTCAACCCCGTCTAGCATTTGTTTCTCATAAACTTTACCCATATGCTTTTCTATGGTGTCAAATTTTAACTGCAACCTAATTTCCTTGTTATGTTTCCAAGTGCAAATCTTACACCTACATTCTATTGGAGGCTTGCCTTCGATTGGATTCTCCACTGGTTCAATGAATGGATACTTTGATGCCCAATTAATTTGAAAATTCCTCGCTGACATATCCCACTCCTGATCCTTTTTTTATTGTGGCTCACCCTTTTTTGATATGGCTTTTCTTTTCCCCTTCCGTGCATTATCATCATGATAGTTCTGATACTTAATGTGAAGTACAGATGCCAATAGCTAACAAGATGAGAGGGGGGGGGTGAATCATACAAACTTAAACTTCCATAAAAACAATAGATTCAACCTCGGTAACTTATACTTCAGCAATATAACCAAAACTGCCAAACATAAAAACTTATGAACACATAATCATAGTAACACTCATAACACCAGATTTAACGTGGAAACCCAAATAGGGAAAAACCACTATGGGATTTCAGACCCAATAAGAAATATACTCTTCTAGAGTATGCTCAGTTAAAAGAAAATCATGTTAAAGATTACAAACACATTGCTAGATGTGACCCAGTTAAGGGATTTCCCTTAGATCTGTTAGGATCTTCACTTTGTTAGAAGTGACCTTGTCAAAGAATTTCAAACATTCATTTAGAATGTTACCTTGCTAGAGGGTTTACATATAAGACTGTTAAGTCCACCCGGTTAAGAGATTTTTTGTCACTTACAAAATAACAGTAATAAAACCTATCTGCAACTTCACATCTATAATGCTAAAGTAGATTCTTATTTGCTCAAAACAATCTAGTCATAAGACTTATCTTGCTCCTCTACTGGGATCTCTACTCTGTTATTCAAATAGGTCTTCAAGCTTCTATTCTCGATAATCACTATGTAGCATCCCTATGCATACACTTGCCCGCATACATTGTTTATCAACAATTCCTTATTTATAAACAATTGCTAACCACTTAGTCTCCTTAATCACATTTCCCATGATCAATCTTAGCCATCAGATATTCAAACTTGACTAGGTTCAATGTATCCTTCCGATCTGAAAACATTTTACCTTGCCTCAGGACTTGCAGTCCTTTCTTGGAACTTGTACAAGGTTATTACGGTTCAATCTGCGCTGTAGATCTTCCTACCAATTTTTCTTTGCCATAGATCCTTAACAAACTTCATGCATGACATACCAATCATTTATACATCTCTAGCTAATCATTTTCCTTCATTAAATAATGCTTTTATCCATCCCATGAGCACTATCATAACTCGGTTGCAACCCGGTAAATACTAAACTTTACTCAGTAGACATTTCGCCTTCATTAACCGATATTGATAACCTTAGGGTTTACCGACTAGGTTCTTTGCTCTTGTGACATAGTATAGTATTAACCTTACAATCAACAACATATGTAGGACATCAAAACAATCTAAACATCATAATCTCATCATTATCTAACTCGATAATAGTTGCCCATTGAATAACATATTTCTCCCCTTATTCATCACATACTTTCTGTGTCTTTTATCGACATCTTAATTCTCTTCTAATCAATCTTCTCAAGATATAGCAACATCATACTGAATCAAATAATCAATCTCTTGACATCAATGAAAAAATATTGTTATAAAGATAGTTATCATCCTTCTCCAGTTATATCAATAATCTTCAACAACCTTCTCAATATCCTTATTGAATATCAACAATCTCCTGATGTTGAAATGTCAACAATCTTTCTTACTGTAATGCCAACACATCAATGGCATTATCACCCAAGTCGATTATATCATTCCAGCTAACTTGGGTATCTACCAGATAATCTTCTTCAAGATCATCCTGATCTGAGATATCAGGTTCGCCGCCATCTTCAACATGCGGTGCAGGTGGTGAATTTTGTACTTGTACTTGTGATTATGTACCTTCCTGATTTTCACCACAATCTTTTCTAATGCCAAAGTACGAAGACAACATTCTTCTTTTTGTTGGCCTCTCCTGGCCTTCCCCACATTCAGGTTTCCTACCCCTCTTCCTGTTCGACATCTCCAATGAAATAAAGGCTGCCAAAAAAATATCAATTTGTTGAAGAAGCAATAATAGACTATAATGTATAATATACCACTTCAAAAATATGATCACTCACCTTTAGGCTTTAGGTCACTAGTAGTCACCAATGCAGTCAACAACAATGATTTTCCTTGGTCTGAAACTTCGCTATTGATCAGAATTCAGAGCCTAGAACCCACCAGATTGTGTTGAGATAAATCTGATCTTGGCATGTATTTATACCAACAAATACATATTGGGTTATGTTCTCACCTTCATTCATCCTCATGGATTCAAGTTTTCCTCTTAGACTATCTACTTTTGCTCTTTGAACATGTTCATCACCTCCATACACAGATATGAGCTTAGTCCACATTGCCTTTGCATCATTACAACCTTCTAGATCATTAAACTCTGAGTCGGTCAATGCTGATGTAATTTCAATCATAGCTTGAATATGTTCTTGCTTTGCCTTAATCTCTTCCAAGGTCATAGGATTGGTGCTCAGTGCAATATACTAATTCTCTAGATAATATGTTGCATATTCTCCAATTCCTGATAAATGCAGCTTCATCCTTTTCTGCCATGTGGAGAAACTTGACTTGTTCAGCTTCGGTGCATCCCTTTTATACATCTTCGGATCTTTGCTTCAAGTACCTTTAAACTTTTCTTCCGAAGTCCAAAGCTCTGATACCAATTGATAGTTCTGATACTTAATGTGAAGTATAGATGCCAATAGCTAACAAGATGAGAGGCGGGGGGGTGAATCATAAAAACTTAAACTTCCATAAAAACAATAGACTCAACCTCAGTAACTTATACTTCAGCAATATAACCAAAACTGCCAAACATACAAACTTATGAACACATAATCATAGTAAAACTCATAACACCAGATTTAATGTGGAAACCCAAATAGGGAAAAATGACTGTGGGATTTCGGACCCACTAAGAAATATACTCTTCTAGAGTATGTTCGGTTAAAAGCAAATCCTGTTAAAGATTACAAACACATTGCTAGATGTGACTCGGTTAAGGGATTTCCCTCAGATCTATTAGGATCTTCACTTTGTTAGAAGTGACCTTGTCAAAGGATTTCAAACACTCATTTAGAATGTTACCTTGCTAGAGGGTTTACATATAAGACTGTTAAGTCCACTTGGTTAAGATATTTTCTGTCACTTACAAAATAACAGTAATAAAACCTATCTGCAATTTCACATCTATAATGCTAAAGCAGATTCTTAACATAACATCTATTGGGCTCTCTACTCTATTATTCAAATAGGTCTTCAAGCTTCTGTGATTGGTAATCACTATGTAGCATCCCTATGCATACACTTGCCCGCATACATTGTTTATCAACAATTCTTTATTTATAAACAATTGCTAACCGCTTAATCTCCTTGATCACATTTCCCACGATCAATCTTAGCCATCAGATCTTCAAACTTGACCAGGTTCAATATATCCTTCCAATCTAAAAATGTTTTACCTTGCCTCGGGACTTGCAATCCTTTCTTGGAACTTGTACAAGGTTATTGCAGTTCAATCTGCGCTATAGATCTTCCTGCCAGTTTTCCTTTGCCATAGATCCTTAACAAACTTCATGCACGACATACCAATCATTTATACATCTCCAGCTAAT
Organism: Cryptomeria japonica; assembly: GCF_030272615.1. Lineage (NCBI taxonomy): Eukaryota > Viridiplantae > Streptophyta > Pinopsida > Cupressales > Cupressaceae > Cryptomeria > Cryptomeria japonica. The sequence continues at coordinate 700,271,842 of NC_081412.1, read as the reverse complement.
CATTGTCCTTTATTAAATAATGTTTTTATCCATCCCATGTGCACTGTCATAACTCGGTTGCAACCCGGTAAATACTAAACTTTTCTCGGTAGACATTTCGCCTTCATTAACTGATATCGATAACCTTAGGGTTTACCGACTAGGTTCCTTAGGGTTTACCGAGTAGGTTCCTTAGGGTTTACCAACTAGGTTCTTTGCTCAGTGACATAGTATAGTATTAACCTTACAATCAACAACATATGTAGGACATCAAAACAATCTAAACATCATAATCTCATCATTGTCTAACTCGGTAATAGTTGCCCATTGAATAACATATTTCTCCCCTTATTCATCACATACTTTTTGTGTCTTTTACCGACATCTTAATTCTCTTCTAATCAATCTTCTCAAGATATTGCAACATCATACTAAATCAGATAATCAATCTCTTGACATCAATGACAAAATAATGTTATAAAGATAGTTATCATCCTTCTTCAGTTATATCAATAATCTTCAACAACCTTCTCAATATCCTTACTGAATATCAACAATCTCCTGATGTTGAAATGCCAACAATCTTTCTTACTATAATGCCAACACATCAATGGCATTATCACCCAAGTCGATTATATCATTCTGGCTAACTTGGGTATCTACCAAATAATATTCTTCAAGATCATCCCGATCTGAGATATCAGGTTCGCCGCCATCTTCAACATGTGGTGCACGTGGTGAATTTTGTACTTGTACTTGTGATGATGTACCTTCCTTATTTTCACCACAATATTTTCTAATGCCAAAGTATGAAGACAATGTTTTGCTTTTTGTTGGCCTCTCCTAGCCTTCCCCACATTCAGGTTTCCTACCCCTCTTCCTGTTCGACATCTCCAACGAAATAAAGGCTGCCAAAAATATCAATTTGTTGAAGAAGCAATAATAGACTATAATGTATAATATACCACTTCAAAAATATGATTGCTCACCTTTAGGCTTTAGGTCACTAGCAGTCGCCAATGCAGGCAACAACAATGATTTTCCCTGGTCTGAAACTTTGCTATTGATCAGAATTTAGAGCCTAGAACCCACCAAATTGCGTTGAGATAGATCTGATCTTTGCATGTATTTATACCAATCCTTATATGGTGAATTCCGCAGGAATTTATATGGTATACAAATATTTGGCGAATCTCGCGTAACTATAACACGACTTATGTAATTTTTGAGGCGATTATAGGTCATCCAAATATGACTTATGTAATTTTTGAGGCGATTATAGGTCGTCCAAATAATAGGCGAATACAATATAGTTGGCGAAAGTTGGGGTGAATGGAGACACACGTCAGCAAGATGTCGGGCGAATTGGGTCCCCTTGGCTAACAAATCTTCACATGCCTATAGGCGAATTAAGGTCATCTATTAAGGCAACCTCAGAGAGTGTAGGCGAAAAAATTAAATTTACCGTGTGTCCACCATATATTGTATTTGCGAAATCATCGCATTAAAACATTTAATTGCATAAAACATATGGCGATCGGGCCATGACTTTGATGAAAATTGATAATGTTCTGGTGACATGGCCACCCCTAGTCGGTACAAAATATTCGCCATTTCTGACATGGCCGACGTGAAAAATTCACCATTGGAGAATATTCACCACTAAAGTAAACTCTGATCTCAATTCTCCTTCCATATCAACAACACCTTCAGTCTCCCAGTTATGACGATTCTTAGTATCCATATCAACAATTGTTCAAATCTCGGATCTACCTCAATGATTTAATTGTTTCTTTAGGAACTAATGCTCTAATACCAACTGTTGAACACTACTGGATGCTGAGAGGGGTGGTGAACCAACATGAACTAAAATATTACCAATTTAAGATGCTTGAAACACACTATTCATTGATATAAATATGCTAGAAAGTAAATAGCAAAAACAATAAATGCATCCACACAAGAACACTGGATTTTTATGTGGAAAATCCAAACTAGGAAAAACCACGGTGAGAATATAACTCACAATATGTATATCAACTATTTACAATAATTATGACCACCAACCAAAGAGCTTACTGCACTGGACTTGCTAACTAAGGTGCACAACCTTAGGAAAGATACAAAAAGGGATTTGCTCAACTAAAGGTCAATTTTTTAGGGAAAGGTACACAATAACTGTCCAAATACAATATGAAATATAATAAAAATTGTAATGGAAAGAGAATCTAACAAATGTTGATAATAGTTCGCAGTTTAAGCACTCATCTGACTCCTCTGATATATCTCTGGATCTCTAATTAGCTTTAGGTTCACACCACTTTTGCACTATGTGTCTTCTTATCACCACACCATTGTACACACACATATTATAAAGCAATTTTGACTTATTTATACCATCCAAAAAAATTGTATACATCATAAAGTCGGCTAAGAAAAGATGTAATGTGTGAATTACCACTAGACCAAAAATAACCAATTCCACTAATGCAGAATGCACAAAATCGTGTATATTGTTGGCTTCATCAACTGCACAAGATCTATGTTGGCAACAATGTAGCAAACTGAGAGGTGAATAAGTTTTCTCAAAAAATTTACTCAACTCAAACACAATTTCAGATCTGATAATTAACAATGAAAGTATAAATCAACACCACATCAATAACACACATAACACCAAGATTTTTGACGTGGAAAACCCGGTTAAGGGAAAAACCATGGTGGGAACCTACCCACAATGAAATAATACCTTGTTAGGAGTAAGTGAATGTTGCAATGGGGAATGCACATGCATTCAGGCACACTGCCTAGAGCTCACTACTTAAAACAACAAAGGACTACAACCCTGGGAAGGCTCACTGCCTTACAAAAATATTCGGATTACATCAGGAAGATCATGACCTGATAAAATAGCATCTCCTCATTCCTAGTTACAGTTTTGGTTAAGCAAACAATACATATTCTTCTCTTTCTCACTTCTTCGCACTTCTTCTCTACTACTAAAAGATCAAATCATTGTTTGCACACATAGATGATACCTCTCACATGACTATTACATGTATTTATACAAATCATCAACCTATATTTCAAGGTCGGCTCAACACTCATCACACATTACAAGAATATAACCGGACACACTACAATATTACATGCATACCAAAACAATGTCGGCTAAGACATAGTATGGACCTAAATCAACATCGAGAACATGAAACACCTCCAAGAATTATGCCTCGAACATCCGCAACATGCTACAATCATCTGATTGGCCAAGAACATCGCATAACATGAACATACAAGAGAAATCATCCACAATAAGAACACCAATCAATGCGGACCATCAACATAGATAGAACACAATCTAGAAACATCCACAAGCATCATGAATTACCACAACAACAACTGCGATATCACCACTTACTAGAATCTTCATCATCATTATACCGAACCTCAAGAACATCAACTATGCTGACTATCAAACTGAAAGATTCACTTGTGGACCTCCAAATCACAAACCATCTGAATTGAGGACACATATGAACATCCCAAACACTTTGCCAAATGTGCAAACCAAGATATTGCAATGCGGAGCAATGCAAAGAATAATCCAGAACACTGAACAACTAAAAAACTTATCTCAAAACCCTTTAATCCACAACAACTCATCTGCAACACATTGGTCAAACCAACTCATTTAATCTGACTGCAACACTAAGGAATATGTTGACATCAATGACAACACATTATTCCAGCAAACTTCTCAACAATATCCAACAATCTAACATTTCCATATGTTACCGAATATTCAAAAATACCTTTAAGGGATAAGTCACTATAGACTAACCCTTAATCCAAACAAAAATATGATAACCATTATTCTGGAAACATATTATGATAAACTTACTCAACCTTGTGAACCACATTAGATAGAGCATGATCATCCAAATAATATCTAACCCATATATACATAAATTATACATAACTGAACCAAGCTAAGAGATACCGAACTACTTCCAAACCTGAGAGTTGACATCATTGACAAGCTAAGGGCATATTACAACAAGGGTCTCCTACCTGAAACATTTCCCACTCCTTTATTACCTTGCATGTTCTACATCACATTCATTCAACATTGGGTTGTGGTTTTTCTTGTCAATTTTGGTTCACAATAGGGTTTGCACCTCATTGTGTATTGAGAAAATTACCAACACCTTTTCCCCCTATACCCCCAATATTTAAGATGTTCTAATTTAGCAATGAGTTAGGTTGAGGATTTAGGGATGCATTTATATTTTTTGTGGGTGCAAGAGAAAAAATGGAATTGAGGCAATATATGCAACTCTTAAAGCTTGAATCCTTAATTTCATGTCATCTTTAATCCATATGGCCTCTACATACTCCAACTCGCCTTTTAAATATTTTACTTCTTAGAATAACTCATCTTCTTTTGGCAATGATATTCATGATGATAAAGCCTTATTAGACCCTCAAACATTTTCCATACTAGCCGATGGATGATTGTAGTATTCACTGATTCCACATACTGGATTTGAAAATGGATTTTCATGTGGGTTATTTTGGTGAAAATAAAACTAAGCCTTTTGTCTTTCTCTTTCCTCTTTTTCAAAGGCTTCTTGAATCTTTGATTCTATAGAAGTAAAATGTTGAGTATTTTATCTATTTTTTTAGAATGGGGTAGTTCAACTACTTTCACTATTTGATGAAAATGATCATTTGAGCTAAAGGGTTTTCCTTGTTCCCCTTTATATCTATTTTTTATTTGGCTAATTATGCATACCAAGAGTTACAAACTCTTTTAAGGACCTTATTCAATCCATATTTAGGGCAATGTAAATAATATTACAAACTAGTTAGGGGATATCTCAGATTTACCACCCTATGAATAGGGAATTTATTTTATATTGTGTTTGACCAAATTAGGGTTCCTTTCCTATCAACTCCCTAGCAGAGTCACCAATTTGTTGGTGTTTCTAATCGATTGCCTAATTATCTCTATAAAGTAGCTATCTTTAGTCCTTGATAATTTTAGATCAGTAACCAACAAACATGAGAAAATAAATTTTTCTCCTTTGCACTTTAGGTTCTAATAAACTTGGGGGGTCACCCTTATTACAATATTTGAAATAATGGGCCCATTAATGGGTCAGATCGGGTTTATCTGGTAGGCATTGGGGAGAGACTAGCTGAGTGGATACCCCCAGAAGATGGATGGACAAAGATCAATTTCGATGGTGCATCCAAGGGTAACCCGAGACCATCAAGTGTTGGATGTGTTGCGAAGAACTTTCTAGGGGTCAAAACTGGTGAAGGATGGAAAAGGTTGCCAAATGGTCCCAAAAAAGAATTTGAGCCCAAAGCGGTTGTTCTTGTTGTACTTATTTCTTGTAGATTAGGAGTGACCAAACTACATCTAGAAGGGGACTCCCTTGTGATCATCAATGCAATCATCTGTGGTAGCTCGCTAAGTTGGAAAATTAGTCATGATATTGACATGATCACGTCAAGCTTGAAACTTTTTGAAGACTTCAAGATATCCTACACTCTCCAAGGTGGAAATATGGAGGAAAATAGATGTGCAAATGAGGCTTTGGATTTTGAGGTTGGTGTGATGAGGATATTAGTGCCTGAGTAGATGTGGTATCTTGGGGCTGATTTTTGATAGATACTATACGTTACCATTGAGGTGACGAGCATTTAATGTTGAGTTTTGAGTGCATCTTGGTGATGATACCGGTTGACAGTCTGTGGTGTTCATCATTCCTCCACGTTGCGGGTAGTTTTATTAGGTAGGGTGGCCAAAACTCGAGAGATGGCTAGATGTGATGTACACTCGAAAGGGGTACTTGCATTAATGGTGTGCAGTCGGGGAATGTTTCAAGGATATCGAAGATGATTTGCATTTAAGAACGGATTTATCGTGTTAGGGAAGCAAAGTTTGATTTTGGTTATTGAGCATAGAGTAGTGAGCATTTGGTAAGGTAGTGCAAGAGTATTGGTAGTGCAAGTTTTGTGCATTGGTATAGTGATGGAGCCGAACTTTTCTCTTAAGGCGACGTGTCCTATGGTGGCCTTTTGGGGTACCATCTCCAATGAGTGTCTCTCAAATGTCTTTAGGTTTGAAGACTGAGACTTTCTCAACAAAGTGAAGATTGTGCTTTCTGATGAATACATGCGGGGGGAATTCAAATACCATACTAATGTGGATATAGCATCCATGTGTGTTGCGTGGGATTTTGAGTTGGTAGGGGTGGATCATGTTCACTGGTTGGTCTAGAATAGTGTGGAGGAATAATGGAGAGGTGACTTGGAGGGCTTCATTTGGATGGCGAGGGATGGGGAAGGCTTTGTTTGCAAGGAGTGTAGGAATACACAGAGTGTGGGAAAATGCTGAAATCCGACTGGAGTTGGAAGAATCGAGCCCCTCTCTTGGAAGAAGACTGGGCGGGGACTCAAGCTCGGGTTCCTCTCTGAAGAAAAAATGCGGAAGGCCTCGAGGCTCCAAGAACACCACGGGTGGTAGATCGTTGTGGATTGGATTCCCCCCAGAAGCCCATGATGACCATGTCGATGAGGAGGATCAACGTGAGCGTGCTATGGCAAGATGTGAGAAAGGCAAGGAGATTGTGGTGGTTAATGCGCCACAGTAGTTTATGTTTTGTTGGTTTTTGTTTTGATCATTTAGCCAGCCTTCGTATGTAATTATCAGACTTCATGTGTTTAGTTTTTTGGTGGCTAGTGTTTTGGTGGATTTTTTTTCTGCAAGTCGTATGTAATTGACTTTTTTTGACATATCAATATAAAGTACCATTTACCGATCGAAAAAAAAAATTGAAATAATGAGCCTTGTATTTTGAGATATCAATTAAAGTAGAAATGTTCTCACAAATTTTATTAAGTTTTGAATGATTCTCTACAAAATTATCTAGATCCTTAATAAATCTTCATTACAACACCTTGAGAACATGGAACAAATTGAACACAATAAAATAAATTAAAATGTTGTTTTGCATTTTTATGGTTCTAGAATCTAGGTTTCGAATCAAGGATATTCTTAAATCGGTGCCTATCCAAGGTTGTAGAATGAAATTATCATATGCAAATGCCTTTTTATAACATTGAAACTTCATACTTAGAGTATTTTAACTCATCGCCACCTTACAACGATACATCTATGAAAGGGTATTATTGACAATTATGCTTAGCAATCCCTCAACATAGCACATATCCCTCCCTATCTTATTTAAAGCATGTTTAATTCATTACTTGAGTAGGAGCAATTAAAAAGATACCCCATATAACAAATGTATATATATATTCTTATAAATCCTTAATTTATTTACTTAAAAGGAAAATGTATGCATTCAAGGAGACAATTGTAGACAACACACACATAAAGTGTTTTTCATATTACCTTGAATTTGACTAGAAAATTGTCATAAAAAATGTTCCACTTACATGCAAAACTTATTTTGTAACTTGGAACTATCACTCCTCTTATTGGATATATCCAATGATCACAAAATTTCAACTAGATCCAATCATAGACTAAAAATTTGATCCCTTTTATAAAATTACAACTCCCTTATATAGAAAAAGAAAAATGTGCTGGACTAAGGACCTAATAACAACTTTTGTTACATATTTTGAGTTTTTAAATAAAATCTATTTGGGGACTTGTTCCCATTACAATATAATATTTAACATTTGAAATGCATTAATGGATCACATGTTTCCAATGAAGTGTTCCAATCTTAATGCTTGAGCCACATGCCTAAACCAAAAATGTTTTATTGCTTCAAAATTACCAAAATCAAGTCACCTGTTGAACTAGATCTCATTTGATGAAATATGATGACTGATTGAAATGCAAATATGATTAATCTCCATACGTTTCTTCCCATGACACATAGATTATTAGATGGCCACTAAAAGTTTTTAATCTTATCAATCTTTTGATTATGTCCAACATATTTAGCATCCAAAATTACCCTAGTTTCTTTACTGAAACCATAAAAAATTATCTCCAAGGCAATTTATTTACCTTTTACTAATCATAATAGGTAAATAAACACCTGTGTAAGGATTGGAATATGCCCAAAATAATTTGCTAATTATATGCAAATTTTTATGTGGCTCCTTAACAAATATGGACTATATAGAATCTAATTGTGAAAACTATTTTGTGCCACCTTTTGAGACTCAAATCTATAGTGTCTTTTTTTTCTTGAGCCCTTTCAATTTTTGTGTGTCCTTTTCATTCTTTGACACATTATTTATAATATATCTAGGACATCTTAAATGAATCTCCTAAGTTTAGATGTCTCTTTCTGTATTGTTGTTTTACCCTTGATGAAGGGTACTCCCCTTACAAATCCAAACACACAACAACAATAGAAAAATAAATATAAATTACAAGAAAGGAAACACTATCTTTCTATTATCCCAAATGAAATGAAACTACAACATTTAGAAAATAACATGCTACAACCACGCGGGCTTTCTCTTTACAACTATATGCAAGTTAGAAGCACAATTTGAACTACTATAACTATCCTTTAAAATCCTATACATAATTTTTAACCACTCTATAATACAATAGAAAGTGTAACTCCTATTTGGGCACCATAAATCGCACTATCCATTTTTCCATTCAAGAATATATTTTGATTTTTTTGGATTTTGATAGTAAAACTTCTTGGGGTCATAAATTTCAATCCAACTGTTGGATCTTCAATTATTATATATCATTAGAAAGATTCCAAAAAGATTCACTCCACAAAATGACACCATAGGTTATATTTTAGTTTTCGATCACTTTTTGGCACATCTAGAGCCTTTGCCTCAAATTTGACTTTGAATATTATAAAAAGATTTGAAAAATAAAAAATATTAATATCTCACAAAATTATAAATGATATTGAAGTTATTTCTTCACCATTGGCTTCATTTCTTAATTTTGGAGGTCTGTAGTGCCCCCGCCTGATTCATATTGTCTTTGTGTGCATCAATAGATCATATTGATATATATTAAAGATTACTTTATGATGATTTGATGGTATCTGACTGTGTACTAACCCTAATTCATGATTTAAAATGGATATGATGATGATTTTGATAGTGCTTGATTGTCTTCTACTACGTTCATGACAAGGGACGATGTCATATCACTCATTCATGAGCATGATATGACGTTGTGATTTCCTTTCACTTGTCTTCCTATTATATGATATATATGTATATATGTTGTTGTACATGTATTGGTGGTGACAGGTTTGCAGGTACCAGACATCGACTCCACCTGCCTTCACAGGTCTAAGCGTGTCTTATCCCAATGACAAGTTGATCAGAGATGACATGAAAGCCCATTCTACACTCTAGGTTTAAGTTGATTACCCTTGTCAGTTTAGAGTCTTGGTGTGAGTTGTTGTTTAGTGTCAAGTGGTTTCATGAGTTATCCTATGTTGGATTGCTTTGAAGTGTTATGATTATTGATTAATTAATTGATTTATATAGTTTAATAATGTTAAATTAAATTAATAGATTTACATAGTTTATAATAATACATTAAACAAATAGTTGATATAAATATTTAATAATAATGTGTAATTAATAGTTGGGAATTATTATTATTTATCCTTTGGATTCATATTTAATTAATGATTGTATATCATTATTATCTATCAGGGATTATTTGTTATTTATTTAATTGTTAGGTTGTGGATTTTATATTAATTTGGGTATTTATTTATTCACCCTTGGTATTTTATTATTGGGATTTTATATTTAATTGTGCCCATGGTTTAATTTATCATTGGTTGTTTATATTATTATTCTTCTTTTTACCCTTTTGGGATTAATTAATATATTTTCTCTACCTACCCTATTATTCTATTGGCTGAATTATTGGGTAAGTTAAGTAAATAATATTTTATTATTCTTACCATGGTTTTTGAGAAGGGTTGGTATGAAATATATTTTAATCTATTATTTTGATTGGCCGATATTTTCATATAGTTTTTCCTTTGATTTTCTATTTAATGGATTCCCTGTGCATTCACCTAGGTTGGCCTCCGAGGAAGGATTTTTGTACATTTGGTCATGGCAAGCTGTTTAGATTTGGATTTGTTGCTTAGAGTTTATTTGGCTTGGCTAGAGAATCAGATTACTCTTCATCAAAATTCTTTTGGCCATAACTTCTGTTGTTTCTAGGTTGGAGATTTTAGGTTGTGTTCTTTGCATTTGGTTTTCAAAGATTGTCTGCACCGTGTCTTTGATGTTTGCTTGGGTTGGGATAAATGAAGATTTAAATTGGTTAATAGTAATATACTTTTGGAATAAATTTTATAAGGGACTTTGATTTATATATTGGTTTTCCATATATTGTTCTCTGTAGTTGCTACAGTGTTTTCCTGTGTCTGATTGTCATGTATAAGTTTCCCGATTGAGTCATGATTTTGGTTTCCTTTGAGTTGTTTATCTGTCTCCTTCGATTGAGTATTCATTTGCGTCTCTTTTGATAGTATTTTTGGAATTTATTATTGCCTTTGTGTTTTTCTATGTTGATCACAAGTTTGAGTTTTTTCGTGTCTGAGGAAATGCGCTAAAATTGCATATGCGCTAATTCATTTATCATATGCACTGTTTCTTGTTGCAAATGCGAGGTTTCTTTCAACAAATGTGCAATTCTGTGTGGTATATGTGCTATCTAGTTTAACAAATGTGCTAAAGATTAACAAATGCGCTAAATGATCTAATAAATGCACTACACTATTAGTCAAAGGCGCTACAGGAACTAGTAAATGCGTTGCAAGATATGGCATATGCGTCGTTCTGCAGAACATATGCGTTATTCTGTTTGTTTGTCAATTTTGATGATTTCTAAGTTTTTTTATTTGGTTTTCAAATACCTAGAGGCTATTTCTAATACCTGAGATGCTCCATATCTGTTTTATTGATTGATTATTGGTTATTTTGACTATTTGGCTTATGTATGAGTTTATCTTGTAGTCGGACTCCTTGGTTATATTTCTTTATGTTGGATTATTGCATTTTCCTAAGAGGTTTCCATGTTGCATGGGATGTTGTTTGATTGATTTGAGACCTTGGTTTACCAGGTCTTGTATTGTCGTGAGCCCATGGTTATGTGGAGATATTTTATGCATTGCTTTGTTGTTACCCTAGGGTCAAGTGCATGCTAGGGGAGAGTGGGCTTCCAAGTGAGTGATTGGGATTGCATGGAGTAGACGACCAGGTTAACCAGAGTCTAGATCGCCAGATATCTCATTGGGAGTTTTACTTTGTAATCAAGTGATAATTAATTAATAATTCTTGGGGTTTGGGTAGAATAGTTCATCTTAATAAGATAAGAAATGGATGGGTGGCCCCTCTTCCTTGCCTAGTGGTGGTGAACTGGGATAGGATTGGGAAGGCCTTGGTAACCCATGTGAGATAACCTTCCTTACTCCATAGAGGTTGAGATGGCTCCACATTTGCATCTAGGATGGCCGAGACAGGTGCCTAGGTTCCCATTTGTCGCATGTGATTACACTATTTTCCCTACTTGTAGGTCCTATTACCTTGAGTCTTGATTTGATGAGTTGCCTCTGGAGGTTTTGTATTGGAGATTTTATGTTTTGCATCCTTGCGTTAGTATTGAGTTATTATTTGGTTGTTAGGTCTCATCCTAGATCTAGAGTGTGAGTGGGATCATGTATCATCTCCTAGCACAGGGGGTGGTTCCTTGTGGTTCCACATGGTCAGGTGGTTTGATGCCTTCTTCCATTGGGATGTTCTTCATTGGATGCTTTTGCATGGATGTGGATCTCATGTCTTCTCAGCTATGGATGGATACTTGTAGCAGATTTATGTATATAATTTTTATGGCATATGTATGTATTGTATTTGAGATTAAAAGAATTATGCTCCTTGATTTAATTGGCTATTGTGATGTAGATAGTATAGTAGTGGACATAATGATGTATCATGTGTATATTGTGATTGATTCATCAATGGAAATGGAATTGGCTCTATGGTTATGCATTTAGTGTTGTATGTATGTCTATTATGGTTTAAGAAATGGATTGATAATGTGGTAATTAGTATTGGTAATAGATTATGATGCTATAAAAGAGTAAGTGATTGGATTAGGAACATTTGGTATTGATGTTTTGATATGAACTTAATGGGGTTAATTGGTAGTTGCATTATTGAAGATCACATTTATGATAGATAGATTAGAAATGATCTTGCATATGTGCATGGAAAGAATAGTTGATAATATAAGTAGTGTGTATTGGATTAGTTGTAATTATGATGTTGTTTCTTATTATTAGTAGTGTAATTAATGATGTTGATTTACTCTAGGGAAGATAGATGTTATATTGTGTTTTATTTCTGCTTGCGTATTATGTTTGGTGATTATGTTCATGATGGGTAATTGTATACCATGTTAATGGATGTTAGATGCATAGAAGTAGTTAGTTGATTATGTTGGTTAATTTCTCTAGGGTATTTTAGCTTGCATTACAAGGTTTATGTAAGTTTTCATGTCCATACGTGCGCACGTGCCAAGAATTAGTAACCCTACCATTTTAGCCCTTGTTGAAAAAGATAATATTTTTGGGTGATGCAAGATTGCTCATGCACCTTGGATGCTCCTACATCAACCCCTTATGTTTGGATGAAAGAAAATAAAGAGAATAAGAGAAAAATAAAGGGTAATTGTTGGTGCTTTTACAAATAAAGGTCCAAAGTAAAGTAAAAGGACAAAAAGGTCCAGCAAGTAAAGTAAATGGAATATTTCAAAAGTGGGGAAATATTTTAAAACTTATTCAATGTTGGCTTGATGATGATTGTAATGAATGAATTCATGTGTTGTCATTGATGGAACATGTACACACACACACATGTTCACATTGTCATTGTAATATTAGACAAACTCGTATTGCTTCTAAAAGTTACTTGTATTGCAACTGGTATTTGATGCTTAGTTTATGATGGTTTAGAGAGTGTCAACCAATACATGTAGACAACCGATATATGCAAGAATGACTTGACACCAACTTGAAGATTCAGTGGAGACCATCAAAGAAGCAATGGAGGACAATCGGTTTACATATTGAAGTGGTTAACTCTAACCGGTATCAGTGTTCCAATCGGTATTCATTGATTGTGTGATGAGTTACCCCTAATCGACAAATTTTGGCGGTAATTTGTGATGAGTTATGTTAGATTGTCTAGATACACTGCACCTAGGAAATTGTGATATGATTTCTAGGCCGACATGAAATCTAAATGTCTATATAATGATATTATGATGAACTATTTTGTAGAGATGATTTGATGTGAAGATAGAAGTGTTAAGTTGTTAAAGGCATTACAAAAGATGTTGGTGATGCAATTTTGAGTGCGTAGAAGAGGATATATTCAAGCAAGTTGTGCTACTTTTAGATCACACCACTTGTTGTTTTCTAATCACTACAACAATCAAATCCCCTAACCAGGTAAGCTCTAACAAGCTTCATTGTACAAATCCTTTAACAAGGTGATCCATTAGTTTGGTTTTGAAATCCTCTACTGAGGTTACTCCTAACAGGGTATAGCTCCTAACAGAGCTTTGGGATCTTTAATAGGATTCGCTCCTAGTAGAGCACTTTTGTAGACCTTAACCGGTTAGTTACCTATTACTACAAATAGTTAACTTGTGAGTCCCATCTCACCATGGTTTTTCCGATTTGGGTTTTCCACGTATAAACACTTGTGTTATGGTGGATGTTTTACTTATTGTGGATGCTTTAATATCATTTTGGATTGCATGCATAGGGTTGAGTAAACTTATTAAGTATATCTACTGGTCAATGTTTAAAGTAGTATTGTTTTTTATGTCACTGATTCAGCACGCCCCCGCCCCCCCCCCCTCTCAGTGCTTTATAAGTCTATCATTGAAGTGTTGCAAGTGCCAAATGAGAATGACACATTCCTCAACCTACTTGCCATAGTTGTAAATCAATTTTCCTAGCTACCCGCATAGATATTTTCATCCTAGGAATCCTTCTTGAGTGGGAACACAACTACACTCTTGATTCTAATCTTCTATAGTTCTAGTTTGTAGGATAAGCTCCAAATGTTTAAAAAGAGTTTTGGGAGTCATTTTTGGGTTGTTTATTAAGCTAGTTTTTTAGTTTGGCTTAGTTTGCAAGTTATTCTATGGCTTCAAACACTAAATGTTTGATCTACAAATGGAGGGATGCACTTTGTAATAGTGGAGGAATATTATTGTAATACATGTTAGTGTAACTTTATGTCTCCATGGTTTTTTTCTAATTTTTAGGGAAACATTATAGTTGTAATTATATATTTTTTATTACCAAATTTGTTGGCATAATTTTAATAAGGGTTTGATGGTGTATGAAAGCACCAGATTAATTGCAAATGCTTTGGGATTGCCTTTCCTTTGCTTCGCGTGGGTGTTAGTAGTTATAGTTGTGGATTATTAAGTATGCCAATTAATGTAATATAAATTTATGATTGTATGTGACTCTAGTCTAGATGTGGTGATGCTATAAATTTTTTATCTCTTCCCTCTATTTTATTTATGATTATTTCCCAATAGATTAAGAATGTGTCCATATTGGTAAAATTCTAATCATCCATCATATTAATTTGCTTCATTATAACATTGTAGGAATGGGGGTATTTATATGCATTCATTATCCCATACTATAACTATGAACATATCTTGAGTACAAACCTTGAATGAACAAATATCATGTGAGTCATGCTTGCACATGTTAATAAGATATATAGAGGTTATTGCAACTAGTCTTATTTGACCTACTGAAAACTTTTAGGGTCAAGTATGCAATTGGGTTCAACTACTATCATTTTGCTTTCTCATTCAGTTTAATGCAAATACTTGTTAAGGTATACCTGTATGAACACTTTCTTAAGTCTAAGCTTAGCTCAAAGCATGGGAGAAGAAACCCACACTCATAGAGTGGAGCTTTAACTCCCCATGGTTAGTGGATGAGCAAGTTTTACTTTCACAATGACAACCTTAGCCTTGAAAGAGTGATTTTATTCTAGGAAGTGGAGCAACAATTTTGGGACCCAACATCCCCAAAAAGTTACCCAAAATGTTTTAGCTCCAAACTCTATCATGTTTTATGTTTTTGATTAAGGAAAATCAAGTTTTAAGGGACCCGAAACCCGCTTACATAACGAGAAGATAATCATGAAAGAAACTAGAGAGAATAGGACATAGAAATAAAAGTTGCAAAAGACTAGCAGAGAAAACAACAGCTAAGGAAAAGGACAGCAAAAAGCCAGCGAGAGACTGGCAAACAAAGACCAATATTACATTACAAATAAAAACTTTTATAGAATCTTCCGCGTCCTTAACCAACATCATCATAGCCTTAGCAGTTTCTCTCAGGTCTTTGTTCTCCTACTTCTAATGGGTGTCTTTAGTCTTCATCTCCAGATCGCTAGTAGTCTGCCTTGTTCTTCATTTGGAGGATTGAGGAGTAGAGCTGGAGGTCGACACATTGTCAATGATCACCATCTCTTTGTTCTATTGGTTCTTCTCCAGAAAATCAACCAGGGCGTTCATATTTTGAGACGGGGCCTTCAAAACATTAAGGCTATGATTCATAAGTTTCTTCAAGGTGTTCTTGATTTTAGTAATCCGGTTGATAATAATTTCATTATCAACCTCAACCTTATCTTTGATGATTATGATCACATCTTCAAGATGCTTCAAGTCTCCCTTAATCATTTCTTTTTCTGGCCAATCCTGCATTTCAATTTCATCATCTCCCTCACTGGTGTCCACCTCCACATCCTCTTTCCCAGTATTGGTATCCTTAATCAAATTCTGAATCTTATAATCCAAATCTCTCTATTTGTTCAAAATACTAGAGATATTTTCAATTACCCATTTTTGGAAATTGAAAAATTTCAGAGTGTTATTTCTGGCTGCGTTCAAAATGGAGTCCGTCGTTTCCATACCCTGCACAGAGCTCACAGACTTAGGGTTAACTTCCTCCATGGTATGCTGGGATACATTCCTACTATCTGAGACAATAGGGTTTGAATTAGGATCTTCAACATACTCTTTTCTCTGCACCTCCTCCTCCTCTCCTGTAGCCTCTTTCTTCTCACTCTCTGCTTCATCATCAGTCGCCTTCCCTTGTTCCTCCTTTGAACCAGCATTCACATCCGTGTCCTCTTTATCTCCATCACCAACCCTCCCTTTCTTATGAAAAGGAATGTTAGATGAATCATCGTCAGACTCAGAACCATCATGACCATCTAAAATATGGGCATTTGCCACCAAAGGATCTTCCTTATTAACCCTAGCTTTTTTCTTCAAATGCTTATAAATAAGCAGACATTTGAGACCTTGGTGAGCTATGGGATAGGATTTGGGTTTTTTTGCATGGTTGACAAAGCTTTCATTCAGGGATGAAGCTAAATAGAAAGGCAAAGAGATCTTAAAACCATGGCGGAAATGGTTTAGAATAGCAAAATGATAATTATAAACCTTCGTAAACCTACCATCAATTGTTAAGAATTCCATCAAAACCCTTAACATCTTCTGCTAGAAGGATTTTACCTGATGAGGGAGGTAGTAAGATACATTGTCCTTCTTGGCAAGCCGAACCCTCTCTTCATCACTTTTAGGGAAGTTCTTGATGGCTTCCACCGCAAACTTTCGATCTCTATAAAACTTGGTACCTTCCTTCTGTAAACCAGTAACTTCTGCCACCAAATCCTCATCCAGCTTCCAAGTCTCCTCGAATAGAGTGACTTTGTTATTGTTCCATCCCTTGGCAAAACCTTGAGACACCGACTTTTTACTACCATACAATTTTTCCATGTAGTCTGTGAAACCATGTCTATGTAGCCTCCGCCAAACTTTCTATTCACTTTTCCAATTATCATAGCCAGAGGGCTCATTCTGATTAAGATTGCCTCTCATGTTGTAATTCAGGTCGAGGCCCTCAACATAGCACAAATTACTCAAAAACTGAAAAATAGGACTTAAGCGTAGACTCTTGAACAGAATGCTGGGCTCAAAAAATAGGGTAATTTCCTTGATTTTGAAGAGGTATTTAATAATAGTCACAATGAACCAACACTTATTATGATTAGCCTCGTCACACCAGTGATCATAATCACAATGCCTAAAAATGATCATCAGCAAACACTTCACATAACTCCAATCTCTGTCTTTGATATCCAGACCAAGACAAGTAATGATAAACTTAACTTGAACCATGCACACGATCAAATAATAATTGCGCCCAGACATCCTTCTTACAAGAGGCTTCTCCGATATATTTAGTGTCCTCCTCTAAATAAACCCCCTCATTAGCTAATAGGTCAGCAAACTTGTTACGTTCCCCTAGAGTATGGGAAATAAAAACACTATCGTTGGCATCTAATAATTTTTTAGCACTTTCAATGATATTGTAAATGTTCCAAGAGGGAGAACTAGTGCCTTTGATAGCCTAAATAATATTGAGAGAGTCCCCTTCCAGCCATATTTTTTAAAATTTAAAACCCTGAGCAAGCTAGAGGCATTTTAACATTGCTTGAGCTTCAGCAACATGACTGTTTTGAACTCCAAAGTGAGAGGCAATAGCAGCAACACAAAAACCATGAGTATTTTTTATGACTCCTCCCCCTCCTGACTTCCCAGGATTGCCTTTGACTGCCCCATCAAAATTCACCTTAACCCAATCATGAAAGGGAAATCTCCAAACAACATTTTCTCTCCTACTCTTAATGTTAGATTTGCAAATCTTGTAAATCATATTCCATTCGGTGAGGATACCTTTCTCATTATCATTCATATTAAGATAACTCCACTACTTGTTGTTTCTGTGAAGAGTGTTTATGTTTTCTTTAAATGCCCTGCAGATCTTTTCAAAAACCACTTGAGACGTACACTTAGCCTCCCTAAAAATTATCTCTCCTTCCAAATATACCAACAGGTCATAGGAAGGACAAAGGACCAGAGGGTCTTGATGAGAGTAAATTTGGTGGGAAAGATCCATTGCCAAATGACTTCCTTGAGACTGTTATGCATAACCCATTCAACTTTCCATTGCATCCAAAATTTACTCCAGATTTCCTAGGTAAAGGAGCAATGGATAAACAAATGATCCATAGATTCTGCCTCTTTCTGACATAACTCACACCTGTTAGGAAACATGAAACCTCTACGAGGCAAGTTATCAATGGTGAGAATCTTGTTGTGAACTGCAAGCCAAAAAAACATGTTAACTTTAGGAATGAGGAATCTATTCCAGATTTTAGTCCATATTGGGTCGCTGACCTGAGTAATAGTTTTTTTATAAGCAGATGCAATAGTGAAGTTACCCCTGGGATTTCTCTTCCAAAGAAACACATCATCAAAGTCTTTACTAACAGAAAAGGACAATAGATCCTGTTGAAGCAACAAAAACCCAGCATAAATAACATCAAGCCTCACCCAATTATTCTCCTTCTAGTAATTACACACCATAGACCCATACCTTCTTTTGCATTCATTAATGAATTGGCTAGAATCCTGATTAAAGAGAGGTTCATCTTTAATCCAAACATCCTCCCATAACTTGATTTTGTCACCTTTGCCAAGGACCCATCCAGCTCCAACTTTAGCAACTTTTATCGACTTGATTATACTATTCCATATGAAAGACCCAATAGGGATATCTTCAGAGTAGAGAAGAGAATGAAGTGGCTAGTTATGAATATATTTATCAAACCACACCCAACTCCAATCTTTCTTAATGCCATATGTAATAACCCATCTTCATTTCCTATTTCATGTAATAACCCACCAAAAATTGATTCAACAAAAATTGAGTATTATTTTTTTTTTTTTTTTTTCATTATGTTTTATTCAATTGCATACTCTGGGCATCCATCCAATTAGGATTAGGCATTCATCCATTCGGGATGAGCTTCTAACCATACGGGTTAGGCAATTGTCCATACGGGACGTAAAATTCCATCTATCAAATACGGGATAGGCATCTACCCATACGGGGTAGGCATCCATCCAAACGGGATAGGAGATGCTCTGGCTAGAGACTTAGACTCATCGGGACCATACGGGTCCTGAGTCACTCACTAAGTACTACACTCTTCTAACAAGAATGCACCGAGGTCGCCGTCCTTAGGAGTAATTAAAAATAATACAAGCTTGAATTCCGCCTTGGAATTTGGCTTAAAGCCTCGAGAAGTCAAGCGAATCCATACGGGATTCCTTCCGAGTATGCATTGAATTAAGTTTGATTATCTTATCTTTCAATTAGGATTCTTACTCAACCAAGCCTAGACCCCACCCACGAACGCCTGAGTACGAGGGACAACTCCGTCCCAAGACTGCCTACATACCCGCTTCGGCACGGGATCAAGGCGTAAAGTATGTAGTTCTATTTTCTAATCTATGGTTTGATGTAAACTGATTTGTGGGTACGCAACCCTTTCTAGGGTCAGTGTCCCAGACAGTTTCTTTGCGGTTGCTACCCACGATGGTAGCACTTAAGCGAAGGCTCAAGATGGCCTATTGCTTGTGGCCTAAAAAAGAAAATAACTAGATCCTAATACTTATCATGAACGTCACCCAATTGCAAAACGCCAATATCCCTTCAAAGAAATCAATTTCATGAGAGCTTTTGACTTGACCATCCCTAAGAGGGGTTTACTATGGTTTATCTCAACGGATGTGAAATTCATTTAAAAGTTATCTTATTAAATTATCGATCCAAGGGGAATTACCCGCCCCTCGGATTTTAACTTCCAAATGTCCCTTATTACTCCCCGACGATTTATAGGGACGATGCCACAGACGTCGTTAATGCAGCTTTATTAGGCGTTAAGTGCAGTAGTTCAACACGACG
This sequence comes from Cryptomeria japonica, assembly GCF_030272615.1. NCBI lineage: Eukaryota > Viridiplantae > Streptophyta > Pinopsida > Cupressales > Cupressaceae > Cryptomeria > Cryptomeria japonica. The sequence continues at coordinate 700,251,926 of NC_081412.1, read as the reverse complement.
GCATTACCCGTAAGCGTGACCCAGAGGCACCATATATACCGAACGTTGCTAGTTTTGGTTTTCCAACTTCCTTTGTTTAGTTTTCTAACTACGAATAACAAAAATGAAAGCGTAAATAATTGAAGTAACTACTTGAAGTGTAAATTGCATAATAATGACCATCACGAAACTTGCATAATAGTAATTGCATGAAAGATGTAATTATTCCATAAATAATTCGCATGCTATGAACCATCAATGAAAGCAATTAATCTATGAGAAACTTGCATGATGTAAGAAGACTTAACGAGTCCAAATAACGATTAAATTTAAGCATTTGTATTAATGTAAGTTAATCTCTAAAGACCAATCAAGTGTCCCAATGATCCTTAATGGGTTGAGTAATTTAATTTTAAGAGGATATAGTCTACAATTTTAATACTTACTAAGGGTAATTTAAATATGAACTTGCTACATATTAGCCCAATTTTTTTCTAAGTCGAAATACGATATCTTAAAGTTTACACAAAAAAAAACAAAAAAAAAATTATTTCCTAAATGCCATTACTATCAACTAAAAATTTAACTAAATAACCTAGTAATTGACATAAAGTATTAATTCCTGAATGTCATTACTATCAAACTAAAAATTTAACTAAATAACCTAGTAATTGACATAAAGTATTAATCTATATATAAAAGAAAACCCCAAATTAAAATTTCAATTTACAATTTAGAAGGGAAAAAAAAACTTTAATTAAATCACTGGTTTTTACTTTGGTATTATATAGGGTGCGGGGTGGGGACCACGGGTCCCATCACCCCTGCGGCCCTGCATGCGCAGGTCCGCAGAGATGAGGGGACCCGCGGGCCCCCCGTACTACTGCGACGGTTACAACGTAACCGATGCATGCTACCGACCATTGACGTAAAACGTCATGCGTTACGGAGTTCAAGGGGAATTTTAAAGTTCGAAATGCTTTCTCCTTCTTTTTTTTTGTTATTTATATATATATATATATATATATATATGTGTATATGTATATGTATATAATTATATATGTTCTTATATATAATATTATTATTATTGTTTTTATACAGGAGTATTGCATTTTTAATTTATTGAAGATCACTCAGAGCAGGATAGATAACAGGTAAATAACAATGTTGCAGATTAATTTTCAGGGATAAAACACAATGAAGCAGTAACCAGAGAGGTTCTTCTTCTCTTTTTTTTTTTCATTTCTTTTGTTCTCTACACAGGGAGATCTATTCACAGGGAAAGGAGAAAATTTGTTTGCACACACAGGGAGATCTGTTCACAGAGAAAAGAGGAAATTATTTGTACACATAGGGAGTTCTATTTACAGAGAAAAGAAAAAAATTTGCTTATATACACAAGGAAAATCTTAAACGTATTTCTACAGAGGATTTAGATAACCAGAAAATGAGAAATCTTAGAGAGATTGATTACAGCAAGATCCTTTCAAATATACATTTCAGACTTTAAATCAAATAACCAGAGAAAAGATTCAAATCTAAAACTTAATAAGATATTTTAATGATTTAATCTGGATGAATCTAATTCTTATCAAACTTTGAAATGAATGGATCTAATTTTTATCTTAAAAAAATCTGAAAACAATGAATCTAATTTTCATCAAATGACTCTATTCTCCTAAATCATTTAATCTACTTCTTATCAAAACTGAAACTAATTTCTTATCAAGAATCTAAAACAAATGAATCTCATTCTCATCAATAATTTAATCTACTTTTTATCAAAATCTGAAACTAATTTTTATCAAGAATCTGAAACAATGAATCTCATTCTCATCAAACAATTTAATCTACTTTTTATCAAACAATTTAATCTACTTCTTATCAAAAAAACTGGAACTAATTTCTTATCAAGAATCTAAAACAAATGAATCTCATTCTCATCAAACAATTTAATCTACTTTTTATCAAACAATTTAATCTACTTCTTATCAAAAAAACTGGAACTAATTTCTTATCAAGAATCTAAAACAAATGAATCTCATTCTCATCAAATGATTCTAATTTCCTAAATAATTTAATCAAATCTAATCTACAACAAGAATAAGATGCACGAAACTAAGATTGAAAGAACCTGGGTGCTTGAAAATGGTGTAGAGTCTTCCTTGATCCTCCAAATTGAAGAGAAGTCCTCCCAACAAAATCTTAGCTGAAAATGAAAATGAAAATTGACTACAAAGGAGAATTTAACTTGCAGAATTTCTTATGGAATAGCCAACACCTCTTTTGAAACTTGTACCTCTTTTATAAAAGAAATTTCAAATTCCCACTACCTAATTATTAATTGAAAAAAAAGGAGATTCTCTCCCAATTTGGCCTCCATGCAAATTGATTAGGCTTAGTGGGAGGAGTTACATGCAAGGTGGTGGAGAAGTCTCTAGAAGCTTCTTATTCCTCCTACAACATGTGCCTTAATTTGAGTGAGGGAAATTAAATAACCAATTAAAAATATATATATATTTTCCATGTGTGTGTGTGGTTTATTATTTTTATTCCCTTACAATATTCATTCAATAGTTTATCCAAGGAAATATAATAGAGTTTTGTATTTAAATCAAAAAGGTGATAAAGGAGGGTTGTGACACCATAAGCCCTCCATATATGTTTAGCAAGCAAAGATTTGTTAAAAGTTTTAAGAACTTTAATACCTAAACCCCTCTTACACTTAGGATTACACACTTTGTCCCAAGCAACCAAGGATATCCTTTTTTTGTCTTCTACCCCTGACGAAAGAAATCTTTTTTGAATCCTCTCCAAAGCTTCAGCAAATTTATCCGGTATACTAAACAAGCTAAGAGCATAGATATGAAGATTCTGAAGAGTGGCTTGAAGAAGCTAAAGCTTACCAGCTTGAGATAGAATAGATCCTTTCCAACTTGCCAATTTCTTGTTGATTTTGTCAATTAACAAGTTCCAGAAGGAGTTTGGGGGAACCAAACCCAGAGGGAGACCCAAATAAGTGGAGGGGAGCATCTCCACCTTACAAACAATGATGTTAGCAATTCTTTGCTCCCTCATAATAGGGGTATTTATGAAATAAATAGCAGACTTATCCCAATTAACTTGCTAACCAGTCGCCAAAGAATAAGAGCTAAGGGGTGGCTGCAAGAAGTTGAGTCCCACTTTTGGGCAAAAAGTGGAAGTGTTTTCTCTGTTTTTCAAATTTTATGTCGATTGATGTCAAACTTTGATGCACTTAGAGATTGAATCTCAAAAAACTTCAGTAATAGAAAACGTAGTGCTCAGAGTCTACTTTTCAAATATGTAATTTTTTTTAATACCCACATGGTAGAAATCTCTTTTTAGTAGGCATGTTTAAAAACCATTTTTTCAAAATGCCTATTTCAGGACCATACCACGCATGTGTACGACCACCCTTTTTTGATGCAAATAAATGAATTTTTGCAAATCCTTCTGGGAAATGATACCTAAGACACCAAATATTGATGAGATTATTTTTGCTTATTTTTTTATTGAATATATTTTTTTTTATTAATTTTTAGCTGACAATAAAGTATATTTTCAAAACATCGGGTGTACGACCACCATAATTTGATGAAAATTTCATATTTTTCCATTTTTTTTTTAATATTCAAAATAATTGTATGTAGATTGATGCCATATAATTTATTTTTCTAAAATCCTAAAAACCAAAAAGTTATTAAAGTTTTAGTGAACCTTGGTATTTTAGGTTTAGGTTCCACTTTTGATTAATAAATAATACAAAAATAGTAAAAGTAATCTTATCACTATAAAATTTACATTTCTAAATTCAGGGCGTTGAAAACTCTAATGGGTTTTTGTTTCGTCAAAAAATTCAATCAGAAAGGCCCTCAAAAAATTAGGCCAAGGTAGAAATCTGATGTCGATTTACCTTAGTCCTTTTTTTGGAGGTCCAAGTATAGGCTTGGTGAGACCAAGCCTATCTTGAAGCAAAAAACAAAGCTAAGGAATGTTTCCCGCCCCTAATTTTAAAAAACGAGCGCCCGTTTCTGAAAGAGAAATGGGTACTCGTTTTCAAAAATGGGCACCCATTTCTAAAAAGATCCATTGGGACAGAATCTGGCCCACAAGCACAAATCCCAATGATTGAATGATTTTTCAATCATTGGCTGACAGGTGCAATCTGCAAAGAGAATGTTTTGATTAATCATTCTCTTTGTTTGTCTTATTGTCGATTTGGTAAAGAGATTGATTCGAATTCAAATTTTGGTGTAGCCATGGGATCAAATCAATGTAGGAAGAGGCAAAGGAAGGTTCTGACAACTAAGGAGATTGTAGCAAATAGGGAGAAGGAGGCAATTCATCAACGAGAGAGAAGATCAAGAATGAGACAAGGAGCTTCAAGTTCCACAATCATTTTAGAAGAGGAGAACATCAATGAGACCATAAATGCTGACAAAAGAAACACAATAGAACCATTTAATTCAGGTGCATCTTCTAATCCATTATTGGATACAGGTATGTCTCCATAGCCCCATGTTTTTTCTCATGAAGAAATTGGTGATTTAGTAGAAGCAGGTTACTTATTAAATGAAATTCTAATTGAAAATCAAACCCCAAATGAAATTAGAAGTCAAGTTGAAAGTGAAATTGAAATCCAAATTGAAACCCCAACTGAAACTAGATCTCAACTTGAAACTGAAATTGAAACCAAATTTGAAACTCCAAATGAAATTGAAAATCCACCTACAACTAAAACCAATAATGTGTATGTAGACATGGAAACACCAATTGAAAATGAAACATGTTTGAATGATAATCAAATGAATGAAAATTTTGAAATTAAAAGTGATGTACTAGACAACCTTCCTGGCTTGGTTTCATGGAGACAGATTAGGACACATGCAAATAGATTGTTTAGACATTTTTTTTATAATAAGAAATTTGGGTTTCAATGTCAATTAATGGTACAACTAATTAAAATGACTAAAATGCGAAAAGTGATGAAGAAGTTAGGCTTTTATGTCAAACCCAAGAAGAAGGAGTCGTCTTTAAAACAAGTTGTATCGACTGTTGCTAGTGCCTTTGATACAATTGGAAAGAAAAGTCGTTCTAAAGATAAAAATGGGGCACGACGGGAAATAACAACAGCTTTAGTAAGCCAAACAACTTCTAATAAAATAATGATGAGTAACATAAGTGGATATCTTAATATTCATCGCAAAACTTTGTCAAGAGCTATAAAAAGAAGAGTTAATTTTGAAAGTGATCCGGCAAACAAATTGTGGACTTTTAGTGGTAGACTACCAAGGTCTGATATGAAACTTACTGGTGAAGTCAAAAATTTGATTGAAAAATTCTGGCATGATAATACGAGAGTATCACCTAATGTTACAGATGTTCTTAAATTAAGAGTTGGATCAAAAATTCGTGATCCACATCCAAAACACCTACTGGACATGACTCAAACTGAATTGTATAAAAAAAATTTGGATGATAAAGTGTTGACTATTAGCATTTGTCAAAGGTCTTTTGAAAAGTGTAAACCTTGGTATGTTCAAATTAACAAGGAAAGAGTCACATGTTTTTGCAAAACTCATGTTCAATTTCGCTACCATTATGATGTATTTCGATATATACGTGTTACCATGCATAGTAATGGAATGTTCCAAGAATGTGGTATAAATATACCACCTGAAACTATCAAGGAGTTTATTTCAAGTTTGTTTTGCAACCCACTAAATGAACAAAATTTCCTTTTCAATGCATGTGTTTCTGGTGTACGTGATATATGTGGCAATCTTGCATTGTTGGATGAATGTTTGCATGAAAATCTTTCAAATGATTTTGGACAACAATTAATTGATGTTAAAAGATTTAAAACTATTGAGTATCCACTTAAGGATGGAAAGGTTGGAAAACGATGCGATCTAATCACTAAAAAAGTTAGTGTTCATGCATTTATGAATGAATTCAAGAGTAACATCATACGTAAATATGTTAAACACACTCAAAATGCTAGATGGCTCGATGGTCAGTTTCGAATATGTAAGGATACATTTCCTATTGGTAGTATACTTTCGGTTGTTGACTTTGTAGAGAACTACACGCTTGCACCACAAGATGAGGTACAATCACAATACTACAATTCAGTGCAGGTATCAATTTTTGTCCATATTGTCTATAGGCATGCACCAGATAGTACACAAGAGGATCGCAAAATTTTGAGAGAGTACCATTTCTATATGAGTGATAATAAATTACACTCATCTGAGTTTGTCCAGTTTTGCTTCAAGACCTTTTTTTAGAATTTGAGGGAGGGAGAAATTCAGATGACACAACATCTAATATGGTCTGATAATTGCACAGGGCAATTCAAGAATGCTAGAATGTTCTATTGGTTGAGTAGGATTCATAAAAAAACTAATAGCGAACACATTTGGAGTTTTTTTGAGGCTAGACATGGGAAAGGAGAACATGATGGTGTTGGTGCATGTGTTAAGAGAGCCCTTTGTAGAGAGCAACTCAAATTCGAGGAAAAGGCTAAATTTAAAAATGCAAGTGCAATTGTGGATTGGTGTAGTGCAAATTTATCCACAGGATCAAGTCAGAACTCTACAATTAGACGTTTCTTCTAGCTAGTTAAAGAGGAGAATACCCTTCCAAGATATGATTGTGATACAATAAATGGGTCAGCTAGATGACATTCATTTAAGATTTCTAATTCTAACACTTGGACTATATGGACTAGAGAGCTTGCATGTTTTTGTCAATTTTGTGTTGCAGGTGAATGGGAAGAATGCAAGAATGTGGAATGGGTCGAAGAATGGCAACACAAATCCTTAACACCTACTAAGGCACAATATGAAGATGTTAGAAGAAATGAAGACCTCGATCATGCATTTGCATCAGAAGATTATGATCGTCTTTCGGACCTCATACAACCTAGTAATTTAATTCAATTTATTGTTTATAACTTTAAATTATATATTTTTATGTATTGTCATATAATTTATGATTACATATTTGAATTATAAATTCTAACAAGTTGTATTTCTACACATTGTACTTATATTTGTTTTATAGGACATGTGTATGTTGTTGTTGCGCCTGAGGATAATGATGAGCAGGTTGAGTATTGGCTAGCTAGATGTGTAGAACCTAAGAAAAAGTTGATATGTGATCAAGTAGATGATGATGGTTTTCAGTATCCAGTTGGGTCTGTTGTGGTGGTTGGTACATGCCTACGCAAATACTTAACAAGAAGGAATGGCTTACCAGCTTATGAAGACTACCAATCAGAAAAGAAGATTATACACTATTCTCATTTGGTGGTGGCAACAAACATCAAATTAGAAAGATACAAAGGTAGACCTGCTAATAAGGTATTGTGGACACTTTCAGTAGAAGAGCATGAGGCAATCATAGACGCATTGCAGAAGAGAGAGGATGCAGATGGTACATTGGGTTGAATCAAATTTATATGCATGTAAGATAGAATTATGTCTTAAATATGACCTGACTCTATATTTATCATTGTATGACAAATCTATATTTATAGTGTACTTTTTTATTTTAGTACCATGAAGTCCATGCTTTTCATACCACTACTATCTGCACTAATAAACCATCAATACACTAGTAAAGTAGTGTGGTCAACTTAAGAGGAAAGTCGATACTATGTTTGTAGCTTCCTAATAATTTGGTTAGCCTTAATTCCATCAATCTATTGGATTCCTCTATGAGATTCATTTATAATTAATAATCCTTTTATATAATCATGAAAATCATGATTCCTCTATGAGATTCATTTATAATTAATAAGTCGATACTTGTGTGAACTCTTTTAAATATTTAATCACGATAATTGTTTTTCTTTGTCCCTTTAACATTGTATTTGTCTACATTTGATACAATTTTGGTTTCATAAACAATATTGTATTAGTTATCTTATTCTTAATGTTATTTTGTGCACATTGAATTATAAACTGTTGCACTATAATAACAAGTCTTGAAATAATAATTTAATAAGGAAATGACATTAAAACAAGTCCAAATAACATAATAACAAAACAATGTATCACATATATAATCACTAGAGTGCGCCAAATCACATAACACGACCTGATATCATAATAGAAAGGAAATGACATAATAAAAAGTCCTATATATAATCACATAACACATAACAACAAGTCCTATATATAATCACATAATAACAAGTCCTAGGATAACATAACAAGTGTCATCATAAAAAGTCCACAATACAATAACATGACATGATCTAAAATATACAATCTAAGAACTCGTGTGCATCTCATCTGTAGTCCTCTTCACTCCATGTGAAGGTGGTTGAGATGAATCATCCTGCTGCACATGGTCCTGAGATGCACCATCCTGTGTCTGTGCAATATCAGTGTTTGCACCCTCCTATGCATTATTAAAATATTTTACATGAGAAGAAGTTACTTGCATAATTCACTTATAAAATAATTAAATACTAAAAAAATTTAAATAAATTACCATACGACTGTGCTCGACAATGCCCTCACTGAAATGTGGAGGTCCACTATCATGAACAAGAAAAGTGGTCGTAGCCAAGTCCTACAAAAAAAAACATTGTATATCAATTTTGATAATCCATATAAAAGCCAGGTACATAGTATAAACAAATTAGAAATTATTTTTGTAATCATCGTGCCTCAAATGATAATGTCGATGGTTGCATCTGGCTCAACCCCATAGCCATACCAATATTGGTAGTGGTGTGGACCTGAACAACATATATAAAGCATAAATCAAACTTGTATATATACATAAATTATAAAGTATATATATATATATATAGACTACAAGATTATCACAGAAAAGCATACATGTGATGCAAGGAAAGTAACTGATGGTCGAAGGTGTACATGTTATGCGCCATCAAATGATCCAGAAGCCTACAATTGCAAAAAATAATGAACATGAATCAAAGTTGTACTTAAATTAGTAAGCATGTAAACACTTCAAATTAATGGATGAAAAACATACTAGTGGTATGTGAGGCTGAGCCTCAGTGGTCCATGGGTCACCTAAAGAAGTACCCACCTCAGTGCTACATGAAGCACCCTACAAAATTGAAAAAACATATCATATGTAAATCATTACATTAAAAAAATTATTATTTATTTTAAATGTACATATCAATACAATCTATCTAGATGAAAGTGCATACCGTAAATGGGGCACCAACATCTCTAGGTATTGAGGTAACATGCTGTCTGTTCCTCAATGATGTGGTGTGATCCATCATCTGTTTAGAAAAAATTGACTCATGTTATGGTTCATATGTGTATATATAAGGAATTTAATATTGCACTGTAAATTATACAAATAAATTTGTACCTCTCTAGGCTGATCATCGTCTGCCCACAGGAGATCAACATATGAAGAGACGACATCAGCATGTGCAACCTTCTCGACATCATCTTAACCACCATGGGCAGCATCAGCATCATCAAAATCATCATCTCCTCTAGGGGCAGCCTCACTTTGTGGACCCCTACATACATCCCCACAACTCGTGCAAACATGTGCTAAGCAGGGGGCAGCCCTCACCTCCCGTAACTGCTGTACCAAATTGCCCAATAGGACACTCAATGAACCTAGAGCAGAATCCACTGCTCGATGATGGGAAGGTGTTGGAACAACTGGTGATGGAAGAGGAACCAACGGATCATCGCGCACATGGTTTCTAACCCCGTCGCTCAATTTTGCTCCTGGCCTATCCTAGGGCATGCCTCTCCCAACCCCCTAAAAAGATCTAATATCAAAGTAATTGGGTTTTTTGCCCAATTCAAATTCCGCCCATAATTTCTTCAAAAAATACATTGGGACCTCATAATTCGAATAGAGATTCGTGGCTTCTTCGGATCTATCTCTTCACCCGTCTTAGGGTTCACAAAATATTTTTTCAAATCTATTTTTGTTATTTTTAAATCATTAACTTGTTTGTATGTGAGGCCATCTGTGTAAAATGCACGCAATCCCTCACGCCAGCTATGATAGCTATCTAACTCGCTATCTAATGTCTGCACAGACTATACAATGCCTTGCATACTATCTGCAAGGCGTAACAACTGAGGGGGTGGATGAGGCTCACGCCTAATAGTGTGAATATCTCTAATCAGAGCATCACTATTTGTCCTAATTGTCTGTCGCAACTGCTCTGGTGGAGGTGGAGGTGGAGGTGGAGGTGGAGGGGGTGGAGGTGGAGGTGGTACTATACCTAATAGCTCATCTATCTCAAACTCATCCATCATGTGAAAATAATTTGCATATATATACAAACATGAAAATTTACAATTACAATTACAAACATGAAAATTTACACAATTACAATTACAAACATGAAAATTTACAATTACAATTACAAACATGAAAATTTACAAACTTGAAAATTTACAATTACAATTACAAACATGAAAATTTACAAACTTGAAAATTTACAATTACAATTACAAACATGAAAATTTACAAACTTGAAAATTTACAATTACAATTACAAACATTAAATTTTCGATTACTTTTATAGGATTTTATATAGATTGTTACAAACAAAGATTAATCAAAAATTTATGAAAGACATTTAAGGGAAGAATTATTAGGATTATGATCTTTTTAGTAGAGCATATGTATTGGTTATTCTTATTTTTAGAAGCTCACTTCATCAATGTTCGACAAGATATATGAAGGGTTGATCATAAAACTACATAGTTTTTTAAAGTTGAAGGTGCATTTGGGCTTTAGAAGATCTTCCATGACTTGTAAAGTCAAAGGAGGCGATCTAAAACCAAGCATATAATTATTTTAAATTTTATAAAATCATTATGCTCAATCAATTTGGGAAATATAAAAATAATATCCAATCTCTTTACTATTATTTAATTAAACTAGTCCCTTTGTTTGTCGATGTGAGTGTTCCCTTTCTAATTTTAAATTACAAACTTGAAAATTTACAATTACAATTACAAACATGAGGAGGCATCATAGGTTTCTCTATTCATCCTTTTGTGGTAAAATTAGAAAGGGATAACTATGATTCTTTTGTAAAATGGTATCTTCATAAGTTTCAGGTGGTTTAATCATTTTCCTTTTATGTATGGAGTCATACCTAAACTAGAAAAACTAGAAAATATATAATCTTGGTGTAACATCATTGACCATGTAGGAGTGATTTGATCTAGTATCAAGATCATGATTCTATGTGTATTGCATTGGATATTGATTTCCCCCACACACTTTGGAATAGACTTTAGGAGATCCATACCCTTCGATGGTGATGCTTAAGAGGAAATTCATTATATCATATTAAATAATTTATTTACTTAAGATCAACTTTTATTTACATATTAAATAATTTTCAAAATATATTTTAATTATGTACATCAATTATATCAATTAGAATAAACATTTGGTAATGAAATACAAGCAATTATCATAAAAAATTTAGAATCAATTCATTCTAAATGTAAAATGATACATACACATATAAATATATAATCAGTTTTTTAATTTAATATATACTTGGCAAAATAAATTTATATAGACGTGTAAATTTTTAAGTAATTTAGTGGGGTTTATAATGAAACCTATCCAAGAAAATTTGTCATTTATTAGAATACATAACTCATCTACCCTATATAGACACCACCCTCAACTCTCCCTTCTTGTTGGTTCTTATTTTACTATTTCAATTAATGCTTTCACATAATATAATACATTCACTTCCAACACACACTCTACTATTTTCATGTGCTTTCACATAATATAATACATTCACTTCCAACACACACTCTACTATAATACATTCACTTCCAACACACACTCTACTAATATTGCTACAATAAGATTGCAATACCTCAAACTCTTGATGTACACCTTCTATTTATACTTTCTTGCTTTCCATTTGAGGCAAGTAGGTCACTAAGTCCAATCCTTTCGAGAAATCAACAAACATTTCTTAGACATGAGATGGATTATAAACATCATAGGTAGTTGGGAGCTTATTCATAATTCTTAGTAACATGTGATGGATTATAAACATGATACTTCGCAATTGATAATAATTCTATTTCATCTAAAATAATTACATATTCCCACCATTGTGCAAACTATGCACTAAAGAATTACAAGGTGATTGTTGCCTAGTGATAGATATTGGTATAACAAATTACATTTTATTACAAATTGGTATAAGATAAACCAAATAATTATAACATACACTTTCATGGCCTACCCTTATATTGACATGTATGAAAACATAATGATGTAGTGATTGTATTAGTTGATATCCACTTGTAGCCTAGACAATTCCTACACTATCTACAATGACCCATTTCTAATCATAGCCAATCCTCTTGATCATGCAAAAAAATGGGCCACCATGCCCTATACATGAGGTCTTGATTATTAGTTGTTATCATTAAGACCAACACTAACACTACCCTCAATGGTCTTCCACCATACTTGTATAGGCCTTAGTTCAATACTCTAACCAATATATTTTTGACACATTATGACACAATGATGGTGCATAATCTTGAGAGGTCACCTAAACACAATGACATGGATAAAATTCAAGGGCTCCTCAACATTTCCCTCACTATATTCTATGCCCCTCTAATGCCAATCCCTTTTACTCATTTGCATTCTTCATTCTTGATGTGGATTTGGCCATGTGCATATGATTGTGCCATTTACATTTTGAATGTAAATCTTTCAGTTTTACTTTGATCTTATTCTAGATGCTTCATTTGTTGCATTGTATGCCCCTGAGTGTTTATTGTTTGCTTAGTTTGATATATGTTTTGTGATTGCTTTAGACCCATGATGTGTTGGATCGCCTTATGGTGATTTGTAATTTTGTAGTTACATTGAGATGAATGATGGTCTATTATACCTTTGCTGATTATGATAGACTGAAAACCAAAAAAAATAAAATTTAACTATAAAAGCTCCAATCAAAAACTAAATATATGTTCCATTTGATACAACACTGCTAGGAAAAACACTGATCACTAAGCACCATTTAATTTAGGGTTTAGGGTTAATCAACCAAGATAGTCAAATTTCTCCTAGGACTTGTTCGTTTTTTTCTATTTAAGGTTTAGTGTTCGTTTTTCTATTCAGGGTTTATTGTCTGTTTTTTGCATCTAATGTTTATTTGTTTTTCTGTTCAGGGTTTATTGTCTATTTTTTGCATCTAATGTTTACTGTTCGTTTACGTTTTTGTTTTTTTCCTACAATTTAAATACTATTCATGTTTTTTTTTTTTTCCTACGGTTTTTACTATTCATATTTTTTGCAATATTTGAAAACTGAAAACTATTTTAAACATGAAATAAAAGACGATTTTCAAACTTTAAAACATAAAAATTAAAAAATATCAATACATTAACATTTTTTTTATGAAAAACAATAAAAATAAATAAAATAGAATATAAAAAATAAAGCTAAATACCTGGAAGGAGGTAAAAATGGTCTAGGGGGTCAGCTGAGGTGAAGAAAATGGGTACCCGTGCTCCTTAGAAACGCCTGCCCATTTTTCAAACAGTAAAAATGATGGTAAAATGGTTAAAATAAATAGATAAATACATTTCAAAAATGGACGCCCGTTTTCTTCAAATCGGGTGCCCGATTTGAAGTAAACGGGCGTCCATTTTTGAAATGTATTTATCTATTTATTTTCTGATTTGAAGTAAATGGGCATCCGTTTAGTTTCAGGCACCCGTTGCTAAACGGACGCCCGTTTTGTTTTGGCTCGGGCACCCAAAGCTAAACGGGTGTTCGATTTGTACAAATCGGGCACCCATTTCTAGCGGGCTCATTTCCCAACCTGCAAACTTCTGCGGGATTGGGACCCAACTCTATACGTTTACCCTAAGAGAACCTTTGAAGGAAACAACCTCACCAATAGAAGAATATCCCATTAAAATTGTGTCATCAACAAACTGTTGATGAGTACAGGACACATTAGCAGAGGAGGGTTGTAATCCTTTGATGGTTTTATTCACTTTTAGTTTTTGAATCAGTCTGCTCATACTCTCCGCCAAGATTGTAAAAAGAATAGGAGAAATAGGATCTCCTTGCCTGAGTCCCCTAGAAGATTTAAAAGATCTAGACGAAGACCCATTAATAAGAATAGAAAAATTTGGGGTAGATATCAATTATCTTGTAACTTTAATTGCCTTCTCATCAAATCCAAATGCCTCCATAATCCTAAAAAGATCCTACCATTCCACTCTATCATAGGCTTTTGCCAGATCCAATTTTATCAGGAACCGTTTTTTGTTAGCAACATTAAGAGAATGGATATTCTCATGCACAAGAATAATAGAATCCAAAATCTGCCTACCAGGGACAAATCCTTTTTGCTCCTCAGAGATGACAAAGGGGAGAACAACCAAAAGTTTGGAAGTCATGACTTTAGAAATAATCTTATAAAAGGAATTACAAAGACTTATTGGCCTAAACTTTCCCATAGAGTCAGCCCCAACCACCTTAGGAATTAGAGCAATAAAAGTGGAATTGATTTCCTAAAAGATTCTTCTGGACCCAAAGAATTGTTTGACAACATTGACCGTATCTTTCCCAACAATATGCCAATATTCCTGAAAGAACATGGGAAAACCATCTGGGCTCGGAGCCTTATCCCCTTGAAAAGAAATTTTTTTTTTTTTAATTTCATCAGTAGTAGGGATAGCAGATAAAGTCTTACTCTGGTGAGGTTCAATAATTTTGGGAATGTTATCAACCAGGTCTTGTTGCTTAGCAATGTCAATATCCTTACTACCAGTGAGGATATTAGAGAAGAACCTAACAGCTTCATCCCCAATGTCATCAACTTTAAGAAGAATTTTGTCATCAACAATTAATCTAGATATTTTGTTGGTAGCTTTATGCTTCATGGAAGTCATGTGAAAGAATTTAGTGTTTCTATCCCCAGCTTCCAACCAAATAGCCCTAGATCTCTGTCTCCAGTAGATTTCTTCCCTAGATATAGTGTTGTGAAGTTTGGCTATAATATCATCTTCCTTAGCCTTGGGATACTTATTATAACCATCCTACTGAATAGAGTTTTGGATCTGTTCTAATTCCTCCTTCAGCTTTTTTTTGGATTCAAAAATATCTCCAAAAACCTTCTTATTCCAGATCTTGATGTTATCTTTGATATTTCTTAGTTTTTTAGCAACTTTGTACATGTTAGATCCATCCACATTAATATTCCACCAATTGGCAATGGATTTTTCCAAAGAGGGGTGTGATATCCACATTTTCTCAAATCAGAATGGAAAACAACGTTTTCTCTTAACAGACTCAGCAACAAAAGAAATGGGATAATGATCTGAGCCAATTCTGTTGATGACAGACAAAGAACATCTATGTGTAAGGATCTAGTCATGAGTGATAAGGGATCTATCAAGCCTTACCTGAATGAGGTCTTCTCCATCCGTTCAATTAGACCAAGTGTAGGAAGCTCTAGTAAGATCAACATCAATCAAGGCATTGGCATTGATGAAGTCTATCAGGTTAGTCCTGCTATCCAGTTGAGCTTGAGTTCCTCCAAATTTGTCAATTCCTTGCAATGGGGTATTGAAATCTCCCATCAACAGCCAGCTATCCTGAGAAAAAAACCTTCTTTTCTGCTGGATTTTGTCCCAAAATTTACTTCTAGCAGCTTTAGAATTTGGAGGGTAAATGTTGGTAACCACCCATGTTTTATGTTAAACAATAGGTTTTTGGGTCTTTTGTATCTAATGCAAATTTCTATTTTTTCCTAAGAGGTCATCTACAAAACTTCACTTCTGAAACCCTCATAAAAAGAGAACTTGCAAAAACCCATTTGTCAAATCAAAACATATAGCATACAAGTGAAGTTTTATCTTGAATGAAAATACATTGTCAATTATTATGAGGACATCTTTTTTTCAAGGATTCTTAGGGATACCGCACGAGTTAATAATTCTTAGTTGACAATGAGGACATCTTTTTTACAAGTGTTCATAAGAATTCTTAACCCATGTGGTATCCACATACCTAGATGTACCATAATTAAACATTTATTTTTATATCATCAACATTACTATTATGCAAGGTGTACAACACATATTTCCCAACAAAAAATAATATGATTGTGTAGTAAGTTGGAAGGCGTTTAGGAAGTATATACTATTCAAATTGCCTTATCTTATATTTATACTTTAAGAGAGTGATGGTTAAAGAAATCTAAATGCCTCTAGTTAAGCTAACAAAATGTGATGGTTCTGTTGGCAACAACAATGCAGGAAAACTGAGAGGGGGGAGGGGGGTGAATCAATTTTCACCAAACTTAAACAAATTAACCTCAACTTTAGATCTGATCAAGAACAACAATAAAAAAGATGAACACCACATCAACAACACACATAACATACATAAATTTGATGTGGACAAGCTGGTTAAGGGAAAAACCATGGTGTGAACCTACCCACAATATGATGATACTCTGTAGTAGTATGTGTAAATATTACAATGGGGAATGCACATGCATTCAGGCACACTGCCTAGAGCTCACTGCTCAGAAACAACAAAGGGATACAACCTTGGGAAGGCTCACTACCTTACAAAGATCGAACACCAATCCGGATTACATGAACTGAAAGAATAGCATCTCCAAATGCTTGATCACAATTCCAGTTAAGCACATATACTCAAACTCCGCTCTTCACACTTTTGCACTCTTTCACACTTCTTCGCTTTTCTCCTCTACTACTGAAAGATCAAAACAATATTCACACATGTAGGTGCATCCCTCAAATGAATATTACATGTATTTATATAATTCATCAACCTATATTTTAAGGTCGGCTCAACTCATAAGACCTAATTATAAAATTACATCACACGATACATAAATCAATATGTAGACCAATACAATGTCGAAAAGGACATAACATGGACACAAATCAAATCCTTGAACATGCAACACCACCGAATATCTCGCCAAGATCATCTACAACATGCAAGAACCATCGAGTCAGCCAAAAAGGTCGTATGTCATGCCCAAACTTTTGGGCACAAAAATGTTAATATGAAATGCACTAGCAAGTTTTGTCTTAACAATGTTTAGGTTAACTTAAACCACTAACTCAAGTAAATGAAAATAATTTAAAATTAAATGCGGAATACTAAATGAATAGTTTTATTATTTCATCAAAATTAGTCAATAGATTAATTAAATCACAACTCTCTAAAATATTAATCTTCAATAAGCATTAATTGCTTTAATGTCTAAAATTTATTTAAATCAATAATTAAAAAGTGTTTAAACTAAACCGTCTCAGGAGTTAATTAAATTCATAATGAAATTTGTTCTATAAGGTTTAATCTCTAGGTGAGCTAAAATTAATATCAATATATCTAGGTGAGCTAAAATTATTCCCTATAGTCAAATAATTTACAACAGAATTAAATTCCATAAAGATTAAACTTCATAAATATTTAATTTAAAACATCTCAATCTATATGTGTGTGTGTGTGTGTGTGTGTGTGTGTGTGTGTGTACGTATAACCATACTCATAAATAAAAGAAAACTTCTACAAATTTGACCAACTTTATATTCATAACCCTATATATATAAATAAAAGTGTTTTAACCATGCAAACCCTAATCCTTTATTTAATATAAAATATGCCCCTCATTTCTTTTTTTTTCATTCTTTATTATCTTTCCACATTTTACCCTAGCCTTAACCAGGCTAGGGTTCTATTCTTTTTTTTTTCTATGTAGGGGCGAGCTTATTGGGCGGCGACCATGGATGGAGGGTCGGCGGTGGCGGTTCCTGGGGGCGCCGCTTATTGTGGGTTTCCACAGTGGTTGTGACCATTGTGGCTACCCACAGTGGCGGCGCTCGAGCCGTCCACTGTGGGAAGCCACAATGGCAGCGACCACTGTGGTGGCCCTTGGGCCGTCCACTGTGGGACGCCACAGTGGCGCCGTCCACTGTGGTCGCCCACAATGGAGGCTCCCCGACCATGCTGACCACTGTGCTAAACACAGGGGTTTGGCCACGAAACCCTATGCGATGAGTTATTTTTTTATTATTTTTTTTTGGTTTAAAAAAAAAATGATTTCGTTTATATTATTTAATAAATTATATATATATTAACTGTATATTAGATCTAGGGCATTTTCTTTGTAAATAAATGTTGATATTCTTTTATTTTGAAACATTTTAACAAATTAGATAAATTCTTCAGATTAAAATCATTATATTTATTTCCTTTTATCAAAATCCTAGTTGCTAAAAAAAATAGATAGATTATTTAAATAGAGATTTACTTTCTGCAAAAAATAAAGTAAATAACATAATTAAATATACTTAGAACAACAACTTTAGAAATTATTTATTTCTATTAATCTGTTTAACTATAGATTTTATTTTTTGCACATAAACAAATGACAGAATTTAATATTCTTACAGCTACTATATAAATAACAAAATTTAATAAATTTAACAACAACTAGATAAATGAGGTGATATTTAAATTAAATCTTAGAGGTATGCATAGGAAATACTGATTCTTTTTATTTTCAGAAATCACATGCAAAATAGACTTTCATTTCCAAACTAACTTGCATACTACTAATAGCAACTACAGGGAACTTAATCCAATATAAATGTATTTCTTTTGCAACGAAATATTATTTAAGTAAGTAATTTCATTTATTTAGAGTGTGTTTAAAATACATTATAGCCATCAATACAAATGGGATCTCTCATTTCTTTTCTGCAAAATAGCATACTAAAATATTACAACTCTTTAAAACATATTTCAAAGACACTATCATCACTTTACAAATGGGTCTCTCATTTCTAATAAATGAGGACTTTTCAAAATAATAATTACATTTACAAATATTTTTCTGCAACAAATAACTCTAGCAAACTTCCACTTGTCCTATTCTTTTCTTCCAACAACCTGCAATAAATCAAAAGCTATGACCATGGAGTGCTCACCTCCCAGCCTAGGCTAACTAGTAGCCACCCCCGAGCTTGGAGAACCAAGCCCTAGACAGGTAACACACATGCAACACAACAAAGAAGGGGAAACAATCACAAACATATTCCCAACCAAGGCTATACTACACCACTCATTGTGATGTCTTTACACGGGTGGTAGTGGACCAAATACCCAGAGGAGACTGCAAATATAGTAAAACTCAAGGCCACCTCACGAAAAACAATGATAAATCATAAGTATAACAACCCCACAACCTTATTCCCCCCAAGGCATTCATGCCTTATTTCCCTCCTTATGACCCCCAAATGCATAAACAAGCCATGCAGCAAGGGTTACATAGGAAACCCTTGAGATCACTCTCTTAATGAGAGCCTCTCACTCGAAGGCTGTCAAACTTCTACCACCCACAAGACCATCATCTCTCCCAAGAGTAGGAGGTCTTGGTTACTCCCAAAATACAGAATATACGCAAGAGTAAAATGTAGAACACAAAATAAATTTTCATAGGGGAAATTACAAGAAACAAGCCTTCTCACACATGCAAATCTTTTCAACATAACATGCAATATAAAAACATAACAAAGAGAAATTTAACCAACCTTCAACTGCCCAAAGGTATGCTAGATAAGTTGAGGATGAGCAGCCCAATTCCACAAATTCCTTCCTTCTCTACCCTTGGCCAATTTCCTAAAACCAAATCTATCTTTTCTTTCAAAATTCCTTGTCTCCAAAAATGGAGAGTGGGTGATTACCCGTAAAATCTCTCATTCTTTCCTAAAAAGGCCTCAGTGAGAGTTCTCACAGGTTTCTAAAATTGAAAAAGGAAAAGTCAAAAAAAGATCCAAAGGATCTCTCATAAAAAAGGAAAGTTAACAACTTAGGTGATGCCTTCTAATTTTCAATTTTCGCTCAACTTAGGAAACCCACTTTTTAGGGTGTCTAAATGGTCACATGGGAGTTGAAACATGCCTAAAATTACTCCTAACCCTTAGGTATACCTTATGGGCTTTAGGAAACACTCTTAAACTACCCCTAGGTGTCCATTTAACCCCTTTTAAACCCCTCTGAAGTTAATTTTCGGTTCAAACTTAAGTTGACCACCCCAAAGATTCTCTTCCCAAGGCAATTATAGAATCACATTAAATTAATTGAAAAAGATATGGTTAAACAACTCCCTCCAAGAGACAATTTAAAAAACCAAAACATAAATCAACACGTGTCAAGTGACACAATAAAAATACTTTTACAAAATTATACATGAAATCTTGTCTCTTGTTGGATTTACACAAATAAATAAATTCAATCTAACACACATGCAATATCCACTTTCACAAATAAAATACTATACAAACGGGGTGTTGTCTCTCCAAATAAACAAACCTTGGTTTTACTAAAGTACATAGGTCTAGGTTTGGTTCTCCATAATATTTCCATGGTCACATGGATAATTTTCCTACACATCTCAATTACACATTAGTAATTCCAAATAACCTCATATAATATAAAACACATGAATAAGAATACACATCAACACTCTGCATACAATATACATTTAAACAAATCAATACATCTTACATCCAAACAACTCCACATAAGAAAATATCATAATTCTCATAATTTTGATCCACACATAAAACATGCATCATATTTCTATCATCATAGTAAAGTCCTGCAAACCCAATAATGACATATATCATCTCAAATTTATCCTATTCTAGAATCATGTAGAGTTCTATATCATAAAGCATATAAATGAAGCATAAACATATAGCAATGTTATCCAAATCATGGAATCATATAAGTTCTAAATCATAATGCATAAAAATAAAGCATCCATAATAGTCTCATCATAAAAATCACTGAAATGCTAGACTGAGTCAGGGTAGGGCCTCACATCATATAACATAATTAATAGCATCAGACCAATAAGATCTTCAATAACATGCACAACAATCAATATAGACCAACAACACACATAACACATGATCTAGAAACACCAACAGTCAACGTGAATTCCTCTGCAACAACTCGAATTACAAGAATCATCGTCATCTCCCTTCCGAAGCTCAAGAACATCAACATAACTTACTGAGAAACTATAAGATATTCTTGTGAAGTTCCAAATCATGAACCACTTGAACTAAGGACACACATGAATGTCCCAAACACTCTCCAAAAACTGCACAACATAATGAATCAATTCCAGAGCAATTGATGCAGGAGCACCAATCTAGTTCTTACCGATTAGACAATTTTCAGTGGAATTGCTTGACAGTGTGGCATTTCTTCATGTTTGAGTGTTTAGCATTGTGGTTTTGGGTTTATTCCCTTGTTTTCATAGTCTTTATCGTGTATGAGTTTCATAGCATTTGGCTTTGTTTCCGGTGAGATGTAGATTCTGGTATTGGCTTGGTTGATATGTTCTTACCAGTAAGTCTGGCAGTGTGTTGAGCGAAGTTGGATCGGGTTGTGGTTGATCTCCGTGACTTGCGGATCATAAGATGTTTCTTTGGGCCTCAGATGGTATTCTCAGAGGTCTGTGCATCATTTTATATTTTTTATGTTTGTTCTTAGTGATTTGAGCCGACAGGTTACCGTTGCACGTTTCATGAACTGGTTGGTCTTTGGGCTGGCTTGATTGAGTTGTAATTATTTGTGGATGATATAAATGGAAGCTGGTGAATCATTTGAGAGGAGGGAAGTCAGAAGATAGAAGACAGAGTTATGAGATTGAGCGAAGATGTAGATCCGACGAGATTCTGAACTGATTGGACTGAGGCTGGAAGGCTGAGGTCCAGATTAGGGTAGAACCAACAGACTATTCTCGGAAGTTGATCTGTTATGTGGATGATCTGTGGATCTTGTAATTGTGGTGTAAGCATTATTTTTATTGTGGACTGTGATCCAACATGTGGCATGTTGTAATGCCCCACCAAGAAACCCCTAAGGGTTTAAGTTAAAAACACTCAAATAGAGTGTAAATAATTTTTTTTTTTATAATAATAGTTAAGAGTATTACTGATAAGTTACAACATTAAGATAATTTGGAGTTATCTAAAAACTTATATAACACAGCAGAAGGATAAACGAACCTAAGGAGTTTCCCAACGTGATTACGTAACCTTACACCTGACTCAACTCGCATCAAATGATCCAATAAGTTGGATATCTTAATTACGAGATAATGCATAAGACGTGGACACATATTTATGTTCGATAAATTGACGTCCTTGGAATTTTAGGAAGCGCCCATTTACTTTAGGTGGTTAGGAGGCCATCGTGAAGTTATTTACTCAATGCACTTTAAAACATAATTAATTTAAGAGGCATCCCTTAAGGTTCAATGCGATTAATATACTGAAGTTCATTCATTTGGTTTTAAGATAACCACCCACATTTGATATCTTTCTTAAATATTAAAAGTATGGCTAATAAGATGAGATTCGTTCATTAAGGATTAAACTTCCATTAATAGAGTGAGGTCCCTTCATTTGAATTCAAGCATAACCAACTAATGAGTCATAGTTCTTTTATGGAGGATGAAATGTAAGTAGCCATAGAGTTCATTCATTGAAGTTTTAATAATGCTAATAGGAGCTCAATTCATTAAGGTGAAAATGTAATAGGAACATGTGAGTTCATCCCTTTAGTTAAAATATAGTTAGCAAGATGATATTCATTATTACAGGATTAAAATATAAGTTCATAGTGGCGTTCTTCCATTAGGATTAGAATATAACTATCTTGTTGCATGTCACTCTTTTTAGTTAAATGTAGTTAATATGAAGAGATACATTTACTAAGATTAAGATATAAACAACTATACGAATTCTTCCCTTTCCAGTTCAATTTTAGCAATCATAAGAGAATTCTTTTATTAGGGTTATAATTATGGATAAATAGTTGAGTTCACCCAATTATCAAGTTAGTTTGGTAAAGATTATTTGTTAAGATTAAGATGTGAAATAGCTAAACAAATCCATCCAATATAGCGAAATATAATTAACATGGCGATACTCATTTAAGAAGATAAAAGTAAATACCTATATGATGTTCATCCTTTAGATTTCAAATTAGAAAATTACGACATTAGTACTAACTTTGTTACCCATACACATTCGATCAATTTACCAACTTATATCAAGCTAAAACAATAATGGTATCCTAATGAGATTCTTTCCACCATTACTTCCTTTAATTAACATAAACCAAAAACATTTCCATAATCATACTTACAATGTTTTATGAACCTGATTACTACATCTATCAAGATGAATAATTTTATGCACTTTGATTTAGCTTCATTAAATTCCCACCATACACTTATACAAGATAACAACCATACATGATAACTTAAAGCATGAAACAAAGGAGGCTAAGCACATCACATAACATAGATATGATCTTGGAGTTCACCCCTAAAGGGCTACATCTTCGGGTCTGCTCAACTGCAAGACCCCTCTGACATTCAATATAGTTGGGAATACTTATTTACATGTCTTTTACATCTTTGCCACTTAGGCGAACACAACTAGTATACAAATGACCACTTTGGTCCATAAATCCTAAATGATGTCCACATAGAGGCAGATCCAACTGAGCATGTTAAAAGAAAGTACAAGGTCCATTGTCCAACAGTACTCTATTTAGAGACCTAAGACTTAAAAAAGGTGCCCCAATTTCAACAACGACAGGGTCCAAAACAAATGCATCAAGGTTTGCCACCACTTTAAACAAGGCAAATACGGAACTTAAACTTACAACAATTTTTTTGATCGATACGATATCAAATTTACATTCATTCTACTAGCATATCGTTGAAGTAATAACAAACTATACGAAGATAATTTTAGATTCATATTCCATACACTCATATACTTTAGTATTTCATTCCTAAAAACTTCCGGTTGTTCTTTATCATGCAAACGAAAGACAATACATATCCCAGAAAAACTTCTTATTAAAATGTATTACCAAATGTTAACAAAAGTATTTTATTTCAAGATCATCAAATAAAGACATTATTTAATCTTTTTTTTCCAAAGATTACTTCCCTATTAGAATTGGTTCCAAAATTAAATGTTAACTAATATAAATTTAATAAGCCATGATTAATGAATTTTTAATTAAGCAACAAATTCGAATATACACAAACTTAGTTATTCAAAATATATATATATAGCAATTAAAATCTAATTTCAAATAAAATGGATTTTTCTACAAATACATTACAAACTTCTGTTATTCATACCCCCATGGCATTTTTCTTTCATTTTATAAATGTTAATATTGCATATATATATATATATATATATATTTTAAATATATAAAAAAAACATAGAACAAATTTTATTTTAATTGGGAGCCCTAGCCTACGGGTCCCACCTCCCATCAGGGGAGTGGGAGGGACCAATACGCAGGTCCCTGCGGCCCACAGTGTAGACGCAGGTCCTGCGAAACCACACTGTGGTCGCAGGTTCCCTGCGGCCCACAGTGTGGACACAGGCCCTGTGAGCCACACTGTGGTCGCAAGTCTCCCTACGGCCCACAGTGTGGATGCGGGTCCCTTGCGGCCCACATTGTGGACGCAGGTCCCCGCGGACCACAATGTGGTCACAGGAAGATCTGCAAGCCCGCGGGGAGAGAGAAGAGGGGGGGGGAAATGGCGGCGCGAGTTGAGCCTCGGCTCCTCTACTTGCCAAACCCTAACGCCCCATTTTGATAATAAATTTTTTTTTTTTAAAAAGAAAAATAAACATGGCCAAAGTAGCAATGAAAACAACAGTTTTGATACACATTTTTTTTTATTTACAGTCAAAACAAAAGGGATTTTTTTAACAATTTCTCTTTTTTTTTCTATTAG
This sequence comes from Cryptomeria japonica, assembly GCF_030272615.1. Classification (NCBI taxonomy): domain Eukaryota; kingdom Viridiplantae; phylum Streptophyta; class Pinopsida; order Cupressales; family Cupressaceae; genus Cryptomeria; species Cryptomeria japonica. The sequence continues at coordinate 700,227,031 of NC_081412.1, read as the reverse complement.
TTTCCTCTCTGCAAAATGTTTCAAGAAACCATAACAAACCTTGAATCCAAGAACAACCAAGCTTTCAAAAAGAAATTGAAACTAAATCTTAAAAATATTCATGGGTATTATCATTTCTTTTTCCAGCATTCCATGGAGAACATTCAATCACCAATTTTTTTTTGATTCAACAATAAATACAAGGGTAAGCTGGAATCCTACCTTGTATCGCATTCCGGGCAAGACTTTGAAGGAGAGCTCCACCTGCAACTCACAGCAAAACTCCATTTTCTCCCCATCCCCAATCCCCCTTCCAAAACCATTTTTTTCTTCTTCTCCCAAAAAAAAATCCAAAAAGATGAACCCCCAAAATATTCCCAAAAACTAGGTTAAATGAGAAACCCCCTTTTTTGACCTAATTTTCAATTTCGAATTTAAACATTTATTTTTTTTTATTTTTTTTAAATACAAGAAAATGAAAATGGAAATCATTCTTTTCCAGTACTCAATAAATCTAACTCGTTTTATTCTAATTAAAATTAACATGCTTCTTTCTCTTATTTAGTTTTAAATTTTAATTTCTCAATATTAATTTAGGCCTACATTATATTTCGAAACTATTGACTAGGGTAAAGCGTTTAGATTAATTTAAATTTCCAAAAATCAATCTTTTAGACTATATCAACTTTACAAGTTTAAAAATAATTTCCTTTAAATAATAAAATTTTCCCCTTTCTTTTTCCAAAATGCGAAAATGATTAATTTATTTCTATTTCCAAATGACTTTAAATATTTCCTTTCTAAACGCATAACTCATTGAATTCGTTATTTTTAAAATTAACTCACTACAACATAATAAAGCGACCTTTTTAATAAATGACTAATCTCTTGAAAGAAACCTATTTATTCTAATTTTCTCAACTACAAATGCGTAAATGAGCACATTGATCCAAGTTAAATACTTTAAGCTTGCTACAATTCTAATTAAAGTGATCTCTTTAAATTAACGATTAATCATATAAAAGAAACTACCTATTTTAAATTTTCCACATTACTAATGCGTACATCCACACATTAAATTGAATTGAATACTTAGGATAACAAACTCCACTTACCCTGCGCAAGGCACGCCAACCGAGGAAGTCCACCAAATCACACAACACGTAATCCAATGAAAAGAAAGCCCCACAAACCACACACGACGCTCACCTGACCATGGCTAAGGCAAGACGAGAGTTTTATGACCCCCAAATCCGAATTCTGAGGATGGAGGAGGTTTACTCAAACCTGCGAATCCCAAAGGAGATGACCCTCACCCTAGGCAGTGTTGTACCTGCAATCTCCTGCACCCATGAATCACGCAAGCATACATATACATATACATATTCAATGAAGGCGTTAGCTTGAGATTTATCACAAGAGTTAGGAAACAATTACATTTACACAAGAATCGATGCAAAAGCACAATAATAGGTATGCATGATTATTTATATTATCTAAACTACACATTGCATCATGGTTAACCTACCATTCAAGAATGCCACATAGGAAGTCAACCAAGGTCAAACAGGTTTTACAAGTTCGACTAGGGTAGGGGCATTACACATGTGTAACTCTTCAGATTGTAATAAGATTTATTCTAGTTATTTACCGGTTGTGTGTTCTATGTTGTTAGCGGTTGTTCTTTCTGTTGTTTCTGGCATCTTGTTACCGGTTATTGATATATTTTACATGGTTTTGTGTGTTAAGTTGCAAGGTTGGGTTTTCCTTCATTGGATCTCCCTGCTTTGATTGCGTCAAATAATATTAGAGCTGGTTTGTGAACCTATTGTTGGACAGAGTGTTATTTGTGCATCGGTTGGTTGGATAGAAAGTTGAGGCAACTTGTGGACTTGTTCAGATCGTCGAACGTGAGGCAGAAAAAGGTTCGCAGGTAGACTGTCAATCCTAGAGCTTGAGGCAGTTAGTGGGTGGAGACTTGAACAGATCGCGGATTCAGGCAGGTCATAGTTTGGACCGATAGATCACCATGGAGAGGCAATCAAAAGTTGTAGTTAGATCGCCAAACCCCCTCCCTCGAGGCAGTTGCAAGTACCTTTTGATAGATCCCCGAACCAGATCAAGTGATGAGACTCACTTTTCAATTAACCCCAAGAGTCTAATGCAGGAGCACTGATCTAGTTCTTACTGGTTAAGCAATTTTTAGTGGAATTTCTTGAGAGTGTGGCATTTCTTCAAGTTTGAGTATTTAGCATTGTGGTTTTGGGTTTATTCCCTTGTGTTTGTATTCTTTATCGTGTTCGAGTTTCATAGCATTTGACTTTGTTTCCAGTGAGATGTGGATTCTGGTATTGGCCCGGTTGATATGTTCTTACCAGTTAGTTTGGCAATGTTTTGAGCGAAGTTGGATTGGGTTGCGGTTGATCTCCGTAAATTGCAGATCATTGGAGATGTTTCTTTGGGCCTCAGCCAATATTCCTAGAGGTCTGCGCATCGTTTTATGTTTTTGTGTTTATTCTTAGTGATTTGAGCCGACAGGCTACCTTTGCACATTTCATGAACCAATTGGTCTTTGGGCTGACTTGATTGAGTTGTAATTATTTTCAGATGGTATATATGGAAGCTAGTGAATCATTTGAGAGGAGGGAAGTCAGAAGATAGAAGACAGAGTTATGAGATCGAACAAAGATGTAGATCCGACGAGATTCTGAACTAGTTGGATTGAGGCCAAAACGCTGAGGTCCAGATTAGGGTAGAACCAACAGACTGTTCCCAGAAGCTGATCAGTTATGTGGATGATCTGCGGATCTTGTAATTGAGTTGTAAGCATTATTTGTCTCCTAGACTGTGATCCAGCATGTGGCATATGTAACTCTTCAAATTGTAATAAGATTTATTTCAGTTATTTACCGGGTGTGTGTTCTATGTTGTTATTGGTTGTTCTTTCTACTGTTTCTGGCATCTTGTTACTGGTTACCGGTATGTTTTGCATGGTTTGTGTTAAGCTGCAAGGTTGGGCTATCCTTCATCCCTTCTTTGACTGTGTCAAATGGTATCAGAGGTAGTTTGTGAACTTGTTGTTGGACAGAGTGTTGTTTGTGCACCGGTTGGTTGGAGAGAAAGTTGAGGCAACTTGTGGACTTGTTCAAATCGCTAAATGTGAGGCAGAACAAGGTTTGTAGGTAGACCGTTGATCCTAGAGCTTGAGCTTGAGGCAGTTAGTGGGTGGAGACTTGAATGGATCGTTGATTGAGGTAGGCCACAGTTTGGACTCGTAGATCGCCATGGAGAGGCAACTAGAAGTTGTAGTCAGATTGCTGAACTCCCCCCCCCCCCCCCACACAAGGCAGTTGCGGGTACCTTTTGACAGATCGCCAAACTAGATCAAGTGATGGAACTCACTTTTCAATTAACCTCCAGATTCTGATGCAGGAGCATCAGTCTAGTTCTTACCGATTAGGCAGTTTTCAATGGAATTGCTTGAGAGTGTGGCATTTCTTCATGTTTGAGTGTTTAGCATTGTAGTTTTGGGTTTATTATTCCCTTGTGTTCATATTCTTTATCGTGTTTGAGTTTCATAGCATTTGTCTTTGTTTCCGGTGAGATGTGGATTCTAGTATTGGCCCGGTTGATATGCTCTTACTGGTTAGTCTGGCAGTGTGTTGAGAGAAGTTGGATCGGGTTGCGGTTGATCTTTGTGACTTGTGGATCTTTGGAGATGTTGCTTTGGGATGGCCGGTATTCCCGGAGGTCCAGACATCATTTTATATTTTTATGTTTGTTCTTAGTGATTTGAGCCGATAGGTTACCATTGGACGTTTCATGAACCGATTGGTCTTTGGGACAACTTGATTGAGTTGTAATTATTTGTGGACGGTATATATGGAAGCTGGTGAATCATTTGAGAGGAGGGAAGTCAAAAGATAGAAGACAGAGTTATTAGATCGAGTGAAGATGTAGATCTGACAAGATTCTGAACCGGTTGGATTGAGGCCAAAAGGCTGAGGTTCGGATTAGGGTAGAATCGACAGACTGCTCCCGAAAGTTGATCTATTATGTGGATGATTTGTGGATCTTGTAATTGTGTTGTAAGCATTATTTGTATCATGGACTGCAATCTGGCATGTGGCATGTGCAACTCTTCAGATTGTAATAAGATTTATTCCAGTTATTTACCGGTTGTTCTTTATGTTGTTTCTTGCATCTTGTTACCGGTTACTGGTATATTTTGCATGGTTTATGTGTTAAGCTGCAAGATTGGGTTGTCCTTCATTGGACCTCCTTGCTTTGACTACGTCAACAATACAATCTATAAATCACAACTATGCAATACAAAACCAGCTAAAAAACCAATCACCACATCGGATCACATAACTCGATCAAATCACCTTCCGAAATATAGAAACTCATGCTGAAACAACTGAAGATACTAATCTTTGAATCCTTAAATCTACATCAGCATATCTACACTATACCAACCAATCCAACTCTCTGCAACACTGAATCGCAAGAACACATGAATATGTTGACATCAATGACAACAACACATTCCAACAACTCTAATATCGAATAGGTTCACCATGTTTAACAACATGATGTAAGATGGAATAGATAGATTAATGCATATTTAAGCTCTTAAAGGGGAACCTAATCATTATAGATTTTCATATAGGATTTAAATAATTGATACAAAATATAATCAAGATATTTACTAGTAAGTTGGAATTTCAATTGTTCATTGAAAGTGCATTATTGAGGGAAATAAGCTTCTCAATTACTCATTTTAAGCCAGTGTTTCGATATGTAAATGCATTTTTTTGATGAAAGTGGTGGGTTAATTAGACACAAATTAACAATAGGAAATGCACACAACTTTGGAGTAGCACTTGGTTTCTATAATTGAACCATCTAGAGGTCAAAAAAGTATTTGTACAATTATTACATGTAATTTTAAGTCTAAATTAAATAGTTTTTACCTTAAGAATACATAAATAATCACAATTCTATTTTTCCTAGACTCAACTTTAAAAATAATACAAATTTCTTGTGTTACATCCATTGATAAATTATAAACCTTTCCACAATGATGATGTCCACAAAAACCTTTTAAAAAATTATTTCATTACAAATATATTACAATTAACATTTAACATAGATACAATACAATAAAATAAAAATTAATTTAAAAAAAAAAAATATTTTAAAATCATTCTCCCCTCTCCATATGCATCATTCCATTTAAAAGTGAAAAGTAATAATCTACATAAATGAATTTTTTCATAATTCTAATAAAACAATATATACAATTATCTAATTGTTAGATTGATAGTTGAAAAAAAAATACTATGATTGGATTGATATGAATGAATATAATTGAAAATTTACTTATTATTTCCCTTGATTGACTAATGTAAGATAAACATGATTAAATTCTTTTTCCATGATTTAACTATGGAAAAGATACATAATTAAGTATTTTCTTATTATTATTCCCATGATAATATTTAGTGAGAGCAAACTTGGACTTTTATACAAAGTCATATAAACAATAATATCTTCCATTACGAACAAAAGCATTAACAACAAATTTATTGTAGGTAAGGTGGCGCAATGAATCATTTTTCAATGCTTGTCATTTAATTGAACCATCAAGGTCATATCACTCAAGGATAACACCTTCTATGTCCCCATTCAGTAGGTAGGAAAACCTTCCCAGTCTAACCAATCCTCTAGATGAAGGAGAAGGAATGACTTTTTATGGCCCCCCATGACAAGACATCATCTAATGGACCCTCACCTGTAAAATCATACATTACTTTAGGCTTGGCAATTTTTTCATTTTTTAAATTTTGTATACATTTTCTTTTAAAAAAGTTTGTGATTAATTATTGTTAGGATAAGATCAAATTAAAGATAATTTAAAATAGTGTTTATTACATGTTGTTTTTTATAGTATAGGATGCAAATTGGAATTTTATTAGAAGAGTGTAATTAAATTTTAAAATATCAAATATTTTTTGAGTTTATATATAAAATAAAGAATAATTCAACTATTAAGGTTGTAAGAGAGAAATAAAAAATTATGTTGATTCTATGTTGAGAAATGATATTTGTAGATGATTTAATATTTTTCTTTTTGAGATAAGTACTAGATCAGAGGGGATAACTCCTTAGATTGATAGAAAAATAGAATTACATAGCACACGAGATGGTGATAATCTCATTCGTCATACATTGATTCACTCAATCTATTAAGTTGAAAATAAATCACCATAAACACTTACAAAGTTAGCAAAAGGAGTCATGTTGCAATTTTCAAGACCTTCCATAAATATCTCCAAAGCTTGTGTTGTTATTTGTTTCTTCTTGACAACTTCTGCATCAAAAACCTTGACAATATATCCACTATTTTGTATTTATGTTTATAGTAAGAATGACATTGATAACTTCGGAAAATAATGTTGTCTTTGACCAAAAATTGAGCAAATCATGAGGTTTTATGCCTAAAGGTTGTTGCTTGAGCAACATTTATGCAGCAAGCCTCCATAATCTCATCATCGTGCTTGTGTTCACCTTATAACATATGGGAATTAATGATTTTATTAATGACAGTCTTAAGACCATCTTCTTCAACTACGAATAGTCTCCACAACTACTGATTTGTGTTCTCATCCTCACGTTTGCACTTGAGTCCAAAATGCTTCGTACCCACCACTGCACACTATTTGTAGAACCCATCTATCAACTGTAACTCTTGCATTTTCAATGCAAAATTAGTTAATCCTTCTTCTCTAAAGGAGTATCATTAATGTACACTTTAAAACTAATATAAATAGACCACTTATTATACTAATGCAAGGAACCCAAAAGAACATTCAATTTTACTAATCTTAATTTTGAAATTTAAATCTAGATATATGTTGTTAATCTAGATATTAATCTCAACTTTTTTAGCACAGAAAATTATAAAGTTTTGATGGGCATTCTTGAGATATGCGAAGGAAATGTCATCACTACCTTGTCAAGCCTTCTCCTAAGCGTGATAATTTCTAACTTTTTCGATTCCTTACAATACATCACATTATAACATCAATTTTAACAAGAGATATGATGTTTTTAGAATCTATAAAAATGTAAAATAATTCTTCTAAATCTATCTACATAATCATATCTAAACTTCAAAACATAAAATATGATCTAAAATAACCAGTAAAAATCTCGAAATATTATCCAAAACAATAATGCCAAAAATAACCAAACAAGTGAATCTACAATATATTTCTCATTTTGAATAGATCACATCTTCTATACATTTCAAGTGGGTCTCACCATAAAGGCATATGTACTTTACAAGAAGAAGTGATGGAAGTAGATAGATATGGAAAATTACACTTGATATAGAAGTATCTAGCAAGCCCTATCTCAATCACATCCCCAACGGTAATAGGAATTTCCACGTTGCAAGAAAAAAGAAAAAGAAAAAGATAACCTAGTCATTGATTACGACCCTTATCTCCTAGTCCACGTAACACCATGGTGTCCCCATTTCTTCACTCATACAACATGCAAGGTTTTAAGGGTGGACCCTAATTACACACATTTTTGTACACTAACTTTACGAGCCTAATTATTGCCACCTTGGAAAAAGTTAAAGCATTTCTAGCCATTTAAAATTAGACAGAAAACCCTAATATTGGTCCACATTTAAGAGCCTAGGGGGACCATATGGAAATTAGGTCTTGTTAAAACGAATTAAATAACATGCCCCTTTCAAATGTTAGGGTGAAAGGTGGACCCTCATGGTTGCTTTTATCTTTACTCTCACTTATTTTTAGATTATTTTTATTTTTTATTTATTTGAAATGAATAGTGTCTAAGCAGTACTATCTAGATTTTGAAGGTTTATTTTTAGTGATTTAAATTTAATTTTCACATCTTTCAAAATCAAATAGTGAGGGATTTATATGGTCTTTTGTTTATAGAGAAAAAAAAAACGTAATTATAGAAGTAGTTAAAATCAAATCATAAATTTAAAGTCATAAAAAATTCAATAGATTACATTTGAAACAACAAAATAGAAAGCATGTACCCCATTCGTATACACCTTTAGAAGGATCTAGACTCTTGCTCATCAAATCCTCCATATCCAAAACACAAAGCAACAAGATGAGGAAACTCAAACCTATGGAAGGTCTACACCTTACACGGATCCGGTAGAATCTAAAGAAGGTGCAATAGACCAGATAGACATCTCTAGGCACTATTGATTATGGGTGACTCATAATTCTTTTCTACATAACCAAGGCCCAAACAATAATCCTTAACCATATTTAACTATGTTATTTATTTAAGATTTATTTTTAATTGTTTAACTTCAAATGAAATAAATTAATGTTTAAATAGTATAATTATGTGTAAGAGTTGTTATCTAGTCTATAATTTATTATATTTTGCAGGTTTATTTGTTACTGATTTAACTTTAATTTTTGTATCTTTTTTAAATTAAACAGTGATGGATTTATAGGGTCTTTTATTCACAAAGAAAAATAATATATAGGAAGAAAAATAAGTAATCTAAATTGATCAAATTTAAATAGACTACATTTGGAACAAGGAAATAGAAAGCACACACCCCATCCACATACACACCCCTAGAGGATCTACACTCTTGTTCATTAAATCCTCCATATCCAAAGCACAAAGAAATAAGATAAGAAAACTTCAACCTATGGAAGATCTACACCTTACACAAGATAGACACCTCTAGGCACTTTTGATTATGGGTGACTCAATTTATTTTCTTCATAACCAGGGCCCAAATAATAATCCTTAACCATATTTAACTCTCTAAACATAGCATTCTACGTGAAGCCAAGTTCCTTTATAGAAGCCATGAAACACATTCCCTTTATTAGCATCAAATCTATCCCTAACATACCAATAGCCACCTCCACATTAAAAAATTGTGAGAGAAAGAACAAACAAATAAGTACTCTATAACCAAAATTATCAATGTTAGCTTTTGAATAAAATTATTATGAATGGAATCATTTGATTGTGGAGGTCATCCCTTCCAATGCATACATCACTCAAAACTACCTTGATGAAGTCAAGAGTCATATGATCATCATAGTTGAAGATAGCACCCAATAAACTATAAAGAAATATATTAAAAGGGATCCCAATTAAGAATGGTACAATTTCTAGCCCCTAAAATGAACACATTGTGCCCTTATCTCATCACCTTAGTAACATTCAACACCTACCACTAACAACTCACAAACAAAAAACAAACTGACACTAAAATGACATAATTCTAGCACCATAATATATTCATGCCCAAAAATATCATCATCAACTCAAGTATTATATCTCAAATGATGACAAAAATTAAAATGTAGGAATCCTTATATACACATTTCAATCCACCACCATTATATCCAATAAACGATTTCTACATGCAATTCTAATGATGAAGTACTTTCACATTGGAAATAGACAATAAAAGTATCCTTGTACCTTGACGATAAAAGAAAAGGAGATTTAGGGTGGCTTAAAGGTTAACTGTTCACAAGGCCTAGCTATTATTCAATTTATGAATTAAGCAATGCAGTCAAAGTAAGTTGCTTCACTTCCAAATTGGCTAATAGATTGGTTGTTGAATTCACCTCTCTAGAAATGTGTGAAAACTATTTCCTCAAAGAATTAGAATATATCAGTTCCCTCCTAGAAGAAACCTTAACTTGTACAATTATGCCAATCACTTCCAAAGACCATTAGCAGCATTCAACAAGTATCCTTCCGCCACAACTTTCTTAAAACCCAAAGAAGTAGCCAATAAAATACCAAAAATTATTGCTTCTCATTCAAATTTAGCATAAGTTTAGCTCCTTAGAAAAATGGAACCCTATGAACAAAGATACCATGCTCATTGCAATGAAGCAAGTTACATATAAATGCTTTCTACACTCAAAATTCTAGGAAAAATTTTCTTCACAATTTTAATATTTTAACAATTATAGAAAGAAGAAACTCAAACGTAAATTAAATAATATACCATAGCACATATGTACATGGAGAAATAATTTTAAACATACCCACACTCTAGAGATACCCAATATATTATTTAGTAAATAATACAATTACAATGCACTTGTAGAGTACACCTTTACAAGAGTATCACCAACTAGAGATGTGGGAGAATTTTTTCAACTCATCAATATTTACAAAAAAACTTACACAACATCCATTTGAAGTACCTAATATAGAGGAGATACAACACATGAAACCATAAGCTAAAACTAACCAAAAAGTTTCACCCAAATTTTTATCTTACAAATTCAAAATTAAAATCTCAAGATGAGTCCATAGGCCAAGAATAGTATAATACTCCCACGCATCACACCTTGATTATAATCCACTTTCCAAATTGGATATTTTATTTTGGTTTTATTATCTCCAACCAAAGATTGTTGAGAAACAAGGAAAATAAAGCTTGCAATATTAAATTTCTTATGTGATTAAAAATTTGAACCTAAATCTGAAATGAACATGTGGTTGCACTATTCAACATAAATATTATATCAATCATACCAAAATAGACAATAGATTTATGTGGAGAAACCCTTTCAGGAAAAAATCCACTAGAGAACGAGGCAAGTATATTATTATTCTTCAAAAGAGAGAACACCACCATAATACACTTCTCTAAATGATCCTAAAACTACTTGGAAACAATGAACAACTTTTGAATAAACAACTATGCCTTGGATCCAATTTGTAGCCAAATGGGAGGAAAAACCATTGTTGTTTTCCCAAAACAAGAGGCCAAAATAACTTGCAAAAACCCATGCCTTGGAGCATGAATAACCAATAGACATAATAAAATAATAAATAACTCTTAAAGTGACTCCCCATGGGTACCAAATCCAAAACCACTTAGTCTTCACACATTCTGAGTTCTTTGTAGCTTGTGATGACTGTTTAGATCATTACATGGACATCTTTTCTCCTCCCAAAATTTGGTAGACTCCATATGCATGACCCTTCTGTTGGAATCAAGGAACACTCAGAAGCGGGGTGAATCAGTGTTCTGCAATTTTTAACATTCTTAATCTGATTCTTTAACCACTTAGCAAAATTGAATAAAAGTAAGTGTAGAAACACAAAGCAAATAACCACAACACTGTAACATGAGGATTTTTACGTGGAAACCTGATTAAGGAAAAAACCATGGTGGGATTGAGACCCACAATATTAATATACCTTGTTATAAGTATATGTTGGCAATTTGGAGGAATTGATTATGTGTTGCATTGATGTTTTGTCATTGATGTCAACACTAGTTGTTTTGGCTATTTACCAGTATTCAATTGGTCCTGGTAGGATGATTGGTTTCTGGTTGGTAAGTTCATGTTGATCCGGTATACTCTGGTATGCCTTGGCTTATGGAATTGGCTTAGATATTCTATTCAAGCTACTCAGATATATGTTCAGTCAGTTGCTATTGATTTGGTGATCGGATGCTATCTTATATGCTGGTAAGCCTGATTTATTGATCCGGTGAGGGTTTCACCGACAGAGCTTTGTTGAAGATCTTTTGATATTATGCATAAGTGGTGTTGGTGCGGCTTCTAGTAGGGATTTAGGATGCTGATGGTTATCATGTTCGTGTTCTAGTTGATCAGTGGTGTTGCATTTAGCACCCGACCTATTCTGTGCTATCTAGGTTATGGACCGACTTAATGTAACATGTTGTTGGGACTTCTCGATATGTTTTCAGGATGACTTATGGGTTGGGTGATATTTGTTTGGCCTCAGGCCAACATGTTTTATAATTATGTAATAGGATTTATTGTTTGGGTAGCCGACCTAATTGTTTGAGGTCGAGGGTTTTTATATATGTGTATGATCTCATTGTAGATTATTGTATGCAAGCGAATAATGTAATAATCATTCATGCAGAGGATTTGGTTGATCATAGGTGATCGAGTTGAGTTTATGCAAGAGGTTTAAGACCTCTGGTATTGAGCTTAACCGAAACTGTACTTAGGCATAGGAGATGCTATTATTGCAGTTCATTCTTCCTTCCGGATTGTAGTATGAATTTCTTATGTAGTCAGTGAGACTCCTTTTGTATTGAGAAGTGTTCTCTAGGATGTTGTCCTTCCTGTAAGTGTAGACCCCTCAATTTGTAATCACATACTTACTGCAAAAGTATTATCTGACTGTGGGTAGGATTCCCACCGTGGCTTTTCCCTTTACCAGGCTTTCCACGCACAAATCTTGGTGTCATGTGGATGGTAACTATTCTCTAATTGTTGGTTGTGCTTAATTGGTGTATTTGTTATTTTGGTAATTGGTTTATGCATTCCGATATTGATATTATGTGTTCCGGTAATAAAGTTTTAAATGCTTAAGGTTCTGGTAATCTGGTGACAACTGATTCACCCCCCCTCTCAGTTGTCTTCCGGTTATTTAAACTGTCTAACAATTGGTATCAGAGCTCTGGTCCTCTCTGCAGAATCTTAGCCACTTGGGGAAGATCCTATGGAATCTAACAGTTCAAGTTCATCTAGTTCATCTACAACTGTCTTTCGGAGAGAAATTCCTAGGCTTGATGGAACAAATTACAAAGTATGGAAGATTTGGATGGAGACTCATCTGACATGTCTTGGCAAGAAAATCTAGGAGATCAGTGAGAATGGTGTAACCCCTTTTAATCCGGCATCTAGAAATCCTCCTCTGGAAAACTTAGATAAGGACCTTGAGAATGATTCTAGAGCTAGATAAGCCCTCTTGTGTGTACTTTCTAATCAACAAATAATGGGATTAACTAACAAATAAACAACAAAATCTATATGGGACAAGTTGGAGACTCTAAATGAAGGTGACCCTATTGTTAAGATTGCTAAACTTGATGGAAGAAGATGAAAGGATTACTGCATTTATGGAAAGGGTAAATGAAATTGTCATGTGAATTCAATGTTGTGGTGGATCTCTGAGTGAAGATGAAATAGTTTCTAAAGTTTTGAGAGCTTTACCACCGACTTATAAGATGAAGGATATTGCAATTAATGAATTGAGAATAATGGCAAATACTTATGTCAATAGGGATACCTTGGTTGGGAAATTATCTGCTTTTGAGCTTGAAGAAATTGGACCTTCTGGAGATGTGAAGTCTAAACCTTCTTTTCACACATTTACATCATCAACCAACAAGCAAGATTGGAAAGCTTTGTATGCGAAGGAATTGGATGATATGAAGAGGGAAGATGAAGATTTTGAGCAACTTGAAGCCCTATTTGCTAGAAGAGTACCTAAAGGACCCGTAGGAAGTAAGTATGAAGGAAAATCACCCTTTAAATGTTTTGCATGTAATAAGATATGTCATTTTGCATCTAGATGTCCTGAAAGGAATTCAAGATTTGAAGAAAGAGCTAGAAGATATTTTAAGCCTAACCTTGAATATCAGAACAAGCATAAGTACAGGAGAAACAAAGACAAATCATGTTACTTTGCTGATGAGGAAGGTGTGACTGATTCTGATGATGAACCAACACAAGACTCTGCTAGTGGTTCTGGCAATGGAAAGGAATGGGTGTTCCTAGCTATCAAGGAAGATGATTCGGTACTGGAAGAGAATCTACCTAAAGTAAATGCCCTTGCTGCTAAAATTGAAGACAAGGATGAATGGGTAATAGATAGTGGATGTTCACATCATATGAATGGAGATAAAAGGAAGTTTCTATCTTTGCAAGAATTTGAAGGCGGTCTAGTTAGATTTGGAGATGAAAAAGCATGAATGATCAAAGGAAGACGAACCATATCATTAGATGGTAAGCACAATACTGATAATGTTTATTATGTTGAAGGTTTAAGGCATAATATTTTGAGTGTAGGACAGTTGGTGGATAAGGGATTTCAATTACAATTCAAGGATGAAAAATGCAAGATCATTAATAGATCTGGATTGGAGATTGCAACCGATACTCAGAAAAAAGGTAATATATTTCATTTGAATTCCGATGAGAAGACATGTTTGATTGCACAAATTGATGAGAGTTGGCTTTGGCATAAAAGGCTATGTCATCTGAATTTTGATTGCATGGTAAAGATCTGTTCAACTAAGGCAGTTAGAGATATACCTAAGATTATGAAGCCCTATAATCCGGTATGTAAGGAATGTCAAATGGGAAAACAGGTCAAAACCTCTTTTAAGAGTATACAAGACAAATCTAATGATGTTCTTGATCTTATTCATACTGATTTGTGTGGTCCTGCTAGAATCAAATTTTTTCAAGGTGATATATATTTTATGCTAATCATTGATGATTATTCTAGAATGACGGGGTTACTTTTCTAAGGGAGAAATTTGAAGCTTTTGAAAAGTTTAAAATATTTAAAGCTAAGGTTGAAATTGAGACATGATTGAAGATTAAGTGCTTAAGGTCATATCATGGTGGAGAATTCACATCCGGTGAGTTTAATAACTTTCTTGAGAAGCATGGCATAAGGAGACAATTTTCTGCTCCCCAGACACCTTAACAGAATAGAGTTGTGGAAAGAAAGAACAGAACTATCTTCGATGCTTCTAGAACCATGATGATGGAAGATAATCTACCTCATATCTACTGGAGAGAAGCAATGAGCACAACAATTTATACAATCAATAGAGTTCATATCAAAGGAGAAACCGGTAAGACACCTTATGAGTTATGGTCTGGCAATACACCTGCAGTTAAGTACTTTAGAATCTTTGGTAGTAAATGTTATATCAAGAGAGATGATTTCATTGGCAAGTTTGATCCTAGATGTGATGAAGGAATATTTCTTGGTTATTCTAATGAAAGCAAAGCATATAGATGTTATAACAAAAGATTGCAGAGAATTGTGGAGAGCGCTAATGTCAAGGTGGATGAGCAGAATAGAAGTCAAATCAAAATTTATGAGCAAGAACCGATAGTGGAAATGATCATAACTAAATCGGTAACACCTTTACTAGAACAAAATGCTAAACCAGTTACTCTGGCAATATCAAAAAATTCAACAATAACTGAAGATCAGGGAAGAGAAACAGAGAGCCAAAAGACTCCTAGGTATGTAAGGTTGAATCAATCAGAAGATTAGATCATTGGGGATAAGAACAAAGGAGTGATGACAAGAAGAATATTGACAACTCATGAGGTATGTTTAATTTCTCAAGTTGAAATGGTATCAGTAACTGAAGCATGTAAAGATGAATGTTGGATGAAAGATGTGGAAGAAGAATTAGATCAGATAGAAAAGAATAACACATGGATTTTAGTTCCCCGACCTAAAAAATAAGAATGTTATTGGAACTAAATGGGTTTTTAGGAATAAATTAAATGAAGTTGGACAAGTTGTGAGGAATAAAGCTAGATTGGTTTGTGAAAGATATTCTCAAAAGGAAGGAATTGATTATGGTGAAACCTTTACACCTATAGCTAGGATTGAAGCTGTAAGATTTTTTCTAGCCTATGCTGCACATAAAAACTATAAGGTTTATCAAATTGATGTTAATTGTGCTTTTTTGAATGGGGATCTTGATGAGGAAGTTTATATTGAGCAACCTGATGGCTTTCACTTTCAGATGATAAAAACATGGTTTGCAGGTTAAAGAAAGCCTTATATGGATTGAAATAGGCACCTAGAGCCTAGTATACAAGGTTGGACAAATATCTTTTAATACTTGGTTTCACTAAAGATAATGCTGACAATAATCTATATTATAAAGTCACTGATGATTATATACTAATTATTGAGGTCTTTGTTGATGACATCATTTTTGGAGGTGAAGATAAGTTGTGCATGGAATTTTCTAACGATATGGAGAATGAATTTGAGATGTCTATGGTTGGAGAAATGAAATTTTTCTTAGGTTTGCAGATTACTCAGACTGACAAAGGTATTTTCATCTATCAAACTAAGTATGCTAGAGAGTTTTTGAAGAAATTTGGTATGGAAAATTCTAAACTGGTTAGTACTCCTATGGTTACAAGTGAGAAATTATCAAACAAAGATGAATCAACACTGGTAAATCCTACAAGATACAAATCTATGATTGGAGGTTTGCTATAATTGACTCAGACTAGACCGGATATAATGAATGCAGTTTGCATTGCATCAAGATATCAAAGTGATCCTAGAGAAAATCATGAGAGTGCGGTGAAAAGGATTTTTAGATACTTACAAGGAACATCTGAATATGGTTTGTGGTATCCTAAAGATGATGACTTTACTTTATGTGCATATATAGATGCAGATTGGGCAGGTGATGTTGATGACCAAAAGAGTACTTTCGGTGGAGCTTTATTTCTTGGAAAGAAACTTATTTCATGGATCAGCAAGAAACAGTCATGTACTTCCTTATCTACTACTGAAGCCGAGTATGTTGTTGCTGCTACCAGCTATACACAAGTTCTATGGATGAAGCAAATGTTAAAGGACATAAAAGTGCATTGGAATGAATCGGTAGTTATTCACTGTGATAACTTTGTTGCTATAGACATATCAAAGAATCCAGTATTTCACTCTAAGACAAAGCACATATCTATCAAGTATAACTTTTTGAAGGAAAAGGTGGAAGAAAATGAAGTTAGATTGGTTTATGTGAACACTAAAGAGCATATTGTAGACATCTTCACTAAACCTTTGCCTAGAGAATCATTTGAGTACCTTAGAGACAGATTAGGGGTTTCTGCCCCTCTGAGAGAAAAATGATTGGTGCTATTTGGCATCAGTATGATATGCATTACTAGAGCTATTATTCATTCTGGATTGATGTGGTGATGCTACTACTTAGGGGGAGTAGTTAGTCTTGTGATTCAGTGGTTTATAATTTTGCTTTGATATTTATGTCAGATCTTTGGCATTGATGTCAAAGGGGGAGAAATATTCATGTGAAAAACTTAAGGAGTTATATACATTAGGGGGAGAAATTTTCACAGCTTAACAGTGATATCATCTACAGGGAGAGTATGAATCAGAACTTCATTGCTATATTCTTGTGTGGGAGATTTGTTTGGCATTTCTAGGCACTTGGATGTTTTTCACATCTAGTGTTGCCATCAATGCCAAAGGGGGAGATTGTTGGAAATTTGGAGGAATTGATTATGTGTTGCATTGATGTTTTGTCATTGATGTCAACACTAGTTATTTTGGTTGTTTACCAATATTCAGTTGATCCCAGTAGGATGATTGGTTTCTGGTTGGTAAGCTCAACGTTGATCCGGTATACTCTGGTATGCTTTGGATTATGGAATTGGCTTAGATATGCTATTCAGGCTACTCAGATATATGTTCAGTCAGTTGTTATTGATTTGGTGATCGGATGCTATCTTATATGCTGGTAAGCCTAATTTATTGATCCGGTGAGGGTTTCACCGATAAAGCTTTGTTGAAGATCTTTTGATATTATGCATAAGTGGTGTTGGTGCGGCTTCTAGTAGGGATTCAGGATGCCGATGGTTATCATGTTCATGTTCTAGTTGATCAGTGGTGTTGCATTTAGCACCCGACCTATTCTGTGCTATCTAGGTTATGGACCGACTTAATGTAACATGTTGTTGGGACTTCTCAATGTGTTTTTGGGATGACTTATGGGTTGGGTGATATTTTTTTGGCCTCAAGCCAACATGTTTTATAATTATGTAATAGGTTTTATTGTCCGAGTGACCGACCTAATTGTTTGAGGTCGAGGGTTTGTATATATATGTGTATGATCTCATTGTAGATTATTGTATGCAAGCGAATAATGTAATAATCATTCATGCAGAGGATTTGGTCAATCATAGGTGATTGAGTTGGGTCTATGCAAGAGGTTTAAGACCTCTAGTATTGAGCTTAATAGGAACCATACTTAGTCATAGGAGATGCTGTTATTGAAGTTCATTCTTCCTTCCAGATTGTAGTTTGGATTTTTTATGTAGTCAGTGAGACTCCTTTTGTAATGAGCAGTGTACTCTAGGCTGTTGGCCTTCCTGCAAGTGCAGGCCCCTCAATTTTTAATCACATACTTATTGCAGAAGTATTATCTGACTGTGGGTAGGCTTCCCACCATGGTTTTTCCCTCTATGAAGCAGTCATCGACGAGGAGGGACCTCAAGGAGATCGGTCCAAACCAGTCAGAAAGAGTAAACACAATGGAAACACATAGTTATGATGGAGGAAATTCAGAATAGATAGTTTTATTTCATGAAAGTTAATTACATCCAACCCATAGCAACCAGGTTACAAGATATCGGCACACATGCCTAGTAGAATAGGTCACACCGGGACCTTGAATGGAAAGATCTATGCACAGTCTATCTAGTTGATACTTCTTAATTCTCTGATTAATTACATTCTAAAGCATGATTACAAATATATATATCGATCCAAAGGATCCAGTTGGCCCAAAAAGGAACAAAATCCGAAGAACAAGACCTAATGTGCAAAATAAACAAGGTTAGGCTCCGCTAAGAGATTCCTCTAGAAAATCCAAAGGATGAAATGTAGAAGGTTGACCACATGCCAAGAAACATCGAGATCAACGCCCAAGGCTCTGCAAGCTTCAAAATGGGTTTCAGAAGATCATCATAATAGGTCTCAGGCAACTGGTAACAAAGGAACAACCGGTAACAAGAAACAGATAGCAATATCTTGCCAATAAGTGATCCAAATGAGATGCGGTTTGAAAGAAAGAAAGATGATCAAGTCTTCAAGTAGAATCCAGCTCCACAAGATCCAGTGAGCCAAAACCGTGACACACAGAAAGGAAAACTAAAACTGCAAATAGAAACAAAATAGAAAATAAAATGTTTTTGGTTGATGCAAGATTGTTGTGAACTGGGGATGTTTTTGGTTGATGCAATATTGTTGTGAACCAGGGATTCTCCTTCTTCAGACATCCGAGGTTAATGAAAAAGTGAGCCTCTCACTTTGTTGGGGTCAGAGGGAAACAAAGGCGGTCTACCTCTAGCTGAGAAATCCAAGATGAATCTTCAACTGGTCTGCTCTTCCACTTCACAAGATATTCCTTGTACTAATTGTTCCGGGTACTATACCCAATCCTATTGTCTAAAATCTCTTCAATCCGATCTAGTTCCTTTTGAGGCAATTGTCTCTCAAGATCTGCAATATTGAATATAGGTGAAATACTTAGACTATTCGGTAGCTCCACTTCATATGCATTTCCAGAACTGAACTTCAAATCTATCTTCATCTTCTTCCAAAGTGTTCTCCAAAAATAGCCAACAAACTTAGTGTCTTTGTTTGAAACTACTCCTAGGTAATCCATGCAGTCTCATCACTTCCTTGAAAAATAGGTCTCCTACATTCAATGCATCTGATTTTTTCTTACAAGGTATGAAATGAGCCATCTTTGAAAATCTATCCACTACCATAAATATAGAATCATTCCCTCTCGGTGTCTTAGGCAATCCAAGTACAAAATTCATGCTTATATCCTCCCAAGGTCTTACCAGTTGTAGCGTCCTAAAATTGCGACACTTGCAATTTCGACTGCATTTCGGTCTTCACAATGGCGACGCAACACGCAACCTGAATGGAGACCCCGAAACCTGATCATGACACTGAAAACTGCATTTTCTTGCACCCTGGCCTGAACCTCCTTTGCACCCTGCTGTCCCGGGAGGTGGGACCAGAGCGCCCAGCGCCCTGGTCCTTCAGGACCAGGGCGCCCTGGTCCCCAAGACCATGGCGCCCAGCGCCCTGGTCCCTGGGTCCTATTTTGGGCCCGGTCTCCTAAGGGGTCTCGGGTCTTTTTGTTTGCAATTTGGAAATTATCATTTCCTGGTCGCCCTAAGGTCGGGAAAATGAGTCTATCAGCCCTAAATGACAAGTATATAAACTACATTGTCCTCTCCCATTTGGTAGAAAAGAAGGTGACATATGTACAAAGCGTGGAAACTATACTCAAGCATTCAAGCATTCAAGCATTCCTTCAAGCAATTGATCATTTCAAGTCTCCATTCAAGGCTAAGTGTTGCATTCAAGACAAGGATTCAACCATTGAAGAGGAGATCACATACTACATGCTACATACAACATACTACTACAACATACAACATACAACATCTAAACCTTCGCACATAAGGATACAAACATCCTTAGAACAAGGTATTAGTACTTGTTTTATAGTCATTTACATTTACAGCTCTTGCTCATTTCTTGGTTAATTCCAAAACCGGGGTTTGACCTAAAGGCAAACCCCTAATCCCTAACCCCCCAATCATCTTCGCTTTTTTGTGTGTAGGTTGCAGGTACGCGACTGAGATTGAAGATCTGGAATCCTTGTGCAGAGATGAACAGATCCCCCTTCGTTTCGCGGATTTTTCGGAGGACCGTGGCGCCGGGCGCCATCGTCCTGACAACTTTTGCTCAAATTTACAGGACAGCACCGTATCGACATTTTACTGCTAATTCCAGGTCCACAGCTTCATACTGTATTCCTATCTCAGTTTATAAGCGAATCTTTGTCACTTTCTATGCATTCCTAGCTTAATTCTCCTATGCACATTCTTTACAAAAGAGGGTAGCCTTGCTGTCTTAACCCTTGAAACTCATTTAGCATCCAATCTTGCATTGCGTGGGATTGGATCTTGTGGGTTTCAACCCCTCTTTTGAATGTAAAGTCTCTCCCCTAAGTGAAAACCATCGAATCCTAGCGAACCTCCCTTCTCTCTCCTTGGAGTTGGAAGAGGGGAGAGCAACTAGGGTTCGATCGCGATTTTTCCGCTTTACATTTTGGTGAACCTGATGTGAACATCCTTTCTGATTTTTCATGCTTAGATCTGAAAAAATTGATTACATTTCCATGTTTGATCTTTTGCAAAATTTTAGAGGTGATTGCATAAAAACCCTAAAATTTCTTTTTAGTAATTAAGCTTGTGAAATGTTTAATTGTTAATGCTTGTTTCAGATCTATCCTTCTATTACAAATTATCAATTCATATCTATGTTTTAATTTTGAAAATTAAGTGGTTAAGTGTCAAAACCCTAATTTTTGAAACCCTCTTGATTCAACCTTTGTTCGACAATTTCACCGATCAAAACATCTCCAAATCAGCTGTAACTTTGGATTCCGCAATAAAATCACAATATCTTTCATCCCTGAAAATTTGGAAAAAAGTTGCGAGGACCGTGGCGCCGAGCGCCATCGTCCCCGACATTTTTTCCGAAATTTCGGGAGCGAGATCTTACTGTATTTTTCTGCTAAAATCTAGAATTTTGGCTGATTTTATCAATTTTAACACCTTCAAAATTACAGTCAAAGTTGGTCTTGTGATTGCTTGGATTAAGGCTTTTAAACATTCAAAAATCATTGAAACTGAAATTTTGTGTCAAAATTGTGTTCTTACTGTCCTAAATCTGAAAAGTGCGTTAACATTCATTAAAAATTTCAGTGCTTTATTCAAATTCTTGCATTTTGTGACTTTTGAAATTAAGTGCTTAATTACAACAACTTTGATTTCCGCTTTCAAAATTGAATTTTGCGTGAAATTGAGTCAACTTTTGAATTTCAAAACTTGCATTGATTTTGGCATTCCCTCTAAAAATCATAAAATTCAAAATTTCAGTTTCCCTCTCTTTTTCAAAATTCAAATTTTGCATTTTTCGACAATCTGGGTAGGGTTCAATTTTGAGATTGCAACTTTAATTTGGCCTATCTATAGATCGTAAAATCACTCAATTTTTTCAGATTAGCTTTAAAATCATCATACCTTTCATCCCTGCAAATTTCAAAAAAAGTTGCAAGGACCGTGTTGCACTCCGAGCGCCACGGTCCCGGACATTTTTTCCGAAATTTCGGGAGACTATCGTGATTGCATTTAATCCAGAAGATTGGCTGATTTTACTGAAAATTGCTACCTCTAAAATCAAAATTTTCTCTCCTTCTCTAGTGCATGAGTTTTACAACAATAAGCCCTACTTACACTATTCCCGTTAGACGAAGCCGTAGAATTAAGTCTTTCCGAAGTTTAACTACTGAGGAGATGGAACCTAATTTGAATAGCCTTTTTAACGAGGACATGGGTAATTCCTCTAATCCTCCTAATGATGAAGAAGCTCTCCACGAGGTTTCTGAAGAACAACTTTCAAAATTGGATAACCAATTTGACGATTTTCGACAATGGATGTCTCAAGAATACCCTGATAGTCAAGCTCTTCCTTTAATTGAGGGTCTAAAACGTATGCTTCAAAGTGATAAGAATGGAATTGATATTTTGCGTGGTATTTCACACATTGTGGATTCGAACGTGATGCCTATGAAGAGTTGTGCCGAAACTTTAGGTTATACACAACCTCCTACACAAGTCAATCATTCTATTCCTTTGATGACTTCTATTGCTAGCATACCTACCTTTACATCAAACATAATGGCTACTTCTACACAAGACATTCCTCCTGTGATCACTAGTCATGGGGGCAATCCTTCCTTTTCAATTAACCCTCTTCCTTCATTCAATCCGACTTCTTCATTCATTCCTTCAATGAGTGTTCCTATTACATCTCCGCAAATGAACATGACGCCAGGGGGCAATCCATTCAACCATTCCATTCCTCCTGTCCAATCCTCTCCTATGACTAACTATCATAGAGTCCCACCACCTTACTCTTTACCTTCTTTCAATAACATAACACCTCCATCTCAATCTAACACATCTAATATGAATTCTTCGACTGAAGCGACCATTAACAATCTTGCACAAACTGTCTCTTCTTTACAGCAACAGATTGCCTCTATGAATCAATCTAAGTTTAGTGTGCCCACATTTGATGTTGCGAGCCCACTTTCTCTTGACATTGTTCGAGCTATCCCTCCTAAACATGTTGAGATCTCGCATTTGGAGCTTTATAATGGTAAAGGAGATCCTCTAACACATGTTAAGACTTTTCAAACAATATGTACTGATTTTGCTTATGACCAAAGGTTGCTTGCAAAACTGTTTACTAGAACATTAAGAGATAAAGCCCTACAATGGTATTGCTTGTTGCCTTCTTATTCTATTACTTCTTTTGAACAACTTGCAAATGCTTTCATTCAACAATTTCAAAACAATATAAGTCCTAAAGTTACTTTGATTGATTTAATGCATTGTAAACAAGGTGTTAAAGAAAAAGTGACTGATTTCATTGGTAGATATAAGCATTTGTATGCTCAAATTTCTTTTCCAGTGCCTAACAATGATATTCAAAGAATCTTTATTTCTAATTTACAAAAAGATATTCAAGACAAACTTCTGTTTTCTGAGTTTACTTCTTTCCAACAGTTGTGTGCAACTCTTCACAATTATCAACTGACTGTGAGTCAAATGGAACAATCACATCCTATGGCTCCGAGTGATAAGGGTGATAGCAGTCAACAACCATTTGGGAAGTTTAAACCAAACAGAGACTCCATCAAATTCAATGAAAACATCATCAACAACAATGTGAATGCAGCATCAGGTGTGCCTCCTATTTCTAAATTTTTCAAGAAAGAAAGAAAGTATACTCGTTTGAATGAATCATTGCATAGTATTATGAATAAATTATTGGAACAAAATGTGCTTACTCTTCCTCCTATAAGACAAATTGATCCTGCAAAGATTACTTCACCTTATTTTGATAATAAAGCTTTTTGTCAATTTCATCGTCAGCCTAGGCATGATACTGAAAAATGTTTTTCTTTAAAGGGTAAAATTCAAGATTTGATTGATAATAATACTATCTCTATTTCTGGAGTGAATGATAAAGGCAACACATCTGTAGCTGCTCCTAATCAAAATCTTCAGATTTTCACTAATCCATTACCTTCTCATACCTCTAATGCGATTGAGACTAATGATTCTTCTCTCTCATCTGATGGTCTTGTGTCTATGACTCCGAATGTGATTAACTTTGTAGAGCAGCAAGAAAACCCTAAAGAACCTTCCATCACATTTGATTCCAGTGAAACCATTAGGGCACCTGATGGTCCTTTATACATAGTTGCAAAAGTCAAAAATACACCTTGCCGTGGAGTGCTTATTGATCCTTCGTGCATGGTTAATGTTATTAGTGAAGAATTTCTTTTTACTTTGCAATTGAATCAAGTGATTTATGACAAAACAGATGTGATTGTGAAACTATTTGATGCATTTTCTTCTTCTGCAATTGGTTCTATTACATTGCCTATTGAGGTCTATAACAAATCCCTTGATGTGAACTTTGCTATTATTCCATCTTCCGAACAATTTCATGTGAAGCTTGGCTATCCTTGGCTATCTTCCATGAAAGCTATTGCTTCTCCTATTCATAAGTGTTTGAAATTTCCCCATAATGGTGAATTTGTTACTGTCAATCATAGCCTCTTTAAACCAGCTGAAAGAACCTCTAGTGTTCCTCTTGATTACTTTTGGCCTAAACAATTCCAATCCCTTCCTCCGTGAAGTGATCATCTTTTCAAATCTTATCAAAAGTGGAAAACAGATATGATCCTATCTTTAAGTGAACCTAGAACACCTAAACTTGACATTCCTATCATTCTTGAGAAGGAAGTTCTTCCTTTGAAAGATAAAACTAATGTCTTTCCTCAAGAAGATTCCCAACCCATCCCTATGGATGTGACTATGTCTATGTCTAATAAACTTCCTACAAGTAGACCTATACCTCCTCGTCATGATGGACTTGGTCTCCTTCCTAAACCAAAAATTCCTCCTTTATATGGAGCAGTTCCTCCTCCTTCTTTTTATAGAGAGAAGAGACCTTCTTCCTCTCCTATTATTCAGCCTAAGAGACCACAACCTAAACACCCAAGTGATAGGGATGAGAACATTCCTCCTCCTCAATCTTCTTCACTTCCTACTAAGACTAGACAAAATCGTTCTGCACGTGAACGCCGACGAAAGCGTCGTCTTAGGGCTCAAGCAGCTGCTTCTCAAACTTTAAAATCTCCAAAAACACCTTCAACAAGCATTATTCCATTTTCTCCTCAGCCGGACATTGAGCCTAAATCTCCTAAACATAAGATGCATGATGGTCTTGATCCTGTGCGAGTTAAAGGTCCTATTTTTATAAATCTTGATGATGATATAGATGAAAATGTTATTCATGATAAAAATGTTACTCCTGTTCATTCTGATAGTGAATATGAACTTGTTGATATTGATAACCATTTATCTACTTAATTTTCTAAAGCACTTATCCTAGCTCCTAGACAAGAACAATGGGGATCGGAACATGAACATAGCCCTTGTTTGGATCTTGTGATAGCTCCATCTGTTGTGTTGAATGTTCCTCCTCTAGCGTGTTCCCTGCCTTCCCGAAACATTGATCAGCAAGATCGGGGGGTAGATGACGTGCTAGACTAGTTACATTAGCATAGCATATTCTCTCCTCCTCTCTTGTGTTACTTCTTCTATATGTTATTCTCATTCTTCTATTTGTTGTCCTTAGTGTTGTCTACTTGAGGACGATGCAAAGCATTGAGATCTCTCGATCTCTCTCATGTTGACTCAAAAGACACATGTGCTCCCTTCTTCTAGGTGACCTTCCTTGATTGGGGAATGAAGAACAATTATGCATACATACATATGATATATATACATGACTTATCATACAACATACTGACCCCAAGGAAAGCGAAGTCACCTCGTGCTTTGTGTTTTGTGTCTATTATCCTTGGGCTTATCTCACACTCGGGGGCTAAATCCTTGCGATAACGTGCTCCTTTCCTTTCTCATTCTTATGTGTATCACTACGTTAAAACAATCACCCCCAGTGAGGCGTGTGCGGTCGCTTTAACGTAGGGGGGCATACATCCCGTTCATATCTTTTCAAGATACTTGAGAATTTCTTGGCAAATTTAGCTTTGCCTTGAAAATTCTTAACATCTTTCTTGCATGACTCATAGTGAGGGAACCTTACTACTGACAGTCATGGTTCTCCCTCGTGATCTTCCCTTTTACTTTGTCAATCGAAGTCGTAAGATCCTTAGTCCACTGGGGGCTTGGTGTGTCTTGCCTCCTTGACATGGTGAAAGTTTTTCAATGTTGTTTCCTTGTACTTTACCGGAAGTATGAGCATACATACTCCCGCTAAAGTGGGGGCTAAATGTAGCATCCTAAAATTGCGACACTTGCAATTTCGACTGCATTTCGGTCTTCACAATGGCGATGCAACACGCAACCTGAATGGAGACCCCGAAACCTGATTATGACACTAAAAACTGCATTTTCTTGCACCCTGGCCTGAACCTCCTTTGCACCCTGCTGTCCTGGGAGGTGGGACCAGAGCGCCCAGCGCCCTGGTCCTTCAGGACCAGGGCACCCTGGTCCCCAGGACCATGGCGCCCAGCGCCCTGGTCCCTGGGTCCTATTTTGGGCCCGGTCTCCTAAGGGGTCTCGGGTCTTTTTGTTTGCAATTTGGAAATTATCATTTCCTGGTCGCCCTAAGGTCGGGAAAATGAGTCTATCAGCCCTAAATGACAAGTATATAAACTACATTGTCCTCTCCCATTTGGTAGAAAAGAAGGTGACATATGTACAAAGCATGGAAACTATACTCAAGCATTCAAGCATTCAAGCATTCCTTCAAACAATTGATCATTTCAAGTCTCCATTCAAGGCTAAGTGTTGCATTCAAGACAAGGATTCAACCATTGAAGAGGAGATCACATACTACATGCTACATACAACATACTACTACAACATACAACATACAACATCTAAACCTTCGCACATAAGGATACAAACATCCTTAGAACAAGGTATTAGTACTTGTTTTATAGTCATTTACATTTACAGCTCTTGCTCATTTCTTGGTTAATTCCAAAACCGGGGTTTGACCTAAAGGAAAACCCCTAATCCCTAACCCCCCAATCGTCTTCGCTTTTCTATGTGTAGGTTGCAGGTACGCGGCTGAGATTGAAGATCTGGAATCCTTGTGCAGAGACGAACAGATCTCCCTTCGTTTCGCGGATTTTTCGGAGGACCGTGGCGCCGGGCGCCATCGTCCCAACAACTTTTGTTCAAATTTACAGGACAGCGCTGTATCAACATTTCACTGCTAATTCCAGGTCCGCAGCTTCATACTGTATTCCTATCTCAGTTTATAAGCGAATCTTTGTCACTTTCTATGCATTCCTAGCTTAATTCTCCTATGCACATTCTTTACAAAAGAGGGTAGCCTTGCTGTCTTAACCCTTGAAACTCATTTAGCATCCAATCTTGCATTGCGTGGGATTGGATCTTGTGGGGTTCAACCCCTCTTTTGAATGTAAAGTCTCTCCCCTAAGTGAAAACCATCGAATCCTAGCGAACCTCCCTTCTCTCTCCTTGGAGTTGGAAGAGGGGAGAGCAACTAGGGTTCGATCGCAATTTTTCTGCTTTACACTAGTACTGTTAAAGGTTTATACAATCTCACATTCTGATTACTACCTTTTGCAACTTGACAAACTCTACAACTCTGCACATATCTCTTAACATCCTTATGAATCTGGGGCCAAAAGTATTGCTCACTCACCAATGCAACTCTTTTATCACTGCCAAAATGTCGAGCTAAACCTCCACTATGTTTCTCTTTTATCAGGTTCTCTCTCATGGAACTCTTAGGTATGCATAACTTAACTCCATTGAATAACATCCCATCTTGAATGAAATAATCCAACCATTTGCTTCTATCAACCATAACTGGTTCTCTACATGCTTTCCAAGGTTTTGCAAAATCCGGGTCTTCATCATACAAGGTCTTCAAATCTTCAAAACCTAATATTGTCACTCTCATCTCTGTCAGCAAATTCATTCTCCTACTCAATGCATCAACAACTTTGTTATATTTCCCACTTATATGCTTCAACAAAAAGGTGTAACTCTGCCCATCTCATATGTCTCTGATTCAACTTACTCTAACTATTCAAATACTACAAAGATTGATGATCTATATATAATACAAACTCCTTAGGCAACAAGTAATGTCTCCATTTCTTCAAGGCTTGAACTATGAAATAAAATTCCTAATCATACACTGAATATCTCTTCCAGGCATCATTCAATTTCTCATTGAAATATGTTATTGCTCTCCCTTCTTGACTCAAAACTGCTCCTATTGTTGTTCCACTCGCATCACAATCCACTTGAAATACCTTATTGAAATCCGATAAAGCAAACACAGGCTGCTCAGTTACTTTCTACTTCAACAATTCAAAACTTTTTTTTGCTCTGGTGGTCCCCTTGAATTCCTTCCAATCTCCTCTCATGGTCTCAGTCATAGGGTTACAAACTAAACTGAAATTTTTGATAAACTTCTGGTAAAAACTATCCAATCCATGAAATGATCTTACCTCTCCAATGCTTTCCGGTGTAGGCCACTCAACAGTGGCTTTCAATTTCTCAAGGTCCATCTTCAAACTATCCTCAGATATCACAAATCCCAAATAGACTAACTCATCCTTCATGAAAGTACACTTCTTGATATTGATCAACAACTTCTCTTCTCTCAACCTCTGTAAAACTTGTCTTAACTGCAACATATATTCCTCTTTTGTTCTACTAAAAATCAGAATGTCATCCTAATACACAATAACAAACTTACCCAAGAATTTCTTCAATACCTCATTCATCAGCCTCATGAAAGTACTTGATGCATTAGTCAATCCAAAAGGCATCACTAACCATTCATATAGTCCTTCATTTTTCTTAAATTCTATCTTCCACTCATCACCTTCTCTGATCCTGATATGATGATATCCACTCTTCAAATCTATCTTTGTAAAGTATTTTTCTCCACTCAAACAGTCCATTATGTCATCCATTCTAGGCAAAGGAAACTGGTATTTCACTGTGATCTTGTTTATTGCTCTTGAATCGGTACACGTCCTCCATTCTCCATTCTTCTTAGGTGCTAATACAACTGGCACTGCACAAGGGCTCAGACTCTCCCTGATCAAACCTTTCTTCAAACACTCCTGTACTTGTCTATTTAGTTCTTCATTCTCTATCAATGTCAACCGGTGTGAATCTTTGTTAGGCAAACTAGCTCCGGTAACCAAGTCCATGCAATGACCAATACTTCTAATAGGTGGAAATCCATCAGGTACATTATCAGAAAATGATGTCTTCATATTCAGTCAACAAATTTCTTATCTTTGTCGGGTTTTCTCCTTCCAGTTTTGGTCTCTCAGTCTTCTTAGGAATTAAGGCAAAATACACATTCTCATGTCTCAGTCCATCCATGAATTTACTTCCATCTACTAAACAGATTCTGGTATTCGTACAGACTTCATTCTTAAAAGGTTCCTCCAAAGGTAACAAGGTTTGCTTCATCCCATTGGCCACAATTGTGTATGTATTCTTCCTCCCATCATGTATTGCCTGTCTATCAAACTGCCAAGGTCTTCCCAACAAAAGATGACAAATATCCATAGGCATAATATCACACAAAACTTCATCATGATAATTCCCAATTTTCAATTTTACTAAACACTGTTCACTTACTAACAACTTATGTTCATCCTGAATCCATGCTATTTGATAAGGCTTAGGGTGTTTCAATCTCTTCAATTTCAACTTATTCACCATCTCTTCTGAAACAAGATTATCTGAACTACCACTATCAATAACAACTTTACAAAATTTACTAGATACCTTACATTTGGTCTTGAACAGGTTCTTCCTCTGCAAGGGTTCTTCCTCTCCTCCAGTATAACACAAAGCTCTCCTCATCATCAACAGTTCTCCATCTTCCTATTTATTGTCTGATCTGATGGGGTTTTCTTCCACCACTATTGCTCTTCTGGTAGCCTCTGTCTTCTTACATTCAAATGCATGGTGTCTTTCTTCTCCACACTTAAAACAGGTTCCTCTACATGTCCTCTTGTCTTTTCTTCCAAAGTTCTCATTTCAGTAACCATCCGGTTCTCTCCTCTAGTAGAAATTTCTATCATCCTTCTGGTATGAATTACCTTCTTTGCTCACTTCCTTGTCCTTGTTCTAATCTGTACTAGTTCCTCTTCCTCCTTTAAATCTTCCTCTGATAAACCTTCCACATCTACCTCTCTGTCTCTGCTCATGTCTTTTGTTCAATTTCTCTTCAGCCTTTATTGCATACTGGTAAGCCTCTTCAACACTTTCCAATTTGATCATACTGAGTTCATCTTGTATAGACATCCGCAATCGGTTCAAATATCTTGCAATTTTTTCAACTTCATCATCAACATGTATAGATCTAATGTTCAACTTATAAAATTCTTCGGTCTACTCCTTCACACTAGATTCCTTCTGTCTCAAATTCTGCAACTTTCGGAACAAATCCACTTGATAATTTGTCGGGACAAACTATTATTTTAACTTAGCAATCATCCCATCCCATGTCTTAATCTTTTCTTTACCTCTTCTCTATCTATCAACTTGCAAATGTTCTCACCAAAGAGATGCATGACCTTTCAACCGGGTACATACATATTTCACCTTCCCCTCTTCTCTAGTGTTTTCAAAATAAAAATACTTCTCCATCTTTGAGATCCAATCCATAAGTTCATCTGAATCTAACTTCCCATCATATTTCAGTGGGGTAAAATGAGGTTTATTGTTCGCCCTACTCAAAACCCTTAAAAAAATTTCCTCCTCCAGATCAACTGTAGGTAGGTTCACTTGTTTTGTCGGAGCTTCTTCTCCTTCATCTTTGCTTACATCTTCAATATGTTGACCTCTTCTCTAGGATGTCTCCACGGCTTCTAACCGGGCTGCTATTCCTCGCAATATCTCCATTACAACATGGTTTGCATTCCCACGCGCTCCAACATTTCTAGTTCCTCTTCATGCCATTGATCCATGCTAGTGATCTGCAGTTGTAGGTCGGATCCAGAATCTGCCACCCTACAACAAAATTCAGGACACGTAACCTCCAAAATGAACTTTGCTCTGATACCACTTAAAATAGTCACCGACAAGGAGGGACCTCAAGTAGATCAGTCCAAACTAGTCAGTAAGAGTAAACACAATAGAAACACATAAATATGATGGAGGCAATGCAGAATAGATAGTTTTATTGCATGAAAGTTAATTACATCCACCCAGTAACAACCGGGTTACAAGATACTAACACATAGGCCTGGTAGAATAGGTCACACTAGGACCTTGAATCGAAAGATCTATCTTTTAGGCATAGTCTATCTTGCTTATACTTCTTAATTCTTTGATTGATTACATTCTAAATCATGATTATAAATATATATCAATCCAAAGTATCCAGTCGTCCCAAAAATGATCAAAACCTGAAGAACAAGACCTAACATGCAAAATGAACAAGGTCGACCTCCGCCAAGAGATTACTCCAAAAAATACAAAGGATGAAACGTAGAAGGTAAGCCACACACCAAGAAACATCGAGATCAACGCCCAAGGCAGAATACAAGATATCACCTCAAATGAGAAATTTGAAAAAAAATAAAATGCAATTCGAGAGGACATCAAAATTATCTGCTAGAGTAATTATCAGTGTACTTCCCCTCCCAATGTAAGGTTTGACAGGTGTCGACACATGTGGAGGAGGACAGAGAAAGGAGAGTATGCAAAATATCATAATTAGAGTTAATATGGTTTTATTATATACATGCAACAAGAATAAATACACACAAGTGTACCTGACATAACACGAGAATGACTGTAGGTTGAAGATATTTGAGTTGTCATGCATGGAAAATGATGTGGAAATGGATGGAGTGAAAGGAAAGAAATGAGTGAATATGGAATGGAATATTTATTATGTAGAAAATTAATCCTGCCAGATGGGGAAGTATTTATTATGATCGTGTAGCAAGGATATTAAGATGGAGTGGTGATGACAAAGCCGTCCATAGTGGCTGCAGGAATCTCGACATGTTTGGAAGTAGAAAACTACCATAGGAAGTCATCTTTGCTCAGAGGTTATGGTATAGGTGCAACCGATGATCGTTGACTAACAATTTAAACTTAACAGGATCTATGGTAGATAATATGACAACACCATTAGAAAATGTTTCAATTATTTCATAAGGTCCTAACCACCATGTCTGTAATTTTCCCAAATTATCTTTATACTTGGAATCATAGAGTAGAGCCCAATTTCCTGGCTGGAATGCTTTGTCCTTTATATAGCGATCATGCCACTTCATGCGCTGGTTTTGAACAGATTCAGTATGCTATAGGGCGGACTTCCTTATCTCATCTATTGCATTATGCTACAGGAGCCTTTCTTGTGCTGCAGAAAGAGTCATATCTAAGGAAATAGTTGTTCTCAAATTTTTCTATTCAAACTCTATAGGTATCATTGCTTTTGTCTCATATACCATTTCAAACAGTGTAAACACTGTTGTAGTTTTCTAGGTGGTTTTATAAGCCCATACAACTTCAAATAATTCCTAGACCAATCTTTTCTGTTGAGTGCTATTGTTTTTGTCAATATTGATTCAAGCTCCCTGTTAGTAACCTCTACTTGGCCATTAGCCTGTGGATGGTAAGGAGTGGATTTCCTATGTCTGACATTGTATTCATTAACTAAGGCTGTGATCAGAGTGGAAGTGAACTGTGCTCCTTGATCTGTCACTATTTCTCTAGGAACTCCATATCGAGTGAAGATTTCTTCATATATGAATTTTGCCACCTTATTGTCTCTGGCATGTTTGAAGGCTTTGACCTCCACCCATTTAGTAACATATTCAATACAAACAAGAATATAAGAGTGACCATTTGATGGTGGATCAATTGGCCCAACAAAGTCTAGACCCCATTTGTCAATGTTGTGACAACCACTTGAGGAAGTAGAGGCATTTCATCAGACCTAGCTGGTCTGCCCATTCTTTGATGTCTGTCACATTTCTTGGTATATTTAACTGCATCCATGTGTAAGGTTGGCTAGTAGTATCCTGTAGTTAATATCTTGAGAGTTTTTCTTTTGGTTGTAAAATGACCTCCACAAGATTCATCATGACAGACATGAAGTATATCATATGTCTCGTCTTCCCTAACACAACACCTCATCACTTGATCTAGCCCTGTATAAAATAAACAATCTGCTTTCCATGAGAAGTTGAAACTCTTTTCTACTAGCAGTCTTTTCTCTTTGGGTGAGAAATGTGGGGGTGTCTTGTTAGCTGCTAGGTAGTTGGCTATATCAACATACCATGGACTATGTAAAATGATGGAAAACAAATGCTCATCTAGAAAGGAATCATTAATGATCTCCTTATTATCTTGTGTGTGAATCCTTGACAAAAAATCTGCCACTACATTTGCTTTCCCTGGTTTATTAATGATAGTAATATCAAATTCTTGCATTAATAATAACCATCTTGCCAATCTACCTATAATGGAGCTTTTGTTCATGAGGTACTTGATGGTTGCATGATCAGTATGTACAAAGATTTGATATCCAATTATATAGTGTCTAAATTTATTAAGGGCATAAATGACAGCTAACGTCTCTTTTTCAGTAACAGTGTAATTCAGTTTTGGTCCTTGCAAATTTTTACTAATGTAATAAATTGCATTTCCCAAAACTCCTTGCTTCTGTCCCAAAACTGCTCCTATTGTGAAATCAGATGCATCTGTATGAATGTGAAAAGGAATTGACCAATCAAGTCCTTTAAGCACAGGGGCCTAGGTTAAGGCTTCTTTGAGTTGAGAAAATGATTTTTCACATGCAACTGTCCATTCAAACTCAGCTTCCTTTGTCAATAAAGAATATAATGGCCTTGCTTTTTGACTAAAGTCCTTGACAAATCTCCTATAGTACCCTGCATGGCCTAGAAAACTTCTCACATCCTTTTGTTTAATAGAGGAAGGAAGATCAAGTATTACTTCTATTTTAGCTGGATCCACTTGAATACCTGATTGAGAGATCTAATTCCCCAATACTATACCTTCTTGCATCATCATAAAACATTTTCCACTGTTTAAGGATAAATTGTGATCTTCACACCACTGCAATACTTTGGTCAGATTTTGTAATGCCTCCTTAAATGTAGTTCCATAAGTAGTAAATTCATCCATGTAGATTTTTATACAATCATGGGACATGTCTGAAAATATACTAAGGACAACCCTTTGAAAGGTTGCAGGGGCATTACATAAACCAAAAGGAAGGACTGAATAGGCATATGTTCCCCAAGGGCAGGTAAAGGTGGTATTTTCCCGATCTTCTGGAGCTATTCTAATTTAATTATAACCACTAAAGCCATCCAAGAATGAAAAGTATTGCTTACCTGCTAGAGAGTCTAACACTTGATCTATAAATGGAAGTGGGAAGTGATCCTTTCTAGTAGAAGTGTTGACCTCCCTATAGTCCATACAAACTCTCCATTTTCCTCCTTTCTTTGGAACTATAACCAAAGGAGAAACCCATTGACTATCTGAAATAGGGTAGATGAATCCTGCATGAAGCAACTTTTGTAGTTCCTCTTTAACTATTTCCCTTAAAGCAGGATTAATCATTTCCTGAGGTTGTCTAATTGGTTTACAATATTCTTTGATATAAATTCTATGGGTACACAATGTAGGATTTAATCCTTTGATGTCCTGATAATCCCATGCAAAAGCTTGTTGTTGGGCTTTGAGTAATTTTGTTAATGACAATTTTAATTTGCTGCTAATTGATTATTTATATTCAAATTTCTCCCTGCAACAACTTCTATTTCAATTACTGATTCTACATTAGATATTTTGGACAGACAAGAGGTTTTAATCTCCTATGATAGCAATGTGTGAAACATATCTATGGCTGCAGGAGAATTTACTAAGCTTGCAGATGGAAGAAGGGTATGTAGAGGACTTATTGGTATACCCAATGACTATTGAGCTGCTCCATAATGTTTCCTTATGATGTTAGAGAGTGTTGTATCATCCTGTTGAAGTGCTATGAATGGGTCCCTTGATATCATCATTAGTTGTTGAACAAAGTTAATTTCCTCTGCTTCTTCTCCTATGTCTGGCCATACTACTTATTCTTGATCAAGTTGTGGTTGTGGTAGAGAATAGAGTGCAAGTGTTTTGGTAGTAATGCCATTTGAAATTGTTATATCTCCGGATATGCAACCTATATATGCATCAGCTATTGCCAGCCAAGGTCTTCCAAAAATAATTGGATATCCTCCTAATGTTTCCTTGGGAGAGAGGATTATGAAATCAAAAAGATATTCCCAAGAGTCTAATATGACAACAATATCTTCAACCATTCTTTCAGACCGAACAGTAGAGCTATGAGCAAGCTGCAGGGCCATTGGAGTTGATCTGAGACTAGTAATGCTGAGTTGCTTCATGACATCCTTAGTCATCACATTTATTGCTGCTCCTAAGTCTATCAAGGTATTTTTTATTTAAGTTCCATTAATACCTACCTTGACAATAAGGCTACCTGGGTCAGAATATTTAGTGACTGCTATTTTTCTTAACATAATATCAGCCAACTGTCCTACCACATGCACTGTTTTTGGATCTTTCTTCTTCCTCCCTGTCATGCCCAAAATTTTGGGCACAAATGGAATTTATTTTTTATTTTTTTTAGATACTTAACTTAGTACGACTAACTTAATTAAAATAATGCAAACTAGTTTGGTCTTAACTATGTTTAAAATAAATCAAGCAACTAAATTAATAAAGTGATAAATAATCTAAGTTATAAGCGAGCTAATATTTCTCCAAAAGAGTTATCACTAATCCTCCATTAGTATATAATTAAACTCTCTTAGCAATTAATCTCAACTTAATATATTATCTTTAAATTAATTGACCAATAGTCTCTTATAGTTCTTAAATTACAGTGGGTCTAAAAATTAATTTACCCCAACTCTTTGATTAATAAATCTATTAAATAAAATTCTCATTAATTAATAGGTGTCTAATAAATTTCAGAATAAAGGTGCCAACTTGACATACATGGGTCATTTTAATCCCCTAAGATTTATCCTCCCAAGAGTTTAAAATCTTCTTATTAAACTGCTTTTATATCCATTTTTAATTCTAAGATTTATCCTCTCGAGAGTTCAAAATCTTCTTATTAAAATGCTTTTTAATCCATTTAATAATTAAAAGAGCATTACTTAATTTACAAATAACTATTGGATTCCATATAAATATAGAATTTAATCTCATATATATATATATATACTTATAAATATATTCCCAAGAGGGGGGGGGGTGTTTCTTTTCCTTATTATATAAATATGCTTTTTAAAGAAATTCTAAAAGTTCACAACTAACCCTAACTTTTCAAACACCCAACCCACACATATTTTTTTTTTTTTAAATATACCCAAATGTATTTGCCCTAACCCGAAATTAGGGTTAGGGCATGAGTGTTTTAACATACATATGTTTTTTTTTTGTGGGCTGTGTGTGTGTGTAATGTTTTCTATTATTTTGTGTGTGTGTGTGCAGGTGAGGGAGTGGCGGCCCGAGCTTCATCACTTGGCGGAGCCGAAGGGGAAATGGCGGAGAGAGAGAGCCGAGTGGCGAGAACGGTGTTTGGTGGGTGGGGGGAGCGGCGTGTAAAGGGCGCCGGGTGGAGGTATCCTCAGACGCCACTATGTTTCCCCACAGTGACGGCCGAGCGCCGCCCGCTGTGGGTAAACACAGTGGCGGCAGGGCGCCTCCCACGCCACCACTGTGGTTGCCCACAGTGACGGTTCCCGTGCCATCCACTGTGGGAAACCATAGTGGCGGCCCGAGCCGCGCCGGCCACTGTGTTTTTACACAGTGGTTCGGCTCTTCCCAAACCCCGATTTTTGCAAGATGTTTCTCTTTTTTTTTTTTAACGTATTTAAAAAAAAAAAAAGTTCATCGTTTTTTTTTTAATATATATGTATATATATATAAATATATATGTATATATAAATATATTTGTAGATATATATTTATATCATTTTTCTTAGGAG
Organism: Cryptomeria japonica; assembly: GCF_030272615.1. Taxonomy (NCBI): domain Eukaryota; kingdom Viridiplantae; phylum Streptophyta; class Pinopsida; order Cupressales; family Cupressaceae; genus Cryptomeria; species Cryptomeria japonica. The sequence continues at coordinate 700,190,160 of NC_081412.1, read as the reverse complement.
ACATTTAAGTTCCCAGATTAATATTCTTTTATTTATATATATATATATATATAAATATATAACATGCAGAAAACTAATAAATGGTTTGCAGTCTAAAAGAGATGTAATATACATTTTCTAGTTTGTCAATAAATAGGCTTTAAACTTTGCCCTTATCTTTTTATATTCAAAACTCAAACTAATTATTTCTTTAGCATATTAGACCTAGTTTAGAGGAAAGAAGATAACTAATTTGTTTATTTGCTTAAAGCATTCTGTGCTACTAATGTATTCTAAACAGCAATCTTAAAACATAATCTTTTTTTTTTTGTGAACAAAATAGAACTAAAACTAAATGCTATTTTTTTTTGATAAAATAAACTACTACAATAAGATTTATTTTCTGCATTAAATGGAAAAATAAATGACTGATTTCTTTTATTTGTAGCAGCATTAATATACATAAATGAACATAGAGCAACAAAATTAATTTATTTGCAGAATAAACGTAAATGCAGCAACATCATTTCTCCTTTTTCTTTTCTTTTTTAAAATGGAGGTTTAAATATAAGTTCATATATTCCATCTCCTTTTTTTTTTGCAAAACTAACCAGAGTAGGAAAAATATATTTCTTTAGCAAATTCAAATACAAGTAAATAATAATACACATGGGTTTGAAAACCCAACTAATAATTCCCTTCCATAGGAATATGAATGACATAAGTACTTTTTTTTATTTTTTTATAAATAAATACAACATAGCTCTCTTTCTTTTCCCTTTATCTTGCTATAAATAAATACATTCTTTTTGAACTATTTCTGCAACTTAGAACAACAACTAAACCCTTTATCATTCCTTTTCCATCCCAAGCAACCTGCAATAAAATACAACTTGACCATGGAGAGCTCATCTCCCAGCCTAGGCTTACTAGAAGCCACCCCTGAGCTTGGAGAACCAAATACTAGACGGGTCACAAACAAACAAACAACACAACAACAAAAGCAAACATTCAACATGCATATTCCCATCCCAAGCTACACTCTCACCACAACTTGTGATGAACTTTCCATGGGTGGAAGTGGACCAAGTACCATTGGGGAGATTGCAAGCATAATACAACTCAAGCTACCTCATGGCAATACAAAATACAACCAAAAATTCACCTCCACACCTTATGCCCCCCAAAGGCATAAAAGCCATATTTTCTCCCCTTATGACCCCCAAATGCATACACAAGGCTATGCAGCAAGGGTCACAAAGGACACCCTTGAGAATCACTCTCCATAAGGAGAGCCTCTCACCCAAGGCTGTCATGCTTCTTCCACCCCAAGACCATCCTACCCTCCCAAGAGTAGGAGGTCTTGGACACTTCCAAAACAAGAACACATAAACAAAGAATATGGAATGAAAACTTACATTTTTCTCCTACAAACATTTCACATATACACATCTTTTCATAGAAGCATTTCTTTCATTCAAAAAACAACATAAACAACATAAACAAAAGGAAGTAAAACCAACCTTAATTTGCCAATAGGTATGTTAGACTTAGTTGGGGATGAGCTGCCCAAATCCACACAAACTTTCCACCAACACTTCACCAAAATTTCTATCCTACAACTAATTTTAAAAAAAAATGCATAATCTCCAACAATGGAGAGTGGGTGATTACTCACTAAGTCCCTAATCCTTGCCTAAGAAGGCCTCTCACACACTTCCCAACCCCTTGGGTGAGGTGAGAGTCCCCATTGGTTTCTCTTCCCAACCTCTTACATATTACTAAAACTGGAAAGAGAAAAGGTGAGAGAGGATGGGGAAGAGAGTTTGACATCAAAAGGGAAAGTTGTCTATCCTAGGAGGAACCTTCTAAGTTGAATTTTCGCTCACCTTGGGAAAACCACTTTTTGAGGTGACTAAACAATCATATGGGAGTAGTCACATTTTTCAAAATACCCCTAACCCATAGGTATACCCTTTGGACCTTTGGAAAAGCCCTAAAATTGACTCTAGGAGTCCATTTGACCCCTTAGAAACCCAACTGAAGTTAACCTACGGGCCAAACCTGAGTTGACCACTCCCAAGACTCCCTACCCAAGGCAAATTTGGGACCACACTCTTTTTTTTGAATGGCTTTGATAGAAACAAAAATCCCTCCAAGAGACAAGTCAAAATCAATGACACTAATCATCACATGTGTCAAGTGACACAATAAAATACAATATAAAAATCACACATGGAATTTGTCTCTTGTAGGTTTACACAATTAAATAAAATCAAATTAACACACATGCATAATTTACTTTCACAAATAAAATACATTACAAACGGGGTGTTGTCTCTCCAAATAGACAACCCCTGGCTTAACAAACGTGACGTGCATTGGTCTAGGTTTGGTTCTCCATATTTATTCCATGGTCACATGGATAATTTTCCTGTGCATCTCAATTAGCACATTAGTAATTCCAAGTAATCACAATTATACATAATTAAATACATAGATTTCATTGCACATCAAACACTCATACATTTGACAATAATAATTCAATATCTCATTCATTCAAATTCGATTCCACATAAGCAATTATCATAATTCTCAAAATTGAACCATTCATAAAATAAGCATCATTTTTCTATTATCAAAATGAAGTCCTGCAATTCCAATAATGACATTCACCATTTCAAAGTAATTCTATTCTAGCAATATATAAAGTTTCATAATCAAAATGCATAAAATGAAGCATCAATATGCATCAATGTGATCCAAATCATGGAGTCATATAGGTTCTAAATTCATAAAGCATAAAATAAAGCATCCATAATAGTCTCAATATGCAAATAACTGAAAATGTCAAGTTGAGTTGGGGTAGGGCCTCACACCCTCCCCCTCTAAGCATGAACTTCCTCCTGGAGTTCATCAAAAAGGTGGGGGTACTGTGATCTCATACGTGCTGCATCCTCCCATGAGGCTGTGACCTCATCATAGCAATCCCACTGGACCCTAACCTAGTCCAGCTCTCGACCTCGAAGGCCCAGCGTCCGACGTGCCAAAATGCAAATGGGCTCCAAAGCTAGCTACCCGTTCGACTCCACCTGCAAGGCATCCCAATCTAGAATATGAGACTCATCATAGATATACTTCCTCAGAACTAAAACATGAAACACATCGTGGATGCGCGACAGGCCAGGTGGCAATGCTAAACAGTATGCAACTAGTCCTATCCTCTCAAGGATCTCAAATGGTCCTACAAATCGAGGTGCAAGCTTAGAACCCTTTCCATATCGGATTGGACTCTTATGCGGTCGCACTCTCAAGAAGACTCTGTCTCCAACCAAGTAGCTACGATCTATCCTCTTTGCATTTGCATATTTCTTCTGTCTATCCTGCGCCTCTCTAAGATGCTGCCTAATCAAATCCACCTGCTGCTCCATATCTCGAACTATCTCAGGACCAATAGCAATTCTGTCCTCTATGCGGTCCCAACTCAATGGTGTCCTACAAGGTCTGCCATATAATTCCTGATAGGGTGGCATCCCCAAGGACGTGTGATGCCCATTGTTATAGGCAAACTCCACTAAGGGAAGGTACTCTTCCCATCTGGTCTGGTGATCCATGATGTACATGCGAAGCATATCCTCTAACACCTGATTAACTCTCTTTGTCTGGCCATCCGTTTTCGGATGATAGGCTGTACTAAAATTGAGCCTGGTACCCATAGCTACCTGTAATGCCTTCCAAAAGGAAGAAGTGAAGAGGGAATCCCTATCGGAAATGATCTTGCGTGGAATGCCATGAAGTCTGACAATATCTCGCAAAAACACCTGTGCTACTGCTAGTGCTGTGAAGGTGGTACGAACTGGTGAAAAGTGGGCCACTTTGGTCAACTTGTCAGCCGTCACCAAGATGGCATCATGGCGACGAGATGACATGGAGAGACCAATGATGAAATCCATGGATATAGTATCCCACTTCCACTCTGGTATAGCATGAGATTGGAGCAACCCACCTGGATGGCGGTGCTCTGCCTTGACTCTCTGACACTCAAGGCATCGGGTTACCAACTCCGCAATAAGCTGTCGCATTCCTGGCCAATGGTATAATTCCCTCAAGTCTGCATGCATCTTCTTGACCCCGGGATGTGCTGCATAAGGAGCTCTATGAGCCTCTGTGATAATGAACTCCCGCAATCCCTCGGAAGAAGGTACATAGATGCGCCCTCTATGGCGTAATAAACCATCGGACTCTAAGGAATAATCCACATATTTCCCTTCTAAAGTTTCCTGAGATCGTATAGCCTAGAAAACCTCTAAATACCATCCGTCCTCTAGCAACTGCTGCATGATCCGATCTCTCAAATCCGTGCTCATAGATAAGGTGTATACCTCGTGACGTCTCCTACTCAAAGCATCTGCAACTACGTTTTCTTTCCCTTTGATGTAGTGAATGTCAAAATCATACTCGCACAAGAATTCCATCCATCTCCTCTGTCGTGCATTAAGGTTCGGCTGAGTGAATATGTACTGAAGGCTCTGATGGTCTGAGTGCAACTCAAAATGATGACCCAAAAGGAAATGTCTCCACCTCACAAGTGCATGCACTACTGCTACAAGCTCAAGGTCATGAGTAGGGTAATTAAGCTCGTGAGTCTTGAGTTTCCTAGACTCAAAAGCTATAGCTCTGCCACCCTGCATAAGGACTGCTCCTAAACCCTCTAGGGAAGCATCTGTGCAAACCATGAAATCAGCTGAAGGATCTGGTACTACAAGGATAGGTGCGGTAGTAAGTGCCTTTTTAAGTTCCTGAAAGGCCTTCTCGCACTTTTCCGTCCACTCAAACTTCTTCCCTTTGTGCTGAAGAGAAGTAATAGGATGAGCGACTCTAGAGAATCCCTCAACAAAATGTCGATAATAACCTGCTAAGCCCATGAAGCTCCTAACCTCTGTCACACTGGTAGGCGCTAGTCAATCCATAATGGCTCTAATCTTCGATGGGTCTACTGAGATCCCATCACCGGATATAACATGACCAAGGTACCTGACCTCTGTTCTAAAGAAAGCACACTTCGACAAATTGCCATATAACTGATTATACCTCAAACACTGCAAAACCTATCTCAAGTGCTCCTCATGCTCCTCCTCATTCCGTGAATATATCAATATGTCATCGAGAAATACAATCACAAAACGGTCAAGGAATGTGCAGAATACTCCATTCATGAGACTCATGAAAATTGCTGGGGCATTCGTAAAACCGAATGGGACCACGGTGAACTCATAGTGGCCATATCTAGTGTGAAATGCGGTCTTGTGGATATCGCTATCCACTATCCTCAATTGATGGTACCCTGACTTTAGATCAATCTTGGAAAATACTTTGGCACCCTAAAGTTGGTCGAATAAATCGTCGATCCTGGGAAACGGATATCGGTTCTTGATGGTTACTTTGTTCAACTGATGGTAATCCATGCATAATCGGAAAGATCCATCCTTCTTCTTCACGAAGATCACTGGTGCACCCCAAGGGGATACACTAGGGCGAATGTGGCCCTTCTCTAGGAGTTCCTCAAGTTGCATCTTGAGCTCATTAAGCTCATTTGTGGTCATTCTATATGGTGCTCTTGAAACTGGTTCGGCTCCTGGAACAAGGTCTATATGAATATCAATCTCTCTACGGGGCGGCATACCAGGTAACTCTGAAGGAAATACATCTGAAAATCCCTTAAGGATAGGATGGTCATCAATAGATGGTTCCTTTTCCTCTTCTTCTTCTCTATCACTAATGGTGATGGCAAATAACTGACATCCCTTTCGCATGCTCCGCTTAAGCTGCATGGCAGAGATCATACGAAGAGACACGGGTCTTTGAATTCTAGTGATCACTATGGGAGAACCATGATTATCCTCACACTCGATCCTTTTCAAGCGACAATCCATCTTGGCTCTGTGGGCATAAAGCCAATCCATGCCAAGTACGATGCCATATGATCTGAGTGGTGTAACTCTAAGGTCTACTAAGGTGGTGGTATTACCAATCTGAAGCTGACAACCCCTAACCTCTGATTCCACTGACACTCTAGCCCCTGAAGCTAATTCCACTTCCCAATTGACTTCTTGTCTAATTGCCACTATCTCGCAATGCTCCACAACCAATGGAGATATAAAAGAGTCAGTAGCTCCTGAATCAAATAATATAGATACACTGCTACCTCTAATCATACTTGCTACCTCAATAACCGTGGCCTGATGCTCTGCCTGGCGGTTGTCAACCGCTGCAAAGACCCTATGGGACTTGCCCATATCCCCAACTATCGGCTCTGATGCTGCCATCCTCTAATTGCCTGCCATCTGACCCTGAGGACACTCTCTTGCCATGTGCCCCATGGCTCCACATGTGAAGCAAGCGCCACGTGCCTGAAACTGCACTCCTTGTGGTTTGGAGAAAGATTGTCCCCCTGTCCTGCTAGAACCACTATACCCACCTCTGGAAGACTGCTGAGTCCTCGCCGGAGATGTGTAAGGAGCCTGAGATCTCTAATCTTTCCTCTGACCCTGTGACTGCCACTGCTTGGGCTTCATGCCCTGCTGACTCTGCGAAGGCCTTTGCCTCTGGTTTTGCTGTGACTGCTGCTGCGGAGGGGGTTTGGAGAACCCCGACGTGTGCTTGTTGTTACCCTTCCAATGGGGTTTCTGAAACTTGTAAGTCTATGGTGTAGGGTTACATTTCTGGAACCGATCCCTCAAGTCCTAGGGCCTGACCTGAATCTCCTCGGCTATCAAAGCCTTCTCCACGACAACCCGAAGGCTCCTTGGAGTGGCCATCCTCACTGGTCCTACTATGCTAGAATTCAATCCTTTGATAAATCGGTTGACGAGAAGCTTCTTGTCTTTCAGGTAGTCTACATATGGTAAGAGTTCAAAGAACTTGTTCTCGTACTGGGTCACTGAAAGACCCTTCTGCTGGAGGTCATGAAACTCATCCACCCTACGCTGTCTAAAATGCTCTGATAAGTACCTCTCCCTGAATCTTTCTGTGAAAATATCCCAAGTGAGGGTTTTTATCTCTAAGCCACACTTATATTCTTCCTGTCTCCACCATGTGGAGGTTGTTCCTCGCAATAGGTGAACCGCTGCACGTGCTTTTAGATTGCTCTCATAAGAGCGCAATGCAAAGCACCTATCTAGGCTCAAAAGCCATGCCTCTGCTTCTACCCCGTCGGTAGATCCCCCAAAAGATGGTGGCTGAAGATGCATAACTTCTCTGATAAGATCCCCTGGATCCCGATGTGCCCTCTTATAATACACTGGTGCTACGACTGGAGGTGGTGCTGGTATGTGAATGGACTCGGGCTCATGCCCACCCTGACTCTCTACGGGATTAGGAGGTGGACTCCTACTCCGTTCCCGTTCTACTATTCTACGGCTTCCTAAGTTCTGGTTCTCAACATTATGATCTACTACCAGAAGCCTATCCTGTACTATGCCAATCAGGTTTTGTAGAGCTACCAAGATGTCTCGGTTCGGGTCAACTGATCGTTCGGGAGGGGCTTCTGGGTTCACTTCCAGAATCGATTCCTCCCTAATGACCTCTTCGCATGCCATGCGTTCACGCCTAGGGCCTCTACCACATTTGCGAGTTTGTCGCGTAGTTGGAGGCATCCTTTTTAAGAAAATAAAATAAAATGAAATAAATAAATATTTTAGGAGAAATATTTTAGCTAATTTAAAAATAAAAATAATAAAAATAAATATAATTTAATTAATTAAATAATTATAGCAAAACGTAATGGAGTAAGGTTCCTAGTGTTGGCAACTTTGCTTTGATACCAAAATGTCATGCCCAAACTTTTGGGCACAAACGGAATAAATTTTTTTTTTTTTTTAGATACTTAACTTAGTACGACTAACTTAATTAAAATAATGCAAACTAGTTTGGTCTTAACTATGTTTAAAATAAATCAAGCAACTAAATTATTAAAGCGATAAATAATCTAAGTTATAAGCGAGCTAATATTTCTCGAAAAGAGTTATCACTAATCCTCCATTAGTATATAATTAAACTCTCTTAGCAATTAATCTCGACTTAATATATGATCTTTAAATTAATTGACCAATAGTCTCTTATAGTTCTTAAATTACAGTGGGTCTAAAAATTAATTTACCCCAACTCTTTGATTAATAAATCTATTAAATAAAATTCTCATTAATTAAAAGGTGTCTAATAAATTTTAGAATAAAGGGGCCAACTTGATATACATGGGTCATTTTAATCCCCTAAGATTTATCCTCCCAAGAGTTTAAAATCTTCTTATTAAACTGCTTTTATATCCATTTTTAATTCTAAGATTTATCCTCCCGAGAGTTCAAAATCTTCTTATTAAAATGCTTTTTAATCCATTTAATAATTAAAAGAGCATTACTTAATTTACAAATAACTATTGGATTCCATATAAATATAGAATTTAATCTCATATATATATATATATATATATATATATATATATATATATATATATATATATATATATATATATATATATATATATATATATATATATATAAATACTTATAAATATATTCCCAAGAGGGCGGTGGGGTTTCTTTTCTTTATTATATAAATATGCTTTTTAAAGAAATTCTAAAAGTTCACAACTAACCCTAACTTTTCAAACACCCAACCAACACATATTTTTTTTTTTTTATAAAATATACCCAAGTGTATTTGCCCTAACCCGAAATTAGGGTTAGGCAATGAGTGTTTTAACATACATATGTTTTTTTTTTGTGGGCTGTGTGTGTGTGTAATGTTTTCTATTATTTTGTGTGTGTGTGCAGGTTAGGGAGCGGCGGCCCAAGCTTCATCACTCGACGGAGCTGAAGGGGAAATGGCGGAGAGAGAGAGCCGAGCGGCGAGAACGGTGTTTGGTGTGTGGGGGGAGCGGCGTGTAAAGGGCGCCGGGCGGAGGTATCCCCAGATGTCACTGTGTTTCCCCACAGTGACGGCCGAGCGCCGCCCACTGTGGGTAAACACAATGGCGGCTGGGCGCCTCGCGCGCCACCACTGTGGTTGGCCACAGTGACGGTTCCCATGGCGTCCACTATGGGAAACCACAGTGGCGGCCCGAACCGCGCCGGCCACTGTGTTTTTACACAGTGGTTCGGCTCTTCCCAAACCCCGATTTTTGCAAGATGTTTCTCTTTTTAAAAAAAAAAATAAGTTCATTGTTTTTTTTTTATATATATGTATATATTTATATATGTATATATTTATATATATATATATATATATATATATATATTTGTAGATATATATTTATATCATTTTGCTTAGGAGACATTTAAGTTCCCAGATTAATATTCTTTTATATATATATATATATATATAACATGCAGAAAACTAATAAATGGTTTGCAGTCTAAAAGAGATGTAATATACATTTTCTAGTTTGTCAATAAATAGGCTTTAAACTTTGCCCTTATCTTTTTATATTCAAAACTCAAACTAATTATTTCTTTAGCATATTAGACCTAGTTTAGAGGAAAGAAGATAACTAATTTGTTTATTTGCTTAAAGCATTCTGTGCTACTAATGTATTCTAAACAACAATCTTAAAACATAATCTTTTTTTTTTGGTGAACAAAATAGAACTAAAACTAAATGCTATTTTTTTTGATAAAATAAACTACTACAATAAGATTTATTTTCTGCATTAAATGGAAAAATAAATGACAGATTTCTTTTATTTGCAGCAGCATTAATATACATAAATGAACATAGAGCAACAAAATTAATTTATTTGTAGAATAAACGTAAATGCAACAACATCATTTCTCCTTTTTTTTTCTTTTTTAAAATGGAGGTTTAAATACAAGTTCATATATTCCATCTCCTTTTTTTTTTGCAAAACTAACCAAAGTAGGAAAAATATATTTCTTTAGCAAATTCAAATACAAGTAAATAATAATACACATGGGTTTGAAAACCCAACTAATAATTCCCTTACATAGGAATATGAATGACATAAGTACTTTTTTTTTTTTTTTTTAAATAAATACAACATAGCTCTCTTTCTTTTCCCTTTATCTTGCTATAAATAAATACATTCTTTTTGAACTATTTCTGCAACTTAGAACAACAACTAAACCCTTTATCATTCCTTTTCCATCCCAAGCAACCTACAATAAAATACAACTTGACCATGGAGATCTCACCTCCCAGCCTAGGCTTACTAGAAGCCACCCCCGAGCTTAGAGAACCAAATACTAGATGGGTCACAAACAAACAAACAACACAACAACAAAAGCAAACATTCAACATGCATATTCCCATCCCAAGCTACACTCTCACCACAACTTATGATGAACTTTCCATGGGTGGAAGTGGACCAAGTACCATTGGGGAGATTGCAAGCATAATACAACTCAAGCCACCTCATGGCAATACAAAATACAACCAAAAATTCACCTCCACACCTTATACCCCCCAAAGGCATAAAAGCCATATTTTCTTCCCTTATGACCCCCAAATGCATACACAAGGCTATGCAACAAGGGTCACAAAGGACACCCTTGAGAATCACTCTCCATAAGGAGAGCCTCTCACCCAAGGTTGTCATGCTTCTTCCACCCCAAGACTATCCTACCCTCCCAAGAGTAGGAGGTCTTGGACACTCCCAAAACAAGAACATATTGTAGACACCCAAAATTGTCCAGTCTAATTAAATTATTTTATTATCTAAGCCTAATTCTTCTATTAATTAAATAAATCTTTATTTATTTAATTAATTCATTTATCCTCTTCTAGCCTTATTTCTCATTTAAATAAATACATTTATTTATTTAAATTATCCTTTTCCTAAATTAAATAAATATTTTATTTATTTAATTGATCCCACTTCTTCTATTAATTAAATAAATCTTTATTTATTTAATTAATTCATTATCCTTTTCTACGCATGACACATGTCATTCATCTCTTAATTCATACACTACCTACCCCTCTCATTATTTTATTATTTCTTTTACCTACCCTCTAATCATAGCCGACCTCCTTTTACACCTCTCAATCTTATCCCTCCATTTCATATAGTGTCTTCTATATAAGGAGATGATTCCTTCATTATCAAACCCTAATCATTCTATGCACCCTAATCAATCATTCTAATCAATCATCCTAATGAATCATCTTAAGGACTTGACTACACTACGATCCTACTTGCAACCACATTCTGTTCTTTGTTGAGCTCTTGTGCACATAAAATCTGAGAGCAAATATATCAAGCAAGATCAATGGAGATAGGAAGAATGGAGATCAAAACCCTATTGGACATGTGATGGTATAATCTTTGAGATTTCATGTGATTTGCATTGTCTTAGGTAATCTTCATATGTTATGGTGGATCTTTGTTGATTGTTAGGCTAGGGTTTTGTGGTTGAATTCATTTAGCCTTTCAATATTGTTATTATTGTTATCCATTTTCACCATACACATTTTGGCACGCTCGGTGGGACTCTTGTCCCTTTGCATGTAACCTCCTTGTTGCAGATCTTGTGTTTTGAAGTTGCAGATCGGACATTTTCGGTAGCATTTTTGGTATTTTCACGTCTGCGTGCTTTCGGATCGCGTTTTTGATTTTCAGGCGCGTCTGAGACAACTTTATCCACGTCTGTGTTTTGTCAATATTTTATTTTGCAGGTTCTGGGATAGGTGCGTCTGTGTCTTTTCTATCTGCGTCTGTGTTATAGAAGCGTGTCTGTGTCACATTCACCCGCGTTTGTGTCGGAAAGGAGCGTCTATGATTTTTAGGCGCGTCTGTGCATCACAGAACCGCGTCTGTGTTATCCAGACGCGTCTGTGTTGGGGGTAACATCGTCTGTGTATTTACTGTTTCGGAATTTTGAAGTTTTCATTGATTCAATTTTCGGATTTTGTACTTAGGGTTTCAGATCTGGTTTATTTTGGACTAACATTTTCAGATCTAGCTAACACAATTGGTGCAGCTTGCCTTGTAGGCTAAATCGTTTGGTTGAAGGCCCCTATTTTCACAAAGTCTTTTGGGTTTTTAAAAATTTACCTAGCTTGTGTGCTTGCAGGAAGGGGTGATCATTTGAAACGACCCAAACTACTAACAACTTTTGTTGCAGGTCCTTGGATAGGGTTTTGAATTTTTATTGTGTGCCTTGTTTTCATAGACTAGCAAACACTTCCATTGGTGCACTAAAATTGAATCATTGTCTTTTGTGTCTTGAGCAATAGGCTCTTTTTGTTTAATCTTTAGAGGGCCTGTCTTCCCGTGTGGTCATTAGGACTACTAGTGAGAAGAGGACGACCCAAGTGGTAGCGAGGAAAACCCACCTCATCCGAACCACTATAATCAAATGTATTCATGGTGAAAACTATGAATAATGTGTGCTGATTAGTTCATACCGACACTATGTCTCCCCATAAACCTGTTTGATGAAATTTATTTGATCAGTTGTAGGGTGTAACCCCTACCGGCTGGGAGCCTTCTGTATTTACAGAGCTGAAAGTGCCGCATGTATGGCCACACGAGCGGATGCCCTTACTAGCACCATTTTTTTTAGAGGCCCAAATCCTTCTAGTTGTTGGGGCAAGAGGTCGGACCTCTGGTAGCGGCCCACACACATATGGTTCTTAGTAGAGATACAAAGTTCGCCATGGGGAGTTTTCATGGGGACTGATGCTTGGCTGACCCAAGAAGTGAGTGCCGAGGGTGGAGCCAGTGAGGTCAAGCATCTAAGTATCTGCTCTGAATAGCGTAGCCTCGGGGGTAAAACCCTATGTGGGATCAACAACTATTGTCTTGGCCACCCATAAGAATTGTGCTTGACTTATGTTAAACATTCAAAACATTCAAGACCAAACAGCAAAACATTGTGTCTTTTGTGTCTTCAAGTGTATGGAAAACAATTTTACATCAAACAACACACTTTTCTTGGAGTCATTTTGGAGTCTAAACACTAGCAAACATTGAGTCCTCATCAGCATTGTGTCCTCTTGTCACAAAAAATAGTCAAACAGTCAGATTTGGTCACAACAAAACAACTTCACAGATTGGAAAAATTGCACAAAACTTACAGAAATGCGTCTGTGTCTGTTTTAACCGCGTCTGTGTTGTCTAAGTGCGTCTGTGAAGGGCAGAATAGTGTCTGTGTTTATAACAGCGTCTGTGTTGAATATAAACCCATCTATGTCGGATAACAGCGTCTGTGCAGTATACAGTCGCGTCTGTGTCCAGAATTGCAAAAATCTTTACAGTCCAGCAAACATAAACAAGAAAATCGCAGAAGCGCGTCTGGGTTAAACAGAGTAGCGTCTATGTCTGGAAACCGTGTCTGTGAAGTATACAGTCGCGTCTGTGTTCAAAATTGCAAGAAAATTTCAGAGTCCAACAAACAAAAGAAATCAGTTTCGGAATACTTGAGCTTCCTAGGTTGTTTCTTCAGGTTTCATCTAGCATTCAACCTGTCCTTGGGTCTCACAAAGTCCATCATTGCTTTACATCTCTCATTGCATTCACATTTGTCTAAACTTGAGTCAAAGGGTCACTTGCTTGTCCTCATCATACTTTGTCAACACACTACATACAACAACACTTTGCTAGGTGGTCCCTCATCAAGGTTTCTTACCTTTGGGTCTCATTTGGTCTTACTTAGGGTCAAGGTCAGCTTACCTCATCAAGAGAAACTATCCTCTCTTTGGAAGTCACACCTACTCTACTACATACATACTTGGTCTTACACTTTGGACATTGCAAGTACATTTCAGACTCATTTACATTTCATCCAACTCTTGGTCTTCCATACTCTTTCCATTTTTCATCTAGTCTCACACATCTTGGTTAATACCTAGTTCATGGTTGAAACCCGTCTTCAAAAATCTAGGAGAGAAACTAAAGAAGCTCAAGAGTCCGCAAACATGAGTTCTTATGAGTATGACAATGATTTATTTTTCAATACTGATCACACTACATTACCTGACATGGAGGCTTACAAAAACATTCCAAATGTTGAGAACATGGACACTCTAAACAACAATGTTACACACAATGACAATTTGGACAACTTATCAATACATTCAGCAGATGTGGAAGAATCCATTATGAATCCCCATTTCAATCGATTGATTGAGGAGATAATGAGGAGGGATAGAGAATACTTCTTACACATGATGGCACAAAGTGGAGCCAAGATACCTCATGATTTTGACATGTCTCAAATAATGGAACATAGACCTTTGCAACAACCTCACTCCAATATGGATCAAAGGAGACATAATAGTGGAGGAAATAGAGGACCACACATGGTACCTGAATCACCATCAGCTTTGCTTCAAAAACCAGAGGTCCCACATACACATGGTCAAACATATGATACTCACCTTCGCAGACCATTATGGAAGTCTTATGGAGAAAAATATGCTCAATCACATATCAATGCTAAGGATCAACCACCAAAGCAATGGGATATTCCAAGGCATGCTCAAAATTTGGATACAAGGAAACCTCATGTCAAATTTGGGGGCAACACAATAGAACATGACATGCCTGTAGAGTATGGTATACATGCACAAAATAGATATGGTGTTCCTCAACATGAATCTATACCAAGTGCTCCACATATGCAGCATCATTATAGACCTCCTCCATATGAACATGTGTATGATCAATATCATCCATATATGCAACATGTACCTCCTCCAATGGGTACCTCAAACATAGGATATGGTCCAAGAAGTCGATCTCCACCTAAGAGCATTTGGAGCAACAAATCAGGGACTTACAAAAGAAAATGGAGGACATAAATACACCAAAGCCAACATACACAATGAGAGACATATGTCCTTATCCATTTGACAAGAGCATTCCAATGCCTCCATTTCCTACACAGTTTGTGACGCCTAAATTTGACAAGTATAGAGGAAAAGGGGATCCTAAGGCACACATAAGACAATTTTTCACAGCTTGCATTGAAGTAGCTTCAGAAGAGACATATTTGATGAGATTATTCCCACAAAGCTTAGGCGATCAAGCTATGGAATGGTTCTCCCAACTCCCACCTGGTATTAAGTCATGGTGTGACTTAGCAGAGGCATTTATTCAACATTTCTCCTATAACATAGAGACAGACATATCAGTCACTACTTTGTGCAACACCAAGCAAAAAGAGGGAGAATCTTTTGCATCATTTTTACAAAGATGGAGAAATCTAGCCAGCAGATGCTCTTGTGAAATTCCACAAAAACAAATGGTAGAAATGTTCACCCAAAATGTTAACAAGGACATTGGTTATGATCTAAGGAAAGCTTGTTTGTCCACCTTCAAGGACATCATTGAAAAAGGCTTAGCAATAGAGAAGGTCCTAATTGAACAAGGAGTCATTAAAATATTCAAGGAAAACAAAGATGACTTTAAAGGAAAAGACAAGCCAAGATTTTGGAATAAAAACAAGAACACAGTCAATGATGGTGTTGTTGATGCCAACACGGTGCAACCCAAATTCATCTTTTCAGGATCAAGTTCTACAAACAATCAAGTGAATACTCAAACAACTTCCAGGTCACGAAGGAAGTACACTCCTTTGGGAGAACCACTTGAGTCAGTCTTCAAAAAGCTGGTGGCAAACAAGGTGATCACGATTCCAGATTTCCCGCCATATGAACCAAAGGTCAAACCAAATTGGTGGAATGATGATGAGTATTTTTAATTTCATAAAAGCAAGGGTCATAAAACAGGTAATTGTCATCGACTGAAGAATATTGTACAAGATCTCATTGATAGAGGTGACATTGAGATTGAGGGACATTCGTCCAATCAAGAACATGAGATGTTTAAGGAACCATTCCCAAAGCACAACAATGGAAAAGCTAAAGTCACAGATGATCAAGCCAACTATACTAGAGCACCTTATAACTATGATTCAACTATCAATCATATCTCGATGGACAATCATATCTCTACTATTACTATCAAGAGCAAAAACCCCGAGAATCCTCCTCAGCGACCCAAGATTGTCCTAAGAGGTGTTGGATCTTCTTCCGAGCCTACCTCTGAATGTCATGTTACAACTCGTCGAGGTAAAATTACTTTGCCAGGTGCTTCAACTAAAAACACTACTTCTTCATCTACCAAACCTGAGTATGACCTTGTAGAACAGTTAGGGAAGACACCCGCGCTCATCTCCATCCTTGAGCTCTTATGCATATCCCCCGCTCATAAAGCTATTCTTGACAAAATCTTGAGAGACACCGCCATTCCTACTGATCTGAACGTGGACCAGTTTCAAGCCATGGTGGGATACCTTTCCATTCCACATTCCCTTACATTCACAGAAGTCGATGATGCCTCTGTAAGTCAGCCACATAATGCACCATTACATATTGAAGCCTTCATACACAAACATCAAATAAAATGAGTCCTGATAGATGGAGGAGCTGGTCTAAACATTTGTACATTGAGCACCATTAAACAATTGGGATATTCTGATAAAGCTGTAAATTTAAAAAATCAA